>NW_021703778.1:168488149-168663892 GCF_005190385.1 Monodon monoceros
ATTTCTGATCTGATTTTTATGATTTCTTTCCTTCTGGTGACTTTGGGGTTTTTGTTGTTGTTCTTCTTCTTCTTCTTTCTCTAATTGCTTTAGGTGTAAGGTTAGGTTGTTTATTTGAGATTTTTCTTGTTTCTTGAGGTAGGATTGTATTGCTATAAACTTCCCTCCTAGAACTGCTTTTGTTGCATCCCATAGGTTTTGGGTCATCGTGTTTTCACTGTCATTTGTTTCTAGGTATTTCTTGATTTCCTCTTTGATTTCTTCAGTGATCTCTTGTTTATTTAGTAGCGAATCATTTAGCCTTCATGTGTTTGTATTTTTTACAGTTTTTTTCCTGTAATTGATATCTAGTCTCATAGCATTGTGGTCAGAAAAGATCCTTGATACGATTTCAATTTTCTTAAATTTACCAAGGCTTGATTTGTGACCCAAGATATGATCTATCCTGGAGAATGTTCCATGCGCACTTGAAAAGAAGGTGTATTCTGTTGCTTTTGGATGGAATGTCCTATAAATATCAATTAAGTCCCTCTTGTTTAATGTATCATTTAAAGCTTGTGTTTCCTTATTTTTTTTTCATTTTGGTTGATCTGTCCATTGGTGAAAGTGGGGTGTTACAGTCCCCTACTATTATTGTGTTACTGTCGATTTCCCCTTTCATGGCTGTTAGCATTTGCCTTATGTATTGGGGTGTTCCTATGTTGGGTGCATAAATATTTACAGTTGTTATATCTTCTTCTTGGATTGATCCCTTGATCATTATGTAGTGTCCTTCTGTGTCTCTTGTAATAGTCTTTATCTTAAAGTCTATTTTGCCTGATATGAGAATTGGTACTCCAGCTTTCTCCTGATTTCCATTTGCATAGAGTATCTTTTTCCATTCCCTCACTTTCAGTCTGTATGTGTCCCTAGGTCTGAAGTGGGTCTCTTGTAGAGAGCATATATATGGGTCTTGTTTTTGTATCCATTCAGGCAGTTTATGTCTTTTGGTTGGAGCATTTAATCCATTTACACTTAAGGTAATTATCGATATGTATGTTACTATTACGATTTTCTTAATTGTTTTGTGTTTGTTTGTTTTTGTTTTTGTTTTTGCAGTACACGGGCCTCTCACTGTTGTGGCCTCTCCCGTTGCGGAGTACAGGCTCCGGACGTGCAGGCTCAGCGGCCATGGTTCACGGGCCCAGCCGATCCACGGCATGTGGGATCTTCCCGGAACAGGGCATGAACCCGTGTCCCCTGCATTGGCAGGCGGAATCTCAACCACTGTGCCACCAGGGAAGCCCTGGGTTTGTTTTTGCAGGTCTTTTCCTTCTCTTGTGTTTCCTGCCTAGAGAAGTTCCTTTAGCATTTGTTGTAAAGCTGGTTTGGTGGTGCTGAATTCTCTTAGCTTTTGCTTGTCTATAAAGGTCTTAATTTATCAGTCGAATCTGAATGAGATCCTTGCTGGGTAGAGTAATCTTGGTTGTAGGTTTTTCCCTTTCATCACTTTAAATATGTCTTGCCACTCCCTTCTGGCTTGCAGAGTTTCTGCTGAAAGATCAGCTGTTAACTTTAGGGGATTCCCTTATGTGTTACTTGTTGCTTTCCCCTTGCTGCTTTTAGAATTTTTTCTTTGTATTTAATTCTTGATAGTTTGATTAATATGTGTCTTGGCATGGTTCTCCTTGGATTTATCCTGTATGGGACTCTCTGTTCTTCCTGGGCTTGATTATTTCCTTTCCCATGTTAGGGAACTTTTCAACTATAATCTCTTCAAATATTTTCTCAGTCCCTTTCTTTTTCTCTTCTTCTTCTGGGGCGCCTATAATTCGAATATTGGTGCATTTAAAATTGTCCCAGAGGTCTCTGAGACAGTCCTCAGTTCTTTTCATTCTTTTTTCTTTATTCTGCTCTGAGGTAGTTATTTCCACTTATCTGGTCACTTATCTGTTCTTCTTCCAGGTCACTTATCTGTTCTTCTACCTCAGTATTCTGCTCTTGGTTCCTTCTAGAAAATTTTTAATTTCATTATTGTGTTGTTCATCATTGTTTGTTTGCTCTTTAGTTCTTCTAGGTCCTTGTTAAGCGTTTCTTGTATTTTCTCCATTCTATTTCCAAGATTTGGATCATCTTTACTATCATTACTCTGAATTCTTTTTCAGGTAGACTGCCTATTTCCTCCTCATTTGTTAGGTCTGGTGGGTTTTTACCTTGCTCCTTCATCTGCTGCATATTTCTCTGCCTTCTCATTTTGCTTAACTTACTGTGTTTGGGGCCTCCTCTTCACAGGCTGCAGGTCCATAGTTCCCATTGTTTTTGGTGTCTGACCCCAGTGGGCGAGGTTGGTTCAGTGACTTGTGTAGGCTTCCTGATGGAGGGGACTATTGCCTGTGTTCTGGTGGGTGTGGCTGGATCTTGTCTGTCTGGTGGGCAGGACCATGTCAGGTGATGTGTTCTGGGGTGTCTGTGAATGTAGTATGACTTTAGGCAGCCTCTCTGCTAATGGGTGGGGTTGTGTTCCTGTTTGCTAGTTGTTTGGCATGGGGCATCCAGTACTGGAGCTTGCTGTTCATTGAGTAAAATGGAGCTGGGTCTTAACATTGAGACAGAGATCTCTGGGAGAGCTCTTGCTGATTGATATTACATGGGGCCAGGAGGTCTCTGGTGGTCCAGTGTCCTGAACTTGGCTCTCCCACCTCAAATCTCAGGCTGACAGGAAGCCAGAGCACCAAGACCCTGTCAGCCACATGGCTCAGATGAGTGGTTTATTATCAAGGATATTAAAGCACAGGAACCAACAGCCAGATGATGAGATTCATAGGGCAAGGTCGAGAACAAAAAACTTTCAGTCCTCTTAGAGTTTGGCACCCAGCACAGTGGCACATGGAGGTTTTCTGCTTCACCCACCTGGAAGCTCTCTGAAACCCCTCCTTTTGGATTTTAATGGTGGTTTCACTACACAGGCATGGTTGATTACTCAGTGAGCTTTTTAAAACACTGATGCTTCAAGCCCATCCAAGACCAACTGAATCAGAATCTCAGGGCCCAGGTCACAGGTACCCAGCTAATTCCATGTGCAGCCAGACTTGAGAACCACCATTTCAACATCCTCCTCGCCCCTCAAGTACAGGCATGGTTTTCACCTCCTGCAGGAAGCTCTCCTGGCCTCTGCCCCCAAGGCCCTCACCATCCAAGGGTGAATGAGGCCCCTCCTCTGGGTCCCAGATCTCCCTGTGCAAACTAAACACGAGTGTTAAGGTTAGCCCAGGGCTCCCTGTGTGGGATGCTCTTGAGGGCAGCAGTGGCTGGAATCACACAGAGGGTGCTCAGCATGGGTCCACTGGGAGTCTGCATGGTGTGAATACACCTCACGCTCCCACAATGATGTGCTACCAAGGAGAGCTCCCATCAAAGTTGCCAGATTAGGGAGGTCAAGGCGCCTTAGCAAGCCTCCTGGACAGGGGGAGGGGTCAGCGTGAGAGATGGTATGGAGGCTGGAAACATCCAGCGGCAGGGCAATAGGGAAGCTTCTTTTAGATTGACAGGAGGTAGTAAGGCATGGTTGAAAGAGCCAGAGTTCCATCCAACCCTGCCATGTCCCAGCTGCGTGACCTGGGGTGACTCACTCAACCTCTCTGAGCCTGTTTCCTCATCCATAAAGCAGGTAACCCTCCAATTCTTGGGGAGGACTTTGCAGCAGGACATATGTGAAGGGTGGGGCACTAGACCTGGTGGGTTGAAACTTTGGAAATGTCAGTGTCCCCTGATCACAGCCTTCTTCTCATCTGCCCTGGTTTTCCCTCTCCTGTGGATGTCTTTACGGTCCTCAGGCCACCAGTCAGAGGCAGGCTGGCAGGCAGGCGCCACACCATGGACTCTGGCCACTTTCCCTTTGTACATCGTGTGTCCAGAAGATGGTCCAGGGGAGCGTGATTGGCCGGTCTCCCTCTCGTTCTGCCCTGACCGTTTTCTCTGAAAAACACAGTGGAGCTGCTGGGCCGTAGGTATTTCTGTCAGTCAGGCTGCTGTGTCTATCTGTCAGCAAGTTCTCCCTAATTCCATTCTGACACACATGTATTAAGCACCAGCTGTGGACCAGGGCCCGGGCTAGGAGACGAGGAGGCCACTGGAGCGTGTGCCTTTTCGTGGTCGAGTGTTGGTGGTACCAGCGTGGGTGGGCATCACCGACCCACTGAGGGCCTGAATAGAACAGAAAGGTGGATGAAGGGAGGATTTGCTCTGTCTCAGCTGAGATGTCCGTCTTCTCCTGCCCCCAGACATTGACGTTCCTGGTTCTCTGGCCTTTGGACTGAATTCCACCCCTGGCTCTCCTGGATCCCCAGGTTGCAGGCGGCAGATCAAGGGACTTCTCAGCGTCCACAGCTAAGTGAGCCAATTCTTGTAATAAATCTCCTCTTATGTATACTTATATGGAGAGATAGACAGACAGACATCCTATTGGCTCTGTTTCTCTGGAGGACCCTGACTAGTACACTGACCATGTGACCCAGGGCAATTCTGTCTATCTTTCTTTGCCTCCATTTCAACTAAACATGGGATTTTCACCTCACTGGGTTGTTCTGGGGTCCAAGCAGTAATAAGCCACAGTAATAGACATACAGCGCGTGAAGTGGGGCCCGGCACACGGTGCAGGGTTACTGTGTCAGAGCGTGTTTACTTCTGACCCCTCCCACTTGCACGGTTCATCCACAGCGTCCAACTCCCGGCAGTTGGCAGCACACAAAATGGGACTGTTCAGAGAGGGCCGCTGGGTTGTCAGACAAGTTGCTCCATATGCTTAAGATTGCTTTTCCTCCCCTCACAACCCCTGTGCAGTCTCTCTTTAGGGGTCCCCTCCTCCAAGAAGCCTTCCCAGGCTGCTCTGTTGCTGTTCCTGTGGTGTCTGCTGGCTCTTCCGTCCCCTAACCCAGATCGTGGGTTACTTGAGAGCAGAAACCAGCTCCTTTCTCTCTCTCTCCCCCAAGCCTGGCCCAGAACTTGGGCAAGCAGACCCTCGATACGTATTTGCTAAAGAAAGAGGGAGGGGAGGGACGGACGGAGGGAGGGAGGAAGAGAAGAAGAAACCCATCGGCCTTTGGACCCACAACCTCAGTGTTCCTTAAACATCACACAGCTTAATGGGTGCAGATCCGTCCAAGCCTCCCTTGCAGTTGGCTTGTGTCTCTTGGACACAGGACAGTTTCCCTCTTCCCTCAATCATGGAAGACCCAGAGTCTTCCATTGCCCTTGAGCAGCCCATGAGTAGTCCTCTAGCTGGTGTTTTCTGGAAACTGTGGAGACCAAAAAAATAAGGATAAAGTGTGGCTTTTTTTGAAAGACATGATGTTGTCTTTCAATAAGAAGAGGAACCTTGATAATAAAGTCTCCAGACCCCAAGGAGAAGGAGTGACTTAAGGAAAGACCCAAATGGGAAATACAAACTCAACACTCCATTACGGCCAGTGAATTCACCAGATTGTTCAATATTTTGAGTTCAGTATTTGGGTCAACGAGCAACAGGTTTTCCCCTTCCAGGAGTAGTCTATTTAATGCTTAGCTGAGTTCTAGGCATCCTTCCTGGTCATGCTCTAGGGTCATGCTCTGGGGTAAATGCCCTGGTCTAGAGATTTATATCAGCTCCCTCTCTACAATCTCCATGGTTTTAATCAGAATAAAATGTCCTCATCTGGAGCCCACAAGGTGAATGGCTTCTCTGGGTTTAAAAGCATGAGAAACCTCAATATTGTAAATAAACTATACTTCAATTTTTAAAAATTAAAATAAAAAAAATTTTTTTTAACCCTGAGAAACCAGAAAGAACAGTCTTAACTCTCAGAAGATTCTGGACCCCCACCTCCACCACTTTGTGTCGCCAAGTTTCCCCAGGAACTGTGGAAGGTTGGATCTCCAAAGAGGAGAAAGGCTTCTGTCTCCTCTGGGGGCTGGGAAGCATGGCTTCAGGTGAGTGAGCTGTCCGGGTGAGGTCAACAGGCAAAGTCAGCGTTGGAAGGAATACCAAGGCCTGACATTTGTGTAAGGCTTGGCCATGGAGGAACCTCAGGTCCCTTTGGCCAGCACATTGTGAGCCCTGGTGGAAAGGCTGAGCACCGGATGTCACTGGTTGCAGAGCATGAGTTTAGGAGGGCTCCAAGGCTGGATCTGCCCCACAGCATCAAAACACCTGAACACAGGTGTCTCTGCTCTCAGGAGAGCACCTCTCCTCATCCCCACTTCAGCTTCCGAGTGCCCATAATGTGCAGGGAATCCTCATCCTCCCAACACCTCACTGTGCAACACTTAACACCCCCACTTCACAGAGGAGGAAACTAAGGTTTCCAAAGAGAATGTGGTGAGTTATCAGTCGCCAGGTGTTAAGTGCTTCCTGCATAGCACAGGAGCAGTGACACGTACCAGACAGGCGATGCTTTCTCTAATCCTCACACTCACTGCCGGGGAGGATTATTAATCCCATCCCATAGATGGGGAAACTGAAGCTCAGGGAAGGGAAAGTATGGTCCCTGTATCACACAGCTGGAAAGTGGCAGAGTCAAAATTCAAAGCCAGAGGCACCTAACTCCCTAGAAATTCCACAAGGCAGGCAATTGCACAGGGACACCCAGCTTGTGCAAAGAGAGGGTAGGGACAACAGGAAGGAGTGAGCATCTTTGCCTCACAGTCTCTGACCACCAGTCACCGCCCTGCTGCCTTCTCAGGCTGAGCGGTTCTCCTTTCCTAGGATTGAGCTTCAGAGTCCAAGCCAGGAGTGCTTGTAAACATCATCTACCACACCACGGTGTTCCCCTTGACCACGTGGAGGTGTGACACTAACCTCACGCTGTGTTGAAGACTGTATGAGTTTCCTGCAGCTGCTGTGACAAATGACCACCAGCCTGATGGCTTAAAACAACAGAAATTTCTTATCTCACAGTCCTGGAGGTCAGAAGTCCAAAATCAAGGTGCCAGCAGGGCCATGCTCCTTCTGAAGGCTCCAGGGGAAAATCTTTCCTCACCTCTTCCAGCTTCTAGTGGCTCCTGGCATTCCTTGGCTTGTGGCTGCATCACTCCAATCTCTGCCTCTGGGGCCATGTTGCCTCCTCCCCTCTGTTTCCCTGTCTTCTCTCTTCTGTTTCTTAGAATAATGCCCATCATTGGATACAGGACCCACCTTAATCCAGGATGACCTCACACTGAGATCCTTTCCTTAATTACATCTGCAAAAACCCTTATCCCAAATACTTTCATGTTCTGAGGTTCCAAGTGGACATATCTTTTAAAGAGAGTCACCATTCAACCCATTACAAACACCTTAATTCCTTTCTCCCCATTCCCAGCACTTTTGATACCACCATATTATTCATCTCTACCCCTCCCCACCCTAACCCCCACACCTGGGAGGTGGCATGGTCAGTGGGAAGAGCATGGGTTCTTGGGCCACTCAGACTTGGTTTTGTATCTCAACTCTTCCATGGGTCAGCTATGTGGCCCATACAGGCTACCAGACTTCTCCACACTTTCCTAGCTTTATCTCTTAAATTGAGCAAGCCCCACTTACTCCTTTTAGGGGACTTATATGATCTAATGAATGATACCTGGTGGGTTCTCAACAAACAGTGCACACCCCTCCAGCCTCCCTACATGTGTAAAAATCCAGGGGATCAGAGTCATGTGGGATTCTTTGAGAGGGTCACACAGCTGACCAAGGTCAACAGGAACTGGAATTTCATGCACAGCTGTGGGATCCATCTTCCAAGGACTGTGTTGAATGTCACTAGCTGGTATGAGGACAAAGCTTTATTTACACCAACACGTGAACTTGAGCACATGTTAGAAATCTATGCACTCGGGATGAAACTGAGATGATGTGACTTGCCCAGCATCACAGCAGGACCTAAAGCCCTGGCTTCAGAAAACACCTGTCCCATTGTTTCCCAAGCCACCTGGAATCTACATGGAAGAGCTCCTTGGCTCTTAACACAGTACAAAAAGTCTATCTGCCCACAGCATTCCATCTTCCTAGATCTAGAGGGGCTTCAGAGTGCCCTCCCTCACCTGACACTCCTATTTGCCCTTCAGTGTCAATGAAGTTCCCCTCCACTGGCCCCAATAAGTCCTATTGCTCCTGTTGAGTGTGACCATTTGTGTGCTTGTCTTTCCCAGAACATGGTGGGCTCCCTGTGGCTCTGAACCCATGCCTGATCCATCCCTGCATCCCTGTTGTCTGACTCAGGCACGACACCTAGTAGGACCTTATTGGACCATAAGGCCACACCAACCAAGACTCAAGTTTCTTTGTCATTTGCAACACAATTGATGCTCACAAGGGAAGGAAAACTATAAAAGGGGACATTTGTGGTCAAACTGGTGGGAATCACTGAGCTAGTTGAAACTCTTCATTTTCCACAGAAGCAACCAGAGGCCCTGATGTGAAGTATCTTGCCCAAGATCTTCAAAGAGCAAGAAATGTGACCCAGAAATATGATTCATAGTCCCCAATCCACTTCCTTGTTTGAGATTTGAGGGAGAAGAGGGAAGGTGGGTACCAAGAAGAGGATGTGCCTCTTTCTGGGAACATGGCTTCTGTAATTAACTGGGGACCCTGGGCCCAAAACTCTTTCTGGCTTCAAACCCATCTTTAAAGCTCCCACTAGTGTTAATTAAAAGACCTTTCTCAGCACTCCCCTGACCAGCCTCTGCTGAGAACTGAGTTGCCTGTGCCTCCATGGACAGAAACAGCATCTTTCACCATACCATCTTTCTGCTGGCTGCTCTCAGCAGAGTGGACTGTACCTTCGTAAGGGTTAGGAGAACTCAAGAGTCGTTGAAGAGGTATCTGGTCTGTGGAAGGGAGGTACCAGCCAGCCCAAGAGGACTGAAATTTGGAAACCGAGCAGGACCTTGTGGGATCCTCCTGGTTACAAAAGCCCTTCTGTGTCCCCTGTTTCTTATATGAAGGAAGGAGGCTTCAGGCTCCTAGACCCTCCCTGAGTTCCAAGGGGTACATCTAAATAGTTTCTAATTAGAGAAGTGAGGGAATGCAGAAACAAAGTCGGAGCAGTCAAGAGACAATAGTGCAGCGATTAAAACAGGGTCCTGGTTCCTCCTCAAGGGATATACCTAACAATACCTTTGAGTTCTTCTGCAGGAATTAAAACCCCAACCCAGGTGGAGGATGGTAACTTCAGGCTGAACACAAGATTCCTGGAGCACCGCCCTGTCACCTCACCACCAACCAGTCAGAAGGAAGTCTGCACATAGTAAAAGATAAGGAAGATTCTGATCTCCTCTCCAAATGATTAACTGTGATTAATTTCCTCTTTCACCCTTTAAAAACTTTCATGGTTAGCAGAATTTTCCGAGTTGGTTCTTGGACATGAGTCCACCTTCTCCCCAGGTTGCTGGCCTCCTGAATAAAGCAAACTTTTCTTTCCAATCAACACTTGTCTCTTGAACGTTGGCTTTCAAGTGGCAATGAGCCGAACCTGAGTTCGGTAAATTTAAAAGCCAGTAGGAAAAGAGGGAAGGGGAAGAGAATGGAAGAAACAGAAAAAGAAAGCAGCAATGGGTAGGAGGGTAACAGAGAGCAAGGTGGGGAAGGCAGGTTCTGGGTCATAGGCTTGCATGGGCCATGTTGTAGAGTGTGCTCTTCACTATATAACAGTAAATCACCAAAGGGTTTAAACAAGAGAGGAGCATATCAGGTTTTTTTTCTCTTTTAAAAGATCAAGAAAATTGCATTAAAAAGAATTTCAGAGTTAGAGGGAAGAGAACTGCCATCACTTCAGATATCTTTTAAAAGTTTGGGCTCCCCAAGTTCGTCCATAGATAATACACTAAAGAGACAGAAGTCAATGAAGGCTGTTAAATTCGTGGTTATTTTTTGTTACAGCTAAAGGACAGAGATTAAAATCAGCCAAAGGAAGAAGCATGTAGGGTTGAGTCCAGAAAGTGAAACTGAACAGGACCCTGTGGGGCTCCAGAGCACAGAAGCCTTTCTGTGTCCCCCATTTCTTGTTTGTAGAAAATAAGCTTCAGCCTCCATGACCTTCCCTGAGTTCCAAAGGGCAGGTTCAAACAGTTGTTGATCAGGGAAGGGAGGGGATGCAGAAACAAGGGAGGAACAGTCAAGAAACAATAGTGCAGGGTCCTGGCTCTCCCTCAAAGGATACACATAACAATATCTTTGAGCTGTTCTACAGAACTGAAACCCCCACCAAATAGAGCATGTTAACTACTTGATGAAGCACTCTTAATTCCAGAGAAGGTCACAGTTTGATAACCTTGAGAACCTCAGAAGCTCATCAGGAGACCACATGAGGCCAGATTAAAGGAGTGCAGGCCCTGCACACACCCTGATCCTTATCAGCAACTCCACCCTTGAACCTTCACTATAAAACTCCTCACCAAATCCCCCTGGGTTGGGACACAGTACTTGAGGGCACAAGCTCGTTGTGTCCCCCTTTGCCTGGCAAATCAATAAAGCTATTCTTTTCTACTTCATCCAAAACTCTGTCTCCAAGATTTGATCTGGCACCGGTGCACAGAGGCCGAGTTTTCAGCATCAGAAGGTTCCAAATGCAGAGCTTCCAGTTGTCCTCTGCCCATGGAGTCAGGGACAATAAACCTTTCCCAGCATCAGTGTGTGACAATATACATGGAGTATTGCCAACAAGTGAAGCTCACCCAAGCCTTGGTATTCATAGTCCTTACTTGGGCTCAATCTGCCCATGTGGCTGATCTGTCCTCATCCCCACTAGAGGCTGAGCTGATACCTTGTGACCCAAAGCCTCCAAGCTAAATCACAGTGTTTGTGTAGCCCAAAGTCCCCAGGGAAACAAGGACACCCCTATCAGGGGTAACATTACAAAGACCTAGGCAATACCTCCAAGGAGTTGAAGGCAAAGGCCAGACCTCTCTCTGAGCAACATCAAATGCATTCCTACACAAGAATGGACTGGAGAGGGGATGAGGTGGAGATGAGGAGAGCACATTGGAAGTGACTGCATAGTCCAAGTGAAAGATGGAGGTGACCAAGCTAGGATGGTGGACGGGATTCTAATGGTGAAGAGGGAGGCATACACAAGAGAGATCTGACTAGTTTCATTAGAGATTAAAAAATAAATTCTGAGATAATTTTTACTCCAACCAAGATGGAGTAACAGGGACTGGATCTTTTTTGCTGCCTAAGACAATCAAAATTTATTTACGTATTTATCAAATATATGTATACATCAAAGGTTTTCAAGACCATGAAGGACATCAGGCAATAAAGAACAGTGATCCCAGTGAGAAGAGAAACAAATGAAGTGAGTGTCACAACTGTCCCAGTTTAATGCCTTGAGAGCTTACAGAAAGGTCTGAGGATGTGAAGCTGAGAACAAAGGAGAATAAAGTGGACAGAGTTTGCAGGACAGAATACTGGAGAGAAGAGAACTGCAGTGAGAGAGAACTCCAGAAATGTGCAGATACCATATACGAAAATTAACTCAAAAAGGATCATGGACCTAAATGTGAAACCTAAAATTACAAATATTCTAGAAGAAAACATAGCAATAAGTCTTCACGACCTCATTTTTCTGCCTCTGGGCATTTTCCCAGGCCATTCTGTCTACCTGGAGTACTCTTACCTTCAGCTCTGCGTATCAAGTTGTTACGGGAATAGCTGTTCTTTCAAACATATAATTTTTCAGGATGCAAATCAAATATTATCTCCCCCACACTCTCTAAAGCCTTCCAGGTAGAATTTATCCTGTTTTGAAGTTTCCCAATCTGCTCTCGTTTCTCAGCATTTCTCACTGACTGTCTAGAATGAAATATATATTTAACATATATTAATATTAATATATACAAATATAAATATATATTACATATATTCATTTTAGAATATGTATATATCCTAAATTTCATATGAGACAAGGAGCTCCTTGAAGACAGAAATCAGGTATAATTTATATTCTAAATTCTCCCAGGGTCTAGCAAGGTACTTGACGTGGAGTAGCCACCACTGACATTTACCAAGACTTTATCATATGCCCAGGGAGTGATGACGGTGACAGTGTGAAGTCAGCCCGTGTGTTCTGCTGCTGGGATTTTAAGAGCTGGAAACACATCTGATAGACAAGCCTGTCCAATGCCTTGATGATCACTGCAGATATCCATCATTTCTTTTTCTTTTCCATTATGGTTTATTGCAGGATATTAAATATAGTTCCCTGTGCTACACAGTAGGATCTTGTTGCATATGTGTATTTGTTAATCCCAAATTCCTAATTTATCCCCCCCTCCCTTTCCCCTGTGGTAACAACAAGTTTGTTTTCTATTCTATGAGTCTGTTTCTGTTTTGTAAATAAGTTCATTTGCATCATTTTCTGCATTCCACATATAAGTGATGTCATATGGTATTTGTCTTTCTATGTCTGACTTCCCTCACTTAGTATGATGACTCTAGGTCCATCCATGTTGCTGCAAATGGCATTATTTCATTCTTTTTTTATGGCTGAGTACTATTCCATTGTATATATGTACTGCATCTTCTGTATCCATTCATCTGTTGATGGACACTTAGGCTTCCATGTCTTGGCTATTGTAAATAGTGCTGCAATGAACACTGGGGTGCATGAATCTTTTCGACTTAGAATTTTCTTCAGCAAATATCCATCATTAAACTCACCATTAGACTGTGAATACTGAGCAGTATAAATTTGGGCAGTTCAGCATCTTTACCCCACATGTCCATTTCAGGGGGCCAATTCACACATGTAATGGAATCACTTGATCACTCAAGAATTGCACAAGTCACTTTCATAATTGTTTATTCTTTTTTGAATGCCCCTTCTATTTGGTGCCATTAAATCACTGAAACCAGAGCTTGGCCTCAATTCTAGCATCACTGGGGTGGGTGGGGGCGGGGTGGGGTGGGGGAATGTAGGTTTTATTATAAATTACATAGGAGGAGGTAAGAACATGGGCTTGTAGGACCAGGGAGGATTTTTCTGGTATAAGGAGGCTCTCAAGGAAGCTGGATCTCTTCTCAACCAGATCCAGGAATTAGCTGGAAGGAACTGGCATCCGTGACTTTGCCCATTAAATGAATAGAAAAATATGCTGTTTCCTGTGCTAGGTGCCGGGAATGCCACCCTGAACACCACCAAACCGCTCCCTGGAGACAGTTTCAGTGCAACAAATGTGCCACGGTAAGCCCAGAGACTCTGACCACGCAGAGGAACGGCACCTAACTCAGACCTGGGGAAAGAGAGTGGGCTTCCTGGAAGCAAGCAAGGCAGACTCAAGGAAGCCACCAATCTAACCAGAAGCAGGTTGCACATGCAGAGCTTTCCAGGCTAAAGCTCAGATGCAGGAGAGCAGACGGCCACTCTGGGTCCCTGTGAGAAGGGTGGGGTGACTGAAACCAAGGGGTAATGAGCTAGAGGTGGGGTAGGCTGGAGCAGGAGGCCAGAGCCAGATCCCAAAGGGCGGAGGGCCCAGGGTGCGGAACTCAGCATTTGGGCTTTATCTTAAAAGCAATGGGGGCTCATGAGAAGTTCAAATACACAACAGAGGACATGTGATTGGCTGCTCTAAGTGGGAGGGGCTTAAAGGACCCCAGAGAGACCTGTAGAGCTTGCTTTCACCAGGAGGGAAGACCATTTTGAATGGGTGGTGTGGGCAGAAGTGCCCAGACAATAGTCAACTCCTCAGAGAAATAAACATTAAATTACAAACTGAGATTAAATGCTAGGAAGCCTAGGCTTCCCAAAGGAGTGACATTTGGGTGGGGACTAAAGAGAGAAGAAAGCCAGGTGACCATTGCTAAACCCTTCCAGGCACAGAGAACAGCATGTGCTAAGGCCCTGAGGCAGGAGGGGCAGCCCTGGCCTCTCCTCGCCTCTCCATGCTCATCTTACAGGAACCCCACACTCCATCACCCTGAGAGCATCCTGTGCTTTCCCACCTTCCCATCTGTGTTGCTCCTCTTTTTCCTGGGCCCCGTGGGTCTGATCCCAGTGGCACCTCCTCTGTAAAGCCCTCAGTTCACCAGGCACTCGGCCCCTCCACGCTCTGTGTCCCCGTAACACTGTATCCTTCTCCCCTCCTGCGTTTTTCATTTCTGAAAGGGTTCAAGCTTTTGGCGTTCCTGCTAAATTACAAGCTCCTTGAGTCCAGAGACTGTATTTTTGTTTGTTTTGTTTTCATCTGGCGTGTGGCAGGCCCTCAATGAGCACGGATGTTTACATGAAGAGATTAATCCAGATTTCTCAGCCTTGGTGCTATTGGCAGTTGGAGCAGATACTTCTTTGCTGTGGGGAACGTCCTGTACATAATAAGATGTTTAGCATCATCCCTTGTTCTACCTATCAGATGTCAATAATATCTCCCCCCAACGCCACGTTGTGACCATCTAAAATGTCTCCAGGCACTGCCCAATGTCCTCTGGGGGTAAAAATGGCTCCCAGTTGAGAACCACTGGATTGGACAAATCCACGCTCTTACTTTTCCAGGCAGGGAAACCAAGGAGCAGAGGCTGTCTGTCCGCCAGGCTTTTTCTCCTTGAAGGACTTCTAGTTGACAAGCAAACAATCAGATGTGAAAGTAAAGCAAGAAGGAAAGGAAATGGGCCTCCAAAATCACACAGACTTTCTTATCTTAAGTCTTCTGCCAACATCAACTATTTAACCACGGAGTTGATTCTCATCTTGTAAACAAGAAGGAAAGCGGTTTGCAAGATAACGCTCTCCCTTCCAGGCACTGAGAAAGGCCTGGCCCCTCTCCAGGCCCTGGGACAGGTGGCAACCCTGAGTGTCCCCATGGGACACGGGGGCAGCCGCGTTCCAGCCTCAGAAACCTCAGCTGGTGCTGCGAGTTACAGGCTGAGGAAGGAGCGAGTGAGGAAACCAGCCCAACGGAAACAAACTGAGGAATGAAGTGGTGGGGCTTCCTCAGCCGAGAATTTTCCCAACGAGAAGAGCCTAGTTTAATAGTTAAGAGTGTAGACACGGGGCCAACTTACATAGATTTGTTTCTGGCTCCCCCGCCTACTGGAAGCTTCACGCTTGCTACATTATGCAGACTCTCTGAACCCTAGTTTCCTCACCTGTAAAATGGGTGTCATTAGAACACCTCTATGAGTTGGTTGTGTTGAGTCCTTAGCACAATGAGGACCAAGTACAGGGCAAGCACACGTATGTGTCACCCGCTATTACTGGGCACACACACCAGCTCAAGACCTGAAAGATTTTAAAAATTTTAAGAATGAGAAGGAGGCAGCACAAGAGGCTGGACTTGGGTGACAGAAGAGGAGACGCCCAGATCTTCCTCGTTACCCACATCTAATTTTGGTTTCCTCGTTGAGGAAAAGGAGATCATGAAACCTCCCCTGCTTGCTTGTCAAAGCCATAATAAGAATCAAATTAGAACAATGTAATAATACACTCAAATTGTCCCAAAGTTCTCATAACCAAATATATGGCAAAAATACTCACATTTATTATGTAAACACCCTTGTGAAATATGCAGCTTGTCTTTTGTCTCTGTATATTTTTACTTTATCCTGGAAACTTGCTCTGTGCCACAGTAGGAACCAAATGGAAAAATAGAACCAATAAAAACAGTAATTCTAGAATTGGTAATTTTAGAACTGAAAAATATACTTTCTGAAATAAAGAGATTTTCATGGATGGACTTAATAAACATGACAGAGGAAACACTAAAGGACACCACAATAAATCAATGAAAATTATTTAAGGTAAAACATGGTGAGAAAAAATCAATAAACAGGGAATTGTTTGATGATCTCAAAGAGTACAACACATGTAATTGGAATAGGACAAGGAGAGAGAATTGAGGATACAAATATTGAATAAATAATGCTTAGTATTTCCCAAATTTGATGAAAAACATGTAATTGCAAACATAGGTTGCTCTGTGGATATCAGGTAGAAAAAAGGGAAAAAAGCCCAAAATAAGGTGCATCATATTCAAATGGTTGAGAGCCAAAGATAAAGAGTAGATATTGAAAGTAACAAGAGAGAATTAATATACTACACAAAAAGAGACAAAATTCCAATTAATGGCTGAGTTCTCATCAGAATCCTTGTAGACAAGAAAAGATGGAAACATCTTTAAAGTGCTGAAAGAAAAAAAAAAACAAAAAACCTAGCAACACAGGATTTTATATCCATCAAAAACATTCTTCAATAACACAGGTAAAATATAAGAATATTTTCAGGTAGAAGAGAACCAGAGGAATTCATTGCCAACAGATCTGCTCTAAAAGAAATGTTAAAGGAAAATTCTTCAGGCTGAAAGAAAATGAAAGCAGAGGAAAGACTATGTCCTCAGAAAAGAAAGAAAAATATCTGAAATATCTGGGTAGATAGAAAATCTTTTTTTTTTAATTTTTACCATTTTCTTCTTAATTTTTGATAAACATATATAGTTTATACATCTATATCATAACTATATCTGTCTATCTATGACTATATCTATATAAAACATAGTTTTGTAGGCTTATAAGTAGTTAATTTAGGGCAACAACTATAATAAGATTTTAATGTTTTAGGCAAAGTAGTACCTAATATACTATAAAGTATATTACAGTACATAAATAAACTATAGAGATTTCAAAAAACATTAGAACAATGTTTTCCTAACATTTTGGACTGGGACGCACAATAAGAAATATATTCTACAACAAGATCTAGAACACACACACACAACTGAAACAAATATTTCACAATTCTTACCCTTCTGTGTGTCATGCGCTCTGATAAATTCTATTCTATTTGATTTACTTTTTTGCAGCCCACGAGAATGACCGTACGATCCGCTCATGAGTCATGATCTTCCACTAGAAAAAAGAAAACACCGGATTTTAGAATAAATGAGAGAGTGGTTGGTAAAACTGTACAGTGATATTCAAGTATGAGTTTGCATATTAGCATCATGAGTAGTGTTCCCCTTAAACACTGCTGCTCAACAAGGACCCCAAAACTTACTGGTTTGAATCAATACTTTATTATTAACTGTCACAGCTGGGAAGAGTCACTGAGCTCGGCTGGGTGATTCTCTCTTGGTTCAGCTGGAACAGTAGTCATCTGAAACCTCAGCTGGGCTGGGCATCCAAGATGGCACACTCAGAGGGCTGAAAGTCCACGCTGGAGGTCAACTGGAGAGCCTACACATGCTCTTGCACATGACTTGGACTTCTCACAATACGGCACCTTGGTTCAAAGAGAAAGTACACCGAGAGTAGACATCCCCAAAAGCCAGAAGCAGAAATACCAGGCCATGCAGGGCTATGCCTAGAAATGACCCAGTATCACTTCTGCCTTAGTCTATTGGTCAAAGCAGTCCCAGCATCATCCCAGATTGGAAAGGGTAGCAAGTTTGTGCTGCAGACGAGCTTGTGGGTTGGGAGACGTGGCTGCATCCATCTTTGGAAATACAACCTGTTACAATTGGTGATAAGCTTTTCTCAAACCCAGCTCACTGTGTGACAGTGGGTGGATCACTTCACCTGCCCTGACCTCAGTTTTCTCATCAATAGAATAAGAAAACTGATGAAATGTGTCTAAAAACCTTCCAACTCTAAAGTTCTGTGTTCAGGAGAAAGTTAGGGACACATCCACACCATCTAACATGGTATGCATTTGGCATAAGCTAAAATCACCCCCTTGGACTCACCTTGATTCTTGTTTTGTATTTGCTAAGCTCTGAAATTTTCCAGTTAGCTTTAAAATCAGAAAAGACATCTCTTTTTCCTCCTACAAGCAGAGTCATACTGAGAAGATCCTAGTGGGCCATCCTTGCTTTTCACTGCTCAGACCCATCGAGACGTGAACAAGATTCTCTGAAGTACCCATTAGGCCAAAATCAAACAGTCACACAATGAGTGTTTGCAGCAAGCAGGGTACTTTATTTTATTACCCGTCCTGCACAAGCCACACAGGAAAGAACAAAAACCGCTAGGATTTTATGAAGCATCGTTTTGTCAGGCTGAGGGAATGTGGAAAAGAAATGCAGTGGCAACAACTACAAAAAGAACATATCTGCCAGACTTCAAGATCAATTCCAAATATAAACTGAAAGGACTGCTTCTCAGAGGGAATCATATTTCTCGTCCACCGTCATCAAGAAGCTATAGACAACTAAAGTATTTGAATCTGTTCCCTTTCTGCTCGGATATAACCACTAATCTCTCTTCCTTGCCTTCTTTCTTTTCTGGGGATGCAGCCCACTCACCTGGCACATAAAACACTCGTATTATGACATCCGGGCTTTAGAGATTTACATGAGAATCAGCAAACTTTATTTTAGCCCAATATAGAGAATGTGCGAGGCATGGAGGGAACTTTGGGCTTATTCCTCAGATAAGTCATGTATTTCTTTCCTCAAAGAAAAATCCAATATCTTGAGATCAGATGCATATTGAAGCTTTGGTGGAAAAGAACCAGACCGGGCTGGATTAACATGTTCACGTCAGCCTCTCTCTGCAGAGTGATCTGGGAAGCAGAGGGAGCCTCCGTGGAAGAAAGTCCCAAGCCAGGCAGGGCAGTGCCTCCAACCTGGTCTTTTGCCACCCTCTGGAATGGGGGAGCATCCCTCCTCGTCTGAGCAATTCTAGAAGCACTTTCTGATTTTCCAGCTCATGAGAAATGCGTATGTTTTCTCTCTGTGCTTCAAGATACTATTTAAAAGCAAGCAAAAGACAGCAAGCCTGGGCTTTACGCCTATTCTAGACCTTCCTCCCCACCTGCGTTGCCCTCATGCCCAGCTAGTCCATGTGAGCCAGGCAGTTGCTGGCTCTGTGCTCCACACACGGTGTGTCATCTGCCCGAGACACCCTCCCCTGCCCCGTTCCTAGGTAGAAGCACCTACACATCATTGGGTCTTCAGAACTTAACCGTTTGGAACCGGCCCCAGGGAGTGGCACCACCCTCCACCGTAGCTTCTTGCAACAGAAACCCAGGAGTCTTTCTTGGTAGCCCCCTCCCTCAACCACACGCCCCTCCCATCCCCAAGTCCTTATCCATTCCACCTCTGAAGCAGGTCTTAAAACCCCGCCACTCTTCTTCCCCAGGGTACCACCACCTCCCATCTGGACCACCTGCCCACCCCAACGTGCTCTTCTTCAGTCTGTTCTGTCTGGGGTGACCAGAGTCACATTCGTCAACGAAATCAGGTCATGTCACGTCCCTGCTTAAACCCTCCAATGGTGCCCACAGTGCTTCCAATAATATCCTACTTCCTGTAAAAGCCCCGCAGGATGGGGCTCGCCTCTTCCTTCACACCTACCCCACCACTCACCCCCTTACTCACTGCTCCAGATGCTGGCCATTCTCCAGATCCGAGAGCACGCCAGGCTCTTTCCTGCTTCAGAACCCCACACACCCTCTCCCCTCCGCAGGGGCTCTCATCCTGCCCCTCCCCACTCGCCAGGACCCCAGGCTCTGCTAGCTCTGCTTCAGCTTTCAGTACAGACGTCACCTCCTCAGCATGCCCACTCCACCTGTACCCCAGATAAAACTATGGCTTCCCACTATTCTCCACCCCAATACCTGAGTTCTCCTTGAAAACACTTATCACAGTTTAAAATCGTATATTTATTCATTCCTTTGCTCGCTCCGTGCCTCTGTCCCCACTAGAGGGGAAGTCCCAGGAGGGTGAGGACCCTGTCTGTTTTGTTCACTATGGTACATCCAGACCCTAAGCCAACACCTGGCACAGGGCAGGCCCTTGACCAGTACGGATGCATGATGAAACTCGGGGCGCTTTCTCACGGAGCTCATCACTGGTAAGAAGTGGTTCTCAAGCTGGGGCCCTTGGTAAGGTAGGTGAACCCCATATCAGTGGAAAGTGCTGAGGTCCAGGGGTCGGCAGCAACACGAGAGATCCCCTCCAAGGTAAAATGAAAAGTATTGTGTTGGGTACTTCCTGCCACAGAGAGACAAGCACAGTGCCTGGCAGGCCTCTGATACTCCAGATCCAGGAATACTGCTCTGGTCCATAAATCAGACGACACCAAGCACTGCCAGCTTCATTGGGAACCAGACGGCAGCCCAAGGAACACTGCCACTCGGACCCCACGACCCGGAAGATCCTATAGTATTAGAAGTATGGGTGGTGGGAAGGGGGGGCTCTGAGGGGCATCTGCCAAACCCCAGCGAGAGAATCACAATTCAGGAGGCCCCTGGGGGATCTGCAGCAAGGCCACGCCATCTGCGACAGAGAAGTAGGTGCTTTTTGAAAAGTAAATGCTGCTGTGCCGCTGGACCCTGATAGAGATGGAGCACCCGGCCATAGCTTAAGAAGTGACCAGGTGTCCAGGACTGCCCAAAACAAGCTGGGTCTGTCAGACCCACCAAGACATAAGGTTGGGGATGCCCTGAAGCTGCCCATCCTAAAACAGAAGGGGTGTCTCTGGGATGGATGATAAGCAGGACCAGAGGGTACCAGCAAGCTGCACGAGCGGGTGGCCCAGGACCCCCATCATGCAACAGGGCTGTACTTGCCCCCTTCCTCCATGCACACCTGTGGCTGTATGAGACACCCTTCACAAATCCTCCCAAAAGGCAGAGTTTCAAGTAGAGCGCCTGGCCATCGACTGTGTGGAAGGAGAAGTGGTATAGATTAGAATATATACAGACTCGTGGGCAGTGCTGAGTGGCCTGGCTGGGCGGACAAGGATTTGTAAAGAAAAAAACTTAAGATGGGGCACAAGTGGTTTGGGGTGGAGGCAGGTAGATGGATAGATGGGAGTGGTCCAGGTGTGAAGGTCTTTGTGCCACTGGACAGCAACCGTCACCAGCCACCCCCATGTAGAGAAACCCCAGTGGGAGAGGTAGAGGCTGCCCACGGGCTCCTCTGGCGTTCCTGCCATGCTCTCTTTCTCAATTGTAATGGTAAATGGATAAGTGCAAGAACCTTAGCCTGAGAGAGTCATGGTGAGTGGGGTCCCAGGCCTTCATGCCACCAGGTGAGCCCTGAGACCAGCAGACGTTCCAGCCGAGGGGAGAGGAATCTGACTGAGGTCAGGGCCGGGGGACCCCCACCATGACCATGGGTTGCACCTGGAGACTGGCTTCAGTTCATCCACTAACCTTGCTCTTCTAAGCCCCCCAAAAAGATGGTGACCAGAATCCTGAAGGAGCTGCTCCCCAGGGGTATAGAAAGGAGGGGACTACAAGGGTAGGCTGGGCTGGACGTGGAGATGCAGCGACCAGATCCCCCTAAACAAAGGATATGTGGCCTCCAGCTGTCACCCCTTCATGGGGCACCCGCACCCGGCTGCAGAGACCAGCCTCAGCCAAGAGCTCACCCTTCTCAGAGCAGCACACAGATGGGGGCAGGAGTGCGAAGGCCCAGCCTGGGCCATATAGATGGCAGGGCCGGCTGGGGTGCTGTGAAGCCTGCATCCTGGCTGGGCTTCCTCCTCTGCCCAGTCCTGCTGCCTCCCCTGCCCTCCCACAGGTATTTATCCCTAATCAACGCCCTGCCCGTCAACCTCCAGCTCAGTGTCTGCTTCCTGAGAGGCCACCCTGCACAGGATGGGAGGTAGGACCCTACCTGAGCAGCTACACTTTGACCAGTTTTAGATATCGGGGTGCTGTCTTACTCTATTAGGGCTGCTATGACAAAACCCCCACAGACTGGGTGGCTTAAGCACATTTATTTCTCACAGTTCTGGAGACTGGGACATCCAAGGTCAAGGGGTCAACAGCTCCAGCATCAGCTGAGGGCCCACTTCCTGGCTCGTAGACGGCTGTCTTCTTGCTGCGTTCCCAAGTGACGGAAGGGGCAGGAGAGTGCTCTGGGGTCTTTTCTATAAAGACACTAATCCCATTTACCTCCCAGAGACCCCACTTCCTAATACCATCACATTGGGCATGAGGGCTTCAATGCATGCATTTGGGGGGACACAAACATCAATCCTATTGCAGTGCTGTGTTAACCTGCCTTTTTCAAAGGGATCCACGGCTGAAAATTAGGAAGTTATGAAAGCCGTTGCACTGCACAGCACCTCCTCCTAAATGCAGCATTCCCAAAGAGAGCTGAGAAGAAGCAAGAAGAGGATGAAAGACATGGCAAAAACAAGATGGAGAAGAAGAGGAAGACATCTGGGTCCCTCAGCCCAGCACGAGGTCCTGGGTGATGCTCAGTTTCCTCTCTGCCCTTCCTCCCACCTTGTCTCTCTCTCTCTCTCTCTCTCTCTCTCTCTCTCACACACACACACACACACACACACACACACACACACACACACTTTTTTTCTTTTTTGGCTGCGCCAAGTGGCTTGCAGGTTCTTAGTTCCCCAGCCCGGGATTGAATCTGTGCCCCATGCAGTGGAAGCGTGCAGCCTTCACCACTGGACTGCCAGGGAGCTCCCACACACACACTTTCAGCATTCCACTAGACTGGAGCCCCTCGAGGGCAGGGACGGTGCCCATTTCTCTGCGTAGCACAGGTGGCGCTCACAGGGCACGTGGCATCTGCTCAGTACATGTTTGTTGAGTGATGTGTAAGGGCTCTTAGGTGGTTTGTGCACAAGCATCGTTTAGCTCGTAGGTCCATCTTTATTTCTATCACTCTAGCTATAGAATAAGTCTTGAAGTCAGGCAAAATGCTTTCTCCTACTTTATTCTTCATTTTCGAAATTACTGTTGATATTCTAGTTCTTTTGCTTTTTCATATAAATTTTGGAATAATCTTGCCTATATCTACAAAATTCTTGCTGGAATTTCCATAGGAGTTGTGTTAAACCTCTTTATCAATTCAGGGAGAATTCACCTCTTTACTATGTTGTCTGCCAACATGAACACAGCCTGTCTCTCCATTTATTTAGATCATCTTTGATTGATTCCATCAGTACTTTGTAGCTTTCAGCATACAATTCTGTACAAGTTTTGATAAATTTACCAAGTATTTTTCTGAGCATTTAGAAATGGTATTGTATTTTTGTGTTTCTATTTCCATGTGTTTATTACTAGTTTATAGAAATGCAATTGATTTTTTTATGTTTATCTTGTATCCTATGACTTTGTTGAGCTCACTTACCGGTTCTAGAAGTTTTACTGTAGATTTCCTGAAATTTTCTATGTAAACCATGATGTCATCTGCAGATATGCTTAGTTTGATTATTTCCTTCTATTTGTAGTACATGATCCTAATTTTCCATTTATAATGATAGTGCAATGTTTTTATGCTCACCTCTCTATATAAAGCAGATAGCCAACCAGGATCTGCTGTACAGCACAGGGAACTATGCTCAATATTTTGTAATAACCTGTAAGGGAAAAGAATCTGAAAAAAGAAAAAATATATATAAATATATTTATAAATATATTTATATATATATATAAATTGAATATATATATATAGCTGAATCACTTTGCTGTACACCTGAAACTAACACGACATTGTAACTCAACTATACTTCAATAAAAACATTTCTAAATAGTGTAATGTTTCCATTTTAAACAAAGTTATATAGAAAACAGTGAATTGGTTTAAATAAAAATATTAAATAGTCATAGAGGAAGCACACAGATAGGGCAAAAATTGTGATGTGCAACATGGCTTGAGAAACCCTGTTTTATATCACATAACGCTCACACTAACTCTGCCAGGCAGGTTTACATGAGGAAATTGAGGCTCAGAGAGATGAAGCAAGTCATCTAAGATCACACAGAAAGCAAGAGTCAGTGATGGGCTGCACACCCAAGCCTGCCGGACCCCTCAACCCCTGCAGCTCCATCTCCTCCCTGGCCGTGGAAGGAAAAAAGGGGCGGAGTATCAGGGGTGCACCAGGAGGGCTAGGAGGGAGCAGATAGGAAGGGAAGATGTTATTATTGCCGGCATTAGTTGGGTTTGGGCCTTATATTTATGGCAGTAACTCCTAAAAAGCCCAGGAGTTGGCCAGTGAGGCCAGCTGTAGGTAAAGATGCTGAAAGAAGGCTTTCACACGCAGTTGCAGAATCCAGAGGGTCTTCACCAGTATATCTGCTGCACCAAAGCCCTTCTAGACACTCACCCCCGCTCCTCTCTCCATTGGCCACCCCAGTTAACTCTGACGCCAACAGCCTTATCAGATCTAAGAAAAATCTCTCCCTCCAGCTAGGTGATTCATGACATCACTCCCCTCCAGGGAAGCTGGTAAGATGACCTTCCATTTGATGAAGGAGGAGGATTCATTTTTATGGTCTCGCCCCTGCTAATGTGTGTTTAGACAGGGCAGGACAATCAATATTGAAGAGAGGATGCTGATTTGACTCACCGGAGTTGAGGTAAGGACGCTGCCTCCCCATCCATTTTTATAAATCACTTTAAGGGCCTATCGATCTTTCCCTGGGCACCAAGGGGCACGAACCCCTGGGGCAGCAGCCTGTCAGGCCCCTTAACCCTTCCTGATGTCCCCACTGCTGGCAGGAGCCATCAGCTAGTAACCTGCCCTGGGACAGCAGCTGGCTTGAGACTGGGGCTGAGATGCCCCCTTCTGGACCCAAAGCCTAGCTGAACCAATTCACAAGTGTTGCTTTCAAAGCATGTGGGAAACAAGGAAGTGCCCTTCACCCCTACACACACACATGCATACACACATGCACATTCACGAATGCACACACACCACACTTACACACACCCTTTCAGACACACATACAGAGACCCGTGTAAACCTGGATACCAAGCTAAAACAAAGGCATGAAGCTTCTAGGCAAGCACTAGGCCTGTAACCATTCCTTAATACCAAAAAAAAGGACCATTCAGCGTCTCTCCAAATGTATTCATTTTGACCTGATTCCACCCCTTGGGAAGATGGGAGAAGGAAGCGTAATGGATTTTTTCTGGGCCACCCCAAATTTCAGGGACAACTTTCACGTGGGTCACCCCTACCTCTGCCCAGAGATGTCACCCGTACACCTAACGGTTCTCAGCCAAAACGCTACCAAGCACAGGTGCACCATGGAGATAGCTCTGGAGATGTCCCAAGTTGTTATTGAAAATAATAATTTACAAGAGGATTGGGAGATATTTTTATAACTTAGAGCAGAATTCATCCCCGGAGTAGCATCACTACCAAGTATTTGAATCCCAACCTGCTTTCTTGATTTGGGAATTGCTCACCCCCATAGCCTGATGTGTCTCTATCATGACCATCCCCAGTAGTCCTTCATCATTTCAGTGTGAATTGTAGCATCAGTGGGGTTGAGGTCTGCATAGGACCGTGGAGGGATGGGGTCCAACGAGCAATCAGGGTGCAGGTGTAGGTGCTAGAAGGTTTGTGCTGCAGCAAGGGGGCCCCTATGGAGAGCCTCCATCGTCCTCAGTGAAGGCCGATCTTGGGTGGCCTCTGAGAGGTCCTCTGCTGGCCCTACCATGGCCCAGTGGACACTTCTCAGGGTTCAGGGTCAAGGGTGCTCCAGGGAAGAGGAAGCAGGAGGTGGGCGGTAGGGGGAGCGGTGACATGCTCTGCCCTCGCACTAACCGTGAAGATGTCTCCATCTTCATCTTAATCATAACCAGCTCCACCACTTTCGTGGAACTAAAACCAAAATTTCCAACATGAATAGAGTCAGATGCTGCTACTTCCACAGGAAAGGGAAGGGGGGAGTGAAAGGAGGGAGGTTCTTGCCTGACATCCCCTCACTGCTCAGCCCCTTGCCCCTCACTGCTCTTCCTGCTTCATTCTCAGCCCCTCCAGGCCACCCTCTCCAACGTGGCAAATGGGATGGCCTTCCCAAGGCACCAAGAGACCACACTGCCTCCCACTTTAAGTTCAGTCTCTACCACTAAGAGGAAAAATTCGGCCCTCTTTTGCTAGCTTTCAAGATCCTTTAGAGTCTGGCCCCGGAGGGGCGGCTTCTCCATCACAGACCCCACGCTTCCCAGGACACCTTTCCCAAATACTGCATCCCACAGGGCCCCCGCGGGTGCTCTCCCCACCTCCTCACATTCCTTTACGTTCCTGCATCATCACCCCCCAATTTAGGTGGAGAAGCGGAGGTCCAAAGAGACTGCGATGCTGTCCGAGGTCACACACTCGTGAGCCGAAGGCCACACCTTTTCTCCCGAGGGTCCCAGGCAGCTTCTGTTCTTCCCCAGCTTCCCCCTCTTCCCCCTGGGTGTCCTTTGATGGGTCACTGAACCTCTCTGGGCTCTTAATCTGTAAAGGGGAGCTAAAAACACAGCCTGGGATGACTAGAAAGATTACTCTGGGGGACAAACGTCAATTCCAGGACCCCTTGTTAAATGTGTAATGGCCACCGATAGCAGCATCCCGTCAGCCAGATGTCGCCCCTTGGGAGGTGGGAAGAAAGTATGTAGGGGCTGGATCTGAGCCACCCCAGATTTCAGGGAGAGCTCTGATCTGGAAGCCCCTGGGACATCCTTGAGTCTCCACCCCATAAGATTAGAAAAAGCACATGCATGCCTGCTGGAAACCAGGAGATCTGTAATCAACGCGTGGGCTGGGGAGATGAGAGTGAAGGATGAGGCTGGGAAAGAGCAGAGAAACACCGCTGTGGGCCAGGTTCTCGCAGAGAAGTGCTGATTTGGAGAATCATTTGCTTATAGGAGAATCTACCCATACCTTGCTGTGTGACATGGGTGAGTTCCTGAACCTCTCTGAACCTCAGTTCCTACGGCCATAAAACCAGTACATTGAGCTAGCCTCTTAGATCTTTCCAGGCATTAAAAGTCCATGAAGTATCCCCTCCGCTTCCCAACACCGTGCCATGAGACACCCTGGGGCATGTCATTGCTCCCATTTTCGAAGTGGACAAACATTTTCACGTGAGACTCCGTGACGCACATTGCTCCCAAGTTTGCAGAATGAGGGAGGGGCTGGGCCAGGAGCAGAACCGGCTCCATCTGCCTCCAGGGCGGGGCCCGGCCACGACCCCAGGGAGCCCTGCCCTCCCTCTGTGGAGGCACTGGCCTGAACCGGCTGGCTGGGCCCCCAAGCCTCCCATGCTGGTGGGATGGCCGCCAGGCACAGCCCGTGTGTCCTCCACGGCAGCGGCCCTTGCCAAGCGGCCCTGCCCAGACCGCACGAGGAGCTGGCCGCAGCCTGCCAGCCTGTTTCTCATTTAGAGCGAACCCCGGCTGCAGCCCAGACATTCCAGAGGGGACATCCAGACGCCAATCCTGCCCAGGGCTTGGGAAACCGGGCTGCAGGCAGCCCCGTGGTCAGAACGCATCACAATGTTTTTCCCTTCCCTGTCGGCATTTTTTAAGTTGCTTAATCCCTCGAGGAGTCTGGTCCACTCTTTGGGGGCGCTGACCTTGGCATTCGAGGCCAATAATGAAAATGACGAGGCAGACCAGGGTGGACTCCTCTTGTGTCCCGTGCTCTCCTGGGTCAGCCCTCCTCTGCATCTGTGCTCAGGCTGGTCTCCACCCCCTGAGACAGGCTTACCTCCAGCTGGGAGTCCAGAATCTTCCTGGGAGAGGAGGCCCTGGAACAATAGAATTGCCATTAATTACATGTCAGCTGCAGGCTGAAGAGACGTCCCCTCACCCCTTCCCGGGATGGTGCAGGTGGAATGGCTCTAGCTGTCCGTGGAAGAGTCCTACCCTTCAAAAAGCCTTGAGTCAGTTAATTATAGATGGCCTCCTAATGACGGCAGTAGCGCTCCTGAATTCCACCAAAGTGACAATTTGCCATCACCGTAGAGACGGCTGCCCATGCTGCTGGCCAGCCGGACATTTGGGCGAGAGGCCCCTCCTTCTCTTGCTGCGTCCTCCACTCCTGCCCAGCTCCTGGATTATCCCTGCTTGGCTTGTTAGTCAAAATAAATTCTTTCTCCTGTGAGGGCTGCCATGTCAGCCCCAAAGGTAAGGCTTTTTCCTTTTTCCCTTATCTTTTTTTAACTCTGATTTATAACCCCCCTGCTAATGGGACCGGGGGCTTTAAAAAAAAAAACAGTTCCCACAGTATAGTGGGTCCTCAAACACTCATAGGATCCAGTGATTCCACTTCTGGGTATGCACCCAGAGGAACTGAAAGCAGGGACTCAAACAGATGTTCGTGCACCGTGTTCGCAGCAGCGTTCTTCACACCAGCCAAGATGTGGAAGCAAATCCGAGTGTCCACTGGCAGATGAATGGCCTATTCATACAACGGAATATTATCCAGCCTTAAAAAGGAAGGAAATTCTGAACATGCTGCAGCATGGATGAAACCTGAAGACGTCATGCTAAATGAAATAGTCCAGTCACGAGAAAACAAATACTGTAGGATTCCACTCATATGAGGGACCCAGAGCAGTCAGATTTGTAGAGACAGAAAGCAGACGGTGGGTACCAGGGGCTGGGGGAAGGAGGGGAGGGGATTGACCCCACTTGGGTCCTACATCCCTGCAGCCTGTGGTTGGGGGTGGGGGGGTTCCAGTGCTCCGATTGGCCAGTACTGGGTCCCGTGCCCACCCTCGGAGCTGGGGGTGGGGTCGGTGGGCCAGTTTCGGTGTACTCCCAGCATGCTCTGCGTGGGGGGAAGGGAGGGTGACTGGGGGGGGGGCATGACCCACGGCCCGGCCTCCTATACCGCCTGCCCCTGCATCTCTCCCAGCTGCCTCGCCCACGGGGCAGTCTCAGGGAGGGGGGTTATGTCCTCCTTTATGTACTCAGATTGTCTCTCCATCCTGCAGAGAGGTACAGAAACGGATGCTCAGAAGGAATCCTTGCCAGCTTCCACTCACTGGTGTCCCCGTATCAGAGTGCGCTAGCTGCTGTAACA
This sequence comes from Monodon monoceros, assembly GCF_005190385.1. NCBI lineage: Eukaryota > Metazoa > Chordata > Mammalia > Artiodactyla > Monodontidae > Monodon > Monodon monoceros. The sequence goes on from NW_021703778.1 coordinate 168,516,858, forward strand.
GATGACCTCAAAACCTCAGTGGATTAACACAGTGAAGGTTTCTTTCTGATTCACGTCCAGTCCACTGACGGGAAGGGGGCCTGGCCTGGCTCCAAGCAGCTATCTGCATTCCATCCATCAAGTGGGCCCATCACCTCCTCCCACTGCCCTGGGCCTCAGAGTGTACGCTGGGGTCTGTGGTCTGTGTCTGCCGCCAGTGAACAAAGAGAAGACACGAGACACACCTGCTCAACCCAGGAGAGGCAGTCACATCGGCTCATCCACCACTAGTGAGAGCCTGGCCCAGAAAGGAGGACCGTCTGTCCTACCTACCCCTCCCTGCTCCTTCTACGCTTGCCCTGCCCCCAGGCCAAAGCCCTTTGTCCTCACAGCTGGACTTGGTCTTTGCCTCTTCCCCACTCGCCTTCCCAACTCACAGTTTCAACGTGATGGTCTGAAGGGCTTTTGCTGTCCCTAAAGGCCTGGCATGATTTGACCTCTAGCCCCCAGGACTGCAGGGCTGGTACCTGACCCACCCACTTTTGGAAAGGTTTGAGGGTGGAAGGTGAGAGGGCTGGGTAAGGACCAGCAGAAGGATGGATGGATGCAAAATAATGCCCACAGCACCTGGGATGCCTGCTGTTACCCTGCTGGCCTCTGTCTCCCCTCCCCTCCCCCACCTCCTCCTCCAGCTTCTCTCTCCAACACTGCCCAGTCAGGACCCTCAAATGGGGACCCAGAAGATACTTACACAACGTGTGGATAATCCAGCTCATTTTGCAGACAGACAGTTAAGTGGGTTACAGGGGTGGGCCCAGACTTGGTGTCCCCTCGCTGCTCTGGGCTGGTCCCCTGGACCAGTTCCCAAGCCCTGGTCCAGGAGAAGAGGCACAGACAGGAAAGAACCGGCATTCACGGATCACCTGCTAGGCACCCAAGCCTGTGAAAGTTGTGCTTTGCATCATTTCACTTAGTTTCCGACTCGACGTGACAGGTAATACAGCAGGTCCCTCTGGAGAAGGGAGACATTTAGGTTCAGAGAGGTGAAGAGGGCAGTCGGCTAGCTGTGAGGAACAGGGGCAGAGCCGGAGGGAGCCCAGAGCTGCTGTCACTCACCCCCGTCCCTGCTGTGGATCCAGGAGCACCAACGCCCCTGGACGCCAGCTCCAGAGAGCACGTGAGCTGGGCTCATGCAGAGCAAAACGGGGGAAGGGAGAATGAGAGCCCATCCCACAAAGGCTCAACCTCCAAGAGAGGAAAAGGAGGGAAAAGAGAAAGCAACGTGGCTAAAGCAAAGGCGCTGTGGAAGAAAAGCTAAGATCACTAGTTAAAAACCCATTTCCCCATACACGTGAATCCACCTACTAAAGGTCAAGCCCCTCGGCTGGAGCTGCCACCTCGTGATTTCCACACCTCCCCTCGTTACTTAAGACAGACTCAGTGGCCTCAGAGCCTCCGTAATAATACCTTTCCCAAAACATCCCAGATGAACATTTCTTTTTGAAAGTTAAGGAGAATTCTACGACGGCTGCAACACATTATATAAAAGGCCGATGATCAGAGGCAAGGCCTTGGCTTCTGCTGCCCCCCACCCAGGGCTGAGGCTCCGGTGCCAGGACAAAGCCTGCGGAATGTGGCCACGTGTGGTCCGTGGCAGGAGGAACACACGACCAACGTGGCCTGGACTTGAACTGTGGGATTCTGCTCAACCCCCGAGGCCTCCAGTCTGCCTCCGGGAGCTCCAGCCTCCCCTCTGTGGCCACCCAGGTGGTGTCCGAGGACCCGTCCCCACCAGCAGGCGGACACGTGCCCCCGCTCTGATTCCAGCCCCCAAACTACTTCAATAAGAGCAGAAAGGGCTCCTGCCTTAGGAAGACAGAGCCTGAAAAATAAAGGCTGTGCTTTGGCTAAAACTGACCTCCTTTTCCCAGGGCTGGGGTGTTCATCACCATGGTTTCTTTCATTTCTCTCAGCGGCAGTGAAGGCAGGTGATGTAACTGAATCCACCGCACCTCCGGGTTTGTTGAGGGCCCCATCATTGCTCACCATGGCCGTCATACTGACCTGCAGGGGGCTTGCTTACCGGCTGTCCCTCCCCTCCCATCCAAGTGAGGTCGGGGTGACAGAGAGCCTTCTAAAATCCAGATCTGACCAGGTGACACCCCAGCTACAAACACCACCATACTTGCTCAGCCAGGTTCTTCAGCCAAGAACCTAACACCCCACAAATGCTGGCCCATCCTGACCTTTACTGACTCTCAGCTCTCCCCCCTGCTCTGGCTGGACTGAGTGACTCATGGTTCCTTCCTTATACCTTAGGGCCTTTTCACATGCTACCTCATGGACAACCTCCCCACCCCACCCCACTCGCGGCCTTCCTCCTTCTCCGCCTAATTCCTGCTCCATCCTTCAGGCAGACTCTCCCCCAGGAAACCTCTGCTGATCTCCCACCCCTCCCCAGGCTGGCTCTGTGCCCCATGCAACCTCCGTGGTGACCTCTTCATTAGCACTGCCTGGTTCTGAGCCTGTCTCTCCCACCAGCCTGGCAGGTTCTTAGGGCCGGGACTGGACCCAAGTCATCTCTGTGTCGCCAGCACCTGGCACAGGCCTGGCACATAGTAGGTGCCCAAGAAAAATGCATTGAATAAATGAACTGTGCTGAACTAGACACACCAGCCTCCTGAACGGTTGAAGGCTAATGGGGGAGGGATTCGTCAGCTTGGCCAGGCAGGGCTCCATTTCCCAGAATTCACTCCCTGAAGGCTTCCAGGAGGAGGGGCCACAAGACACATCTTCATGTGACACGTGGAGGGCAGAGGTGACACAGCGGTCTGGGGAAGGGGCAGGCACTCTGCAGCCCACGTATGTTGTCTGGCCTCCACGCGGGGCAGTGGACGGGCCTGCGCCTGCTCCAGTCCCCGCACGATCCTTCAGCTCTCCACCTCATGGGCCATGTCTGCTTCATGACGAAGGGCACCTGTTTCTCCAGGCAGGACACCCTGGAGAACATCCCCAGGATTGGAGGCAGCAAAACGGGCACTGCTGCCCACGTATCCCGGTGCCTTCTGCACGGCTGGGATCCCATCTTCCTCCCGACCACCCTGCTTCTCACCTCACTGCCCTCTTCCCTTCCCAGCTCCCTGCTGAGCAGCCCAGAAGCTCCAGCATGGGAAGTGAAGCCAACAGATGCACAGGGACTGCTTACCTAGCCCCCATACTCGTGTGAACTCAAGTCCCTGCGTCAGGGGCTTTCATACCTATACTCACATAACTTCCAATGGTTCTGCCTCTCTGTGCCATTCCCAACTGATACAGGAGACAGGCCCCCTACCGGCTCAACAATTAGACTCAAACAAACAAACGCTCAGATGCTGGGAAAGCAAAAGCAGCATGGACCAGGGATGCGAGAGAAGGTGACCAAGAGGAGTGACTCTGAGCTCAGGCTTGAAGGGCCAGAGCATCTGATGGAGGAGGTGAAGGGTGCCCCCAAGCTGAGGAAGGGGACCCAAGTGAGGACCGGTGGCCCTGCCATGCCCCATTGGGAACCAGCCCTCCACCCAAGGGTCTCAGTCCCCATCTCCTGCTCCCAGGCCTGAGGGGTGATGCCATCCCAGACCTGGCGGTTTGGCCTTCACCCAAACCCGTGGTCCCCATCATCTGAGAATGAAGGTCAATCACAGGATAAAAATGCTTTAAGCCAAACATTAAATTGGAGAGTTAAGGGCTGGCATTTTTGATTGAGAAGATAGCCAGGTCCAGGGTGGTACAGGAGGTGGGGTTTGGCCAAATCTGAGAGCAGAGTGGAGCTCTGCCTTGCTTCTAGAAGAGCACAGGGAGATGGCCAGCCCATGGTGTTCCTTCTACTCAGCAGGGCTGTCCAGGGATAGTGATGTGGCCACAGCGGCATGAGGGTCTGTGATGCTACAGACGGTTCTTAGTGGCCTGGGAAGTGCCCCTGGGCTTCCCTGCGGGCCTAAAAGCAGCTGGGAGACCCTTGGGAAGGCAAGGAATTTTCCAAGGACCACAAGGAATCAGGAGGTCTCAGACCTGCCAGTGTAGACAGGTGGACCGTGCACATTCCCCTCCATGAACCCCTTAGGATGTACACTCAACCCCAGGGTGAGGGGTCACCCTAAATTAACTGGGTTACATTTCTGTCATTTGGAATTAAGTCCGATCATGAAACCTTCAAGGAGGTTCCTGGCACACCCCTAGGTAGAGGCCTGAGATTTGCACAGAGACAGACCTCCAAGTTCCTATTTCAAAACGACCCCCATGCATTCACCAACATTAGAAATACAGCCACCTCCAGGAGGGCCAACAGCCGCGGGGGAAGGATTTTCAGTAGCAGCGGAAAAAGCCAGGGCAGGATTAAAAACTAACCAGCAAAACCAACTGGAAACAGCAGGGGAACTTGCTGTGAATGTTGGTTTCAAACGCACCCCATCCATAATTACTCGTTCGGAAAGTCACGATTCTCCTGCCAAAATCGGACCTCCCTTCACTGATGAAACCCCCTTCACACCACTCCCTCTTTGCTCTGCAAAAATGAATTTCACTCAAAAAAGAAATTAGAAAAATAATTGATGTAATAACCATAACCTTGAAAATACTTCTGCCAGAATTTAAGAGCAGAAGGGAAAGGAGGCCCAAAATAAAGGCATGGCGCTGAAAATTGAAAACGTAAATTAGTTCTAAGCACTGACTGCACCCACTTCTCCGCCAACTCTCTGAAGGTGAACAGGAGTGATCCCTGCTCCACAACTCGGGCAGCAGGACCAAACGCTGCTTCAGAAAGCCCAGTCCTCAGACCTCAGCTGCCACAGCTGGAGAGAAAGGACCAGCTGGTCCTGCCTCCCATTTGTATAGATGGGGAAACTGAGGTGGAAGCTCAAAGCATCTCTGTACAATTCACCATACTCCCTTTTTGCTGTCTCAGTGATGATGAAGGCCCAAGCCAAAGTGATTCTGCATCAGCCTGAGTTTCTGAGCATCCATGAAAAACAGAGCCTTCCCACTGACCAGTATTAGACAAGTAGCAAGAGCCAAAATTAAGTCTTTGTTGTATTTAAGCCACTGCATGTGGGGGCTGTTTGTTACTGCAGCATAACCTATCTTACTCTGACTGATGCACACTTTTGTGGTGATGGCACGGATTCACTGCTCTGGTTTCTCTTAGTAAGGTCCACAATGGCAGGATTCACATTTCATTTTGGCTATCATGACACCCAATGCCTAGCACATAGTTGGGCTCAGAAGACTTTTATTGAAGAAATGTATAAATAAAGACTCAATGGATAACCAACAAGGACGTACTATATAGTACAGGGAACTATACTCAATATTTTGTAATAACCTGTAAGGGAAAACAATCTGGAAAAGAATATATATATAACTGAATCACTTTGCTGTATACCTAAAACGAACACAACATTGTAAATCAACTATACTTCAATTTAAAAAAAAAAAAAGACTCAGTGGATAATGAGCCAAAAATAGCAAGACGATGTAAACTGACATTTCCTGAATCAGCGAGAAAAATCCGACACGTGCAGAAAATGACAGCCCATGCTTCAGGGATGGATGAACATGGCACACAGGCTCTTAATTCTAACCAAAACCCACCTAAGTAATGATTAGCTATTGCCTTCTAAAGGGAAAGCAAAGAGATCCAGACCACTTGGCGAAATCGCCCTAGGTCACAGCTGGCATCTGAGCAGCCAGCCCAACTCCAGAGCCAGGGCTGGTCCCCTGCCTGCCCAGCCACTCATCTTCCAAGGCAGGAATCCCAGGGTGAAGCTCTGGCCCTCGCTGTTCACCTGTCCCTCTCTGTCAGACCTGCACAGGTGAAAGCTCAGAGATGAAGTGAGCAAACACGTGTCAAATGTCAATCTCGTGTCAGCCTTCAGATGCCTTTTTTCAGAATACGGAGCCTGGAGAAGTCAGGGATTCTCTGGCCCAGAAAAAACGCTGAGCTGCCTCCCAGAGGTCCTGCATATTCTCTTGCCGGGGCCTCCATTTCTCCTATTGGTATAGCAGACACACTGGACAAAACAAAGTCAGCCCTAGGACCCATTCCAGCTCTAAAGTTCTCCAGTTCCTGTGCACATACCTCTGACTGATGCAGGAAAGTCAAACCCTTTTAAGAAAATCACTAAAGCCCTAAAATTACGTGGAAGCCTTTTGACCCTGAAAGAAAGGCATTTGCTAAATCCCCTCTATTATTTCCAAAGGATATTTTCTATTATTATTATTTACCAAAGGAATTTCTGGACAGAGTTTAAGTGCCCCAGAGCCTACAAAATAATCATCTCTTCGCAACATAACAAAAGGATCTGAATATTCTTGGCTGATGACTTTTTCTTTGAAACATGTTCTCCACTGAACAAAGGATTTTCTTTCTTTTTTTTTCCAATTTGTCCAAGTTCAAGTGAAACACACACACACACGTACATAAAACCTCATTATGATTACCAAGCTAGAAAATTTTTCACATCAGCAAATAGCCTAAGAACACGTTCCTAAGAGTGGTGATTCTCATTTCAAACATGGTCAGGGTCACCCACAATCCTGGGGACTGTTTATCAGGAACAAGACAAAAATGGTATCTATTTACTTAGAACTGTGAGCCAGACTTTGTGCCAAGACCTTACATGCACTAGTTCATTTAACCCCCTGCATAACCCAGTGAAATGATGTTTAGTCTATGCTGGCCTGAGATCACGAAGCTGGTAGGAGCTGGAATTGGGATTTGACCTTGGGTCTACACAGACTCTCAAGTCCTCGTTTTTAAGCATCACACCATGTCCTCTCCCAGGCACTATTTCATTTAACCCTCATCCTCCAGCCCACAAGACGAGTTTCGGAGCCCCGCTGTACAAACAGGAAAACTGAGGATGAGCTGGATCAAGTCATTGGCGGAAGGACACACAGAGTGAGCGTCGGCTGGTGAAGCCCGAGGTTCTAACTGGTCCACAAACCGGAAAGCGTTTTCCCTCCTTCCACAGTACTTCCGAGCGATGCAGGCGTCAAGTCTCATGTTTCCCTGGTTTGGTCCTAGCTTGTGGTCCAATGCGCTGCTCGTGCCAGCTCCCCAAATTTCCAAGTCTTAAGTGAGTGAAAGAACAGAGGGTTCTTTGCGGTGCCAGTGAGCATGTGTGGCCAAAGGACAGATTCAATCCTGGAGTGAAGGCGGAAAGCTCTGCCTTTGGTGGGCATCGCAGGGATGCCTCCTCGTGTCCAGGGACCGGGGCCCAGGCAGTCGTTCCACTGCAGGCAGCTGTTTGCAAAGGTTAGTAACTCAGCTCATAAAAATGTGCGGCGAGTTGCAACTTGGCACCGTCTCCTTCAGACGGGGAGAGAAGCTGTCGTTTGCAAAATATGGTTCAAATAATCTCATCTCCTCCGCCCCCCACTTTTTTTTTTCCTTCCTTAGTTTTAAGCGTGTAAGAAACATAGAAGTTTTGTGGTTTCGCACTGGTCTTTTTATGGTTCGAAAGACTCCAAAATACAGTTGATTAAAAAAATGCTTCTGCATAATGCCGGCCATTGTGCGGGCATTTTCAAGCATGCCATCCCGCGCTGGGCCTTCGGGGACTTGGATGTTCTCCGTTGGCTTAAAGAAACGGTTTTGTTCTCAAACAAAAGAGACATCCTGACTCAACAACTGTTTGTGTCTTGACCTCTGCACTCAAATCCCAAATCTGCTCACAAAAAGGAACTTGATACAAGAGAATAAACACGGAACTTGGATCCAGCCAAGAAAACCTAAAGCCTGGCTCTGCCTCTTCTCCGCTCTAGGACTCTGGGAATCATAGGAATCTCAGAGGAGCCCCACGTTCCTCATCCCTGTAACAGGCACAGTAAGTTCTACTTGTAGAGTTGTTGAGAGACTTGAGATAATATAGGTTAAACATAGAGTCAATCATTTCTTTTTCCTTTCTTTTAAACATCTTTATTGGAGTATCATTGCTTTACAATGGTGTGTTAGTTTCTGCTTTATAACAAAGTAAATCAGCTATACATATACATATATCCCCATATCTCCTCCCTCGTGCGTCTTCCTCCCTCCCACCCTCCCTATCCCACCCCTCTAGGTGGTCACAAAGCACCGAGCTGTTCTCCCTGTGCTATGCGGCTGCTTCCCACTAGCTATCTAGTTTACATTTGGTAGTGTATATATGTCCATGCCACTCTCTCACTTCGTCCCAGCTTACCCTTCCCCCTCCCCATATCCTCAAGTCCATTCTCTACATCTGTGTCTTTATTCCTGTCCCACACCTAGGTTTTTCAGAACCATTTTTATTTTTTAGATTCCATATATATGTGTTAGCATACAGTATTTGTTTTACTCTTCCTGACTTACTTCACTCTGTATGACAGACTCTTGGTCCATCCACCTCACTACAAATAACTCAATTTCGTTTCTTTTTATGGCTGAGTAATATTCCATTGTATATATGTGCCACATCTTCTTTATCCATTCATCCGATGATGGACACTTAGGTTGCTTCCATGTCCTGGCTATTGTAAATAGAGCTGCAGTGAACATTGTGGTACATGACTCTTTTTGAATTATGGTTTTCTCAGGGTATGTGCCCAGGAGTGGGATTGCTGGGTGATATGGTAGTTCTATTTTTAGTTTTCTGAGGAACCTCCATACTGTTCTCCATAGTGGCTGTATCAGTTTACATTCCCACCAACAGTGCAAGAGGGTTCCCTTTTCTCCACACCCTCTCCAGCATTTATTGTTTCTAGGTTTTTTGATGATGGCCATTCTGACTGGTGTGATCTGATACTTCACTGTAGCTTTGATTTGCATTTCCCTAATGATTAGTGATGTTGAGCATCCTTTCATGTGTCTGTGGGCAATCTGTATATCTTCTTTGGAGAAATGTCTATTTAGGTCTTCTGCCCATTTTTGGATTGGGTTGTTCATCTTTTTGTTATTGAGCTGCATGAGCTGCTTGTAAATCTTGGAGATTAATCCTTTGTCAGTTGCTTCAGTTGCAAATATTTTCTCCCATTCTGAGGGTTGTCTTTTCGTCTTGTTTATGGTTTCCTCTGCTGTGCAAAAGCTTTACGTTTCATTAGCTCCCATTTGTTTATTTTTGTTTTTATTTCCATTTCTCTAGGAGGTGGGTCAGAAAGGATCTTGCTATGATTTCTGTCATAGAGTGTTCTGCCTATGTTTTCCTCTAAGAGTTTGATAGTGTCCGGTCTTACATTTAGGTTTCTAATCCATTTTGAGTTTATTTTTGTGTATGGTGTTAGGGAGTGCTCTAATTTCATTCTTTTACATGTAGCTGTCCAGTTTTGCCAGCACCACTTATTGAAGAGACTGTCTTTTCTCCATTGTATATTCTTGCCTCGAGTCAATCATTTCTTCCAGAAATAATTGTTGAGTACCTACAAAATGCCAGGCTTTATTCTCAATAGTGGAAAATCAACAGTGAGCAAGCAGACCCCATCCCTGCCCTGGTAGAACTCACATTCTTGTTGGGGAGAGACCCTAAATGGGTAAAGACATAAGTGAGATCATATTTGATGACAAAGTCTTTTTTATTTTATTTTATTTATTTATTTATTTGGCTGCACTGGGTCTTAGTTGAGACATGCCAGATCTTTAGTTGCAGCATGCATATTCTTAGTTGTGTCACGTGGGATCTAGTTCCCTGACCAGGGATCAAACCCAGACCCCCTGCATTGGGAGCAAGGAGTCTTAGCCGCTGGACCACCAGGGAAGTCCTGACAGTGTCCTGAAGAGTGGAGCAGAGTAATGGAAGAGAGAATGACTGATGGAGGTCCTGACAGTGTCTTGAAGAGTGGAGCAGAGTAATGGAAGAGAGGATGACTGAAGGAGGCGGTGGGCTGCCTTAGCCAGAGTCATCAGTGTGGAGCAGAGTAATGGAAGAGAGAATGACTGAAGGAGGTAGCCATGGAGAGATGGCTGGGGCAAAGGGTCTGCAAGTGCAAAGGCCCTGGGGCAGAGTGAGAAGGCCAAGCTAGAGCATGTGAGCTATCAGGAGGAAGGAGGTGAGACTGCAGGGGAATGCAGCGACCAGATCAGAGGATGCCTTGAAGGCCACGATAAGGGGTTGTACTGGGCTTTGTTCTATGGGCAACGGGAATCCATTGGTGGGTTTTAAGCAGTGGAACTACAGGATTAATTTGTGTCTGACCCTGCTAGATGGAGTCAGGATAATGGCAAGATAAGTTGGGAAACAAGGAGACCAGTTAAGAGAATTTCTCAGTCTAGCAAAAGATGATGGACTATCATGGCAGTAATGGGGCTGGAGAAAAGCATATGAATTTGGGGATACAGCTGGGAGGTGGGGCCATGGACCAGATGGCACCCAGAGAAGAAAAGAGAGCCTGGGGGCACCCGATCTTTAGAAGCTGGGTAAAGGAGTCTGGGAACAGTGGCCAGGGAGGTGGGTAGAAATCAGGCGAGTGCAGTATTCTGGAAGCGTTGCAAAGAAAAAATTGGGGGAAGGAAAGAGTGGTTAGCTGAGCCAAGTGAGCAAGATGAGAGCAGAGAACTGCCCGCTGGATGTGGCCAGATGGAGGTCATATCAGTGACCTTGACGCATACCCTTTCTGGGAGGGAAATAAGAAAGTGGAGCCTGCAAATGCAGGCAGCCATCTTCACAAGTTCAGTGCATACAAGGTAATTTAAGTCCCTCCTTTAGGAATGGAAATTGAGCATCTCATACTTACCATTGTTAGAGAACTTTAAAGTTTAGAAACAGATTGTCATCCATTGTCTTATTCTGGTGACTTATGTAGCTCCTTTCATGATAATAAAAATATCCATAACAATAACTCTTGATCCTCAGATATCCAGTCAGTATGGTAGACTGAGGGGACCCTGCATGACTGTCCACCCCACTCAGTTCAAACTGTTAAAAATGTTGGATACGAGGTAACAACAAATGATTTAAATACAAAGCCAATTTCAAAAGCAAAGAAAGGAAAATCTCCAGGAGCTCAAAATGAAGTTAAAGCTCGAACTAGAGGAGTTGATAAAAGCTGAAGGCAAATAACTCACAGGGTATTTGGAATGAATTATAGAAGCTGGAGTCTAGGGGAAGAAAGGAAACTTCAGGCTTAAGTAAGGCAGAGTATGTGTCTGACCCCCTTCCTAAAGCCAGGAACCATGAAGCATGGCCCATCCATGAAACTCCAAGCTAAAATATTATTATCAAATCCGTCCAGAGCTGATAAAACCCACAGGATCCTAGCAGTGAAGCATATGTGAAACTACCAGAAGGGGTACCTCTAAAACTCCAGAGAACAAGGCTCCTATGAAAAGCTGCCCCATTAAAGATGAGCTCACAATAAAAATTACAATCCACAGGAGCAAAAAATCCACCCTGAGGTCTAGTACAATCAAAAGACATAGCAAAATAGAGAAATTCACCCCAAGAACTAGAAATAAAAAGTTGAAACTTTAAAATAAGCATATGTAAAATCTTCAAAGAAAGATAGGAAGAAATACATACAAAAACAAGATTGCATGGAAAAGTAAAGACACATCTGAAAAGAACTGAATGGAGATGCTAAAAATGACAACTACAATGAATAAAATAGAAAAGTTCAATAGACAGGTTAAATAGAAAAATAGACGCATTGAAGCAAAGATATTGAACTCCAAAATAGACATTTGGAAATCACACAGAATGTAGATTAAAAAAGAGATAAATAAATGGATAATATGAAAGCATAATTTGAGATCTGCATGGCAGAGAGAGAAGCGCCCATCTATTAAAATGAACTATTTTCGTAGGTCAAAAATGGTTGACTATCAACAATTTCATACAGTTCTACATACCATGCCTACTAAAAGGGATGGAGAGGAAAATAAGAAAGAATGTGGAAGAGAGAGACAATGAAGGGCTGAGCGCCGGCAATTTTTCAGAATTGAAAGAACACGAGGCTCCATATCAACTCAAAGCCATGTAAATAGAGTATGGTGGACCTGTCAAACAACAAAGACAAAGAGAAAAGCTGAAAGGTCACCAGAGAGAGAAGACAGGAAGGACTGAATAATAGCAGACCTCCTGTCATCACTCTTCAAGTATACTCTTCAAGTATAAAGACTTATGGCCCCCTGTTCAAGAGTGAGAACTGTAAAGGACATTTTCAGATGTACAAAGATGTATCACCCACAGGCTCTTACTAAATACAAGTACCAGGGGGTAGAATGAAAAGATCCCTGACTTGGTGTTTTAAGTTTCACACCAGCTCTTCGCCTCAACAGACATTAACAAGCACCAGTTATTCCAGGTCTTGAGCCACATGCTAGGCATGGAAAGGGGAGATGCTCACGACTTAGTGAATAATCGGGCCCAGCTCCCTGATTAAGCAGATGTTGAGCACAAGACCCTGTACCAGTTGCTGGGACACAACCACGGAGAAATAACAGCTCACCTAAAATATATCCAGGTTAAGGCTGAATCACCTGGCATCCATTGGTCCATGCCTGCATCCATTCATTCCACTTCTTGAGCACCTGCTCTGTGCTGTTCTAGGCTCTGAGGGTATATCAGAGAACAAGAGAGACAAGAACCTGCCCTGAGACGTGTGCATTGTGGCGCGGGGAGGACAGAGGGAGACAAAGCCATCCCCGGGGGCAGCACGTCAGAATCACCAGAAGCCCGTTGGGGCCCAGCCTTCCATGTTTGCATCTATATCCACAGAAGTTTCTCCAGGAGTTGGTCCCAAAGCAGTGTTTGGAAACACTCAAGGACAGAAAAGGAGGCTGGCCTGGGAGTGAGGAGCTTGGGGCGCCCCTCCAAGAGGAGGAGACCAGCCTCTGAATCAGTATCAAATGTGGTCAGTCCTGCAAGCCTTCGTCGAGTTCCAAGGGGGGTGTGCACAGTCCTGTGAGGGAGAAAGACTCATGCAGAAAGAAATCCCCTATGTGATAGCACAGGGAACTATATTCAGTATCTTGTAAAAAAAACTATAATGGAAAGAATAGGGGAAAACAGGAATATAGATATATACACATGTATGTATAACCGAATCATTTTGCTGTACACCTGAAACTAACACAATATTGTAAATCAACTATACTTCAATTAAAAAAAAGAAAAGAAAAAGAAATCCCTGGTGTGCTCCCAATCAAGAGGGAAGAAAGGAGAGCCCTGGGATCCCAGCACACACCGGGCTCTACCCCTGAGCCCTCCTCGCAGACCACAGTGAGGAGTGTCTAATAGCAGGCTGTAGAGGATGCGCTCAACTCGCCACTCGGCCTGAAAAATAAATCAACAGCTTTTGTTGCCAGAAAAGCCATAGCGGCAAAACCCCCTGTGAGGTTTTAGGGCCGCACTTGCTTGAGGCTTCCAGTCCTTGGGAACCAGCGTGTTTGCATTTCCAGAGGGAGAGCCCTCCAGAAGCACTGGCTAAACCTGCTACAGTTGGCTGGCGTGTGGCTTTGGAGTCCCCAGCTGGCCCTCACCACCCCAGGGTGCCCTGAACCTGGGCTCAGGTGTGTATGGCAGGGAGATCACACTGGTGGATTTGGCGAAATCTCAGGGCATCACTCTGCTACATCGCTCCCCTTCCTAAACCCAGTTTTCTTATCAACAGAATGAAGATGATACTCACTCTCCCAGTCCCCGGGTTATTGTGACTTTTCTAAATGAGATACATAGATAAAGCTCAGAATTCAGTATACGTCACTGACTTATAATGTTAATACCTGCTTACTGCAGCATCACTGGGCTCTTACCAGGAGCTGGGCACAGACACAGCTGTCTTCAAGCATCACACAGTTTAATCGCTTAACTGGATGGGTGGGCGTTTTTATTTTTCCCGTTTCATAAGTACCGAGGCTCGGAGAGATTAACTGTGGGCACGTGGTTAGAAACAGGGCTTAAACCCAAGCGCTGAGTGTGTGTGAGCCTCTGGCTGATGGAGGCTACAGGAAGCAGCACTGGGCACACCCGGGGGCCTGGCCTGACTCTTGCCCTTGACCTCACCTTCTCTCCTTTTGTTTCAGCAGCCCAGGTCTCTTGCCTGGGCCGTCCCCAAACACCTTCTGTTCCCAAGGACACCAGAAGCGTGGGCTCCGAGACAGTGGGACCCCGAATCTGATGCGCCCAGGCCTGTCAAGGAAGAAGCATGAAAATGTATTAAGCAGAGTGGGAATGGATTTTTATGATTGCACCAAGTGTCTGATAGTGGGAACATCGCCCACGACAAGTGTGCATCAGCTTGAGAGAGCAGCAGAGAGCGTTTCAGGACACCTTGTGCTCATGGCCTGGTGACGGCAGCTTCCAGGTGGATGACAAAGCGGCCCAGAGGCCTCCCTCCCTCTCCTCGCCCTTCACGCATCCCCATTCTACAGATGAGGAAACAGACTCAGAGAGGTGCCGTGACCTGGGGCCCATGGTTAATAAGCAGTGAAGCCAGGATTTGGTCCAGACACAGGCTCCAGGCTCATGCCTCTCACCCTGCCCACCCTCACTGTCCCCACAAGGCCTAAGCTGGGAACCAGGCAACACGCAGGTGGGGGAACTGATCCCACTTAGTGGAGTTGGGGCAGGCTTGCTTGAATTGGGCTCCCGGGAGCTACGGCCGCTCTGCCACCCCCAGGCTGTGTGACCCTGCAGCAGGCATTGGCCCCGGCAAACCTCAGTGCCCACGTCTGCAAAGGGGGCCCTTGAGCTCATGGGAGGGTCAAGTAGGGCCGTGGCACTGACTCTGCCCTGCGGCATGCAGACAAATTTGGACTTCAGTTTGTGTCTGCAGAGCATGCACCCCGGGCCAGGAGCTATGTTAAGCCCTCTGCAAGCATTAGCTCATGTTCTTTGCCTTTATGGTGATGATTCTTCTCACCCACACAACAGCAAACCAGTTCTGGAAGATCTCCAGGGGAGCAGAGCCACCTCCAAAGGACAGACTCTTTCCTTGAAATAGTATTTCACTTGTTTGTGAAATTCACCATGTTCAACCTCACCAACTTCCAGACTTTGAAGTGTCTTTCGCCGGCACGTTCACACGCTAGGATGTCCGACAAAATTTGAAATGCCGACCAGAATGCAGACTCGGCAGAAGAGATGCTACCTCTCCCTCGGCCTCTTTATCCCCAGGGTTTGAGTAGGCCAGGCGCATAGTAGATACTCAATAAATATTTCTTGAATGAACGAATGAACATAATAATAATAATGGACATTTGTATAAAACATTATAGGGCACACGCCAAAGCACATTTCCCAGCCATTTTTCAATCTTAATGAGAGGTGGTTGTTATGATCCCACTTTGCAGATGAAGAAATGAAGGCTGAGAGACGGAAGAATAGGAATCTCCTCACTTTAATGGCAAATCAAATCCTCTTGGCTTATTGGATTCCTTTTCATTCATCAAGGCTTAGGTCACATGTCACCTCCTCCAGGAAGCCTTCCCAGTCTTCCCCACAGTTCATCTTTTCCTCTCCTATCTCCCAGAGCCCTTCACCAACTTCTGTTATTTTTCATTCATACCCAGGAGATATTGGGATTGGCTGTGTACATGCCCGCCTCCTCCTAATGACAGTGTCTTTTACTTCTCACAGCCTCAGAGCTAATGCAATTCCCAACACACAGTAGGTCCTCAACCAATGCATACTGCCTGAAATATGTCCTCAGTAATTTACTTGTGGCTAACATGTCAGAGCTGGAAAAGACTTTAAAGATCCTCTATCATTTCATCATTTAATAGTCCCGTGTTATCCAGACAACCAGCAGCAAACGTGTCTCCTAAGTCCTAACTCAGGGCTCTCTCCAACCACCAGACCCCAACTGACACCTAGATTTACCCTCTTGTGCCAATTGCAATGCACTGGCGATGGTTGCCCCTGGCTGAAATGGAAAGAGTGCCATGATCAGTTAGTAATGTCTGTCACTGATACAGGATGGAAGTGTGGCAGAGGGTTGTCAGCTGACCATGGCATCAGTTCAGGCTATTCACATCAATTAGAACTATTGTTGATTGATAGCTTCTGCAACCAGGATGGAATTCAAAGGTGACCCATCCTGTCCTCAGAGTTCCCCTATCCAGCCCTTCTCTCCTGCTCTGCCTGTGTTTGTCTCTCCAATTAGTTTGGGATGTTCCTTGAGGGCAAAGACTGTGTCTGATTAATTTCTGCACTCCTACTGCCTGCATGTAATACAAGGTCCTCTGTGAGTGTCGGGAGAAAAATAATTAAATTAAACTTAGTTCAACAATGATGGGTCCATAAGGTAAGTGGGTGGACATGCAAATGGACAGTGGAATCTCAGGTAACACTCCCCCAAATGTCCTGTCTGTATCAGCCTCGCCGAGATGGGAACAGGAGAGAACTTGGCTCCCCAGGATTCCTGGATGCAGGATTCTCACCAGCATCCAGGAATGCCTACATGAGCTCGTATTTCAGGGGTGTGGAAAACGCACGCTCATCTTTCTAGCTGTGCGTCGGCACATTAGCAGAATATCCACAAAATATAGGTTAGGGGAAATCATCCTATAAAACAGAATGAACCATTTTCCAAAACAGAAAATTGCCCAATCATTAAACTGTTTTTTTTTTTTTAACCGTTCAAATATCCATGGCCTTTATTCCCAACAGCCCTGTTCCTGCTGTGTAATGAAGGGAGGAAAATGTGGATTTATTTGCATTTTATAATATCCCATTCTCTGTATGAGGCTCACATGCCAACTTTGTGTGAAGAGACATAAATATTCCAGTTCAGTTATAAAAGCATGGAGGTTTGGAATTCTGAACCTCCTGATTTCAATTGTTTACAAATTCTTTCTCTGTGCTGTGATTTGTTCAAGGTACTTAATAAGCAGACAGGTCTATAAAAAACAGAAGGCACATTGTTTTTCATTAAAGATGACCCTAGGATCTCAATCCTTCAAAAATAGATTCTGCCTTTACCCTTCCCAGAAGAATGGAAACCTTAAGATTTTTAGAAGCAAGGAAGGGAAAAATGAGGCGCATAAATTATAAACAAACAGCCCCAAACAGAATTAAGTCTTAAGTTACAGTTCCAGAAGGTGCCTCTTGCAGCTCCACTCCTGCACATATCTAAGAACCACAGAAAGGGTGGCATCTCACCCTGGGATACCGACCTTGTGTTAGTTGAATGGGGTGCTTGTAAGGATGTAGCTGGATGCTGCTGGGTGCCTATGCCCAGGTACTGGCTTCAGGTCTTCTCGTGATCAGCCTTATCTAGTTTGGGGAGATTCCTGTTTCTGTGTTCCCTGTGAGTGTCCTCGATCAAGCACTCATTCCTTATTCTAAATCGTGGACAAAGCATCTTTTTGGGACAAAGCACTGGGTGGGGCTCTGAGGACCCAGAAATGGATGAGATCAATTCTTGCTCTCCCAACCCCTATAGCCAAGAGCAGAGTCCCCAACTCCACTGAGTGTAATGCAAGGGGCCCAGTACCAGGCTGCGGTTGCCTGTGAGAGCTAGTGTGGGGGTGATTTTGTGATTTATAACAAGAAATATATATTTGGTCTTCCTCCCTGCTTCTGGCATAGATGTCCTAAAACCCTTTGCATCTCCTAAGTGATAAGAGAGATAAAGGTGTCTTGATATTCATGACAAACCCCTTTCAACTTCACCTGAGTTTATGGGAGTGAAGTAATTTTTGGAAAGCACCTAAGGATGGTTGCCAGGGGAACCAATCATGTGATTGGAGGGCTGGAATTTTCAGTTCCGCCCCCCCTGACCTCCAGGTAGGGGGAAGGGACTGGAGGTCAGTGAACACTTGGAGATTCGAGGAGGGTGACAGGCTTGAAGAGGGTATAGAATCTCCACACCCCTTCCCCCATATCTTTCCCTATGCATCTCTTCCATCTGACTGTTCCTGAGTTATATGCTTTTCTAATAAACTGGTAATCTAGTAAGTAAAATGTTTCTCTACCTCTGTGAGCTGTTCTAGCAAATTAATTGAACGGGGGCGGGGGTGGGGGAACGTGGTCATTGAAATCTCCAATGCACAGTCAGTCAGAAGCACAGGTGACAACCTGAACTTGTGATTGGTGTCTGAAGTGGGGGCAGTCTTGTAGGACAGAGCCTTTAACCTGTAGGATCTGACGCTGTCTCCCAGTGGGTACCGTCAGAACTGAGTTGAATAGTAGGACACCCAGCTGGTGTCTGAGAACCACTTGATGTGGGGAAAAAATCCACACATGGTAATTGGTGATCAGAGTCGTAGGGGGTCTAGAGGCCCACGTGACACACACACAAGGAGTCATTCTCTTTCTCAGAAGCCTTTAAAGACTTCTTTGTACACCTGATTGCGATGTTTTTTTAAATTCATAGATTCAGTGACTACCACAGGGCAGGCACCCACTGGATACTCCTTGGATGTTAGCTTTCTTAATCACTGAGACTCACGGGACTGAGGCTCAAAGACAAGAGTAAATTCTCAAGACCAGGTGGCTGACCAGGATCCAAACTTCTGGCTACAAACTCAGGGATGGTCTCTTCCCAGAACCACATTGTGCCTTCAGAGATGAATCCTGGGCATCTTTAAATGCCTAGCTGACTCCCAGACTTCAGATGAATGAACATGTCTGCAGAGTGTGTATTGGAGAGGATGCTGGCACCAGCTGAGTGATCCAATCACTTTATCTTACAAAAGAGGAAATGTGGCCCAGAGAGGGAGTTGACCTGCCCAAAGTCACACAGCACTAGGCCAAACCTAGAGTCCAGGTCTCCCGACTCAGTACTCTATGTGCACGGCTCTGCACCACCTGCATGTCTCCCATCCTTCAGTGACACATGGATTCCAAGTCAAAAACCATCTCAAAGGAGTAGCTGTAAATATTTTCCACCTGGTTTGCAGGTTAACAAGATTCCTTTTCTGCCTTGCAGTTTTAGGCAATTTACACTTCCATTCTCAAAACAGATTTCTATCCTAATAAAGGCTTTTATTACTATTATCCACCTGTCATTACAAGGCATTAGACAATTACAGAGTGCAGACTGGCTCTCCCACCACAAACCTTCCCCTCCTCTCTTGGCAGGGGGAGGGGTGCACATAAACAGAACATTTCATTAAAACATAGAGATGAATCTTTCATTTTTTTAAGCACTGCCAAGACGGTTACCTATGCTTTTGAAAACTTTGCTGTGAAAAGTCACTGGCATGAGCGAGAGGGGGATAAAAAAGAAGTGTGGGCTAGAAACCGTCTCCAGCCCCATTTTGATTGCCAGACGATTGACAAAATAATTTGTACCCGTCGATGCTCATGAAGGGAATTTTTACAATGGATTTGCCGAGCAGATTTTTAATTTTAATCAGTAATGAAAAAATGACAACCCCGATCACAACAAGACATCAGTTGCCGAACGGGCTTTGCAGTCTCTGTCAGGCAGCCTCCATCAGGGACCCGCACCTCCGTGAACATCAATCACTGGTTTCAAACTCCTGTACATCTTTGGGATTTAATTAGACATTTAAGTTCTTTACCCGCAATTTGCAAAACTGTCACTTACCAAAAGTGCAAGACACTAAAAAATGTTCTGTGTGAGTCCCAGGAGCTTGTTTATCTGCCTCCCAGGGGAGGGCTGGAAATTAACTTTCGGACACCCCCGATGCACCCTCACTCAGCTCTGGCCTCTGACCCACAGCTACAGATATTTTCAAAAAGCGAAAAATTAAAGGTTGATGAGTGTGGTAAAAAACAGCCCTCAACTCTGTTGTGGAAAGACAGGGAGAGGAGGAATCGATGTGATGGAGTGTAGACTTATTTTGAGACCTTCTTGGGCATGATGGCTGGCCATGATACAGAAGACAGAAGGGCGTTAGAAGCAGGTTCATGTCCTGGCTCCATACCATACCTGCTGTGTGACCTTGAGCCAATTACTTGGCCTCTCTGAGCCTTTGTTGCCTATAAACCTAGAAACCGATAAGTAAAAAAAAAAAAAAAAAACCCTCATTAATGAATTGCAACGATTTATATAGAATTGCTGTAGAGTACTTTCATAGAGGTTGATTCCACCTTGCTTAGCGGGCACTTTAAGCTCATGCAGAGAACCAGGAAATGCCCCACCCATCCGAAGAGGGATATAGACAAACACTCATGGTTCACGAGAGCAAAAGACAGATCAGCATCGCAACCTATCCTGGCAGGAAGAAGGCTCCTGCCTGCCAGCCCGGCACAGTGACCGCCTGTCCCGGGATCGCTGGCCAGCAGCTGTGACACGCACAACATATAGTATGCTACTGTCTGGGGTTTTCATGTTCACCTTCAAAAGCCCCTAAAGCTGTGTTTTCTTTGAAATCTTTGAGGCTTGGGCATTTTCATTCTGTTTGGTTTTTTGGTCTAGATGTCGCAGAAGTACATATTCTCGATTTAATTTTTCGTTGATGAAAGGGCAGTTGGAGGATTAGGCTCCCAAGGTTTACCCAGGCTCTTAGCTGGGCTGCACCACTCAGGAAATAAACAGGGCCTTCTCCTTTAAGAGAACCTTGGCTTAGCATGGCACATATGAAATGAACATAAAAGGTGGATTGTGAAAAACCTATTACTCACAGATAAGAAATGCACCCCAGGCAAAGCTTAGGAGCATAAACTTCTCTTCTAGCTGAAGTTTCTTTCAAGTGATGGTTCCTTCCCACCCCTGAGAGTGGTGGTACCAGGGAATTACGGAGCCTGGAAGGGATGTTCTCACCTTGCACTACTGTCTACCGTACAATGGACAGGCACTATTGTTAAACCAATTCACTAGTCAAACTGACAACATGCATTTTGCAATTTCACCCCTGCCGAAATTACCTGTCCTCACCTGGGTGAATCCCCACTGCTTTCCTGCAGGAGACAGACAAGCCGCTGTCTCATTACCCACTAACCGTCCTGTCTTCCAAGTGACCACAAGGCCCTTTCCCCGAAAAACGCAGCCCGTCCAGTCTGTGCTGCAGACTCACAGACCCAAATCTCAGGACGCAAGAGGTGACAGGCGCTGAGACTTGGCAAGTCCGGGCTGGAGCTCTGAGGCCAGGGCTCTCAACCCCTGGTTGAGGTGCCAACCTCTGCTGTGTGATGGTGGCAAGCCATGTACCCTCTCTGGACCTCAGCTTCCAGAGGAGGTCCTCTGATTTATGAAGCCATGACCATGGAGAGAAAAATGTGAATCCAGAAAAAAAAACCCACAAACACAGGTTTTAGAATCAGTAGAACTAGGTTTCAATCTCAACCCTGCCACGAGTTTCCGCCTCTGTGTGTATATATGTGTGTGTACCTGTTTTTGTGCATCCACAGAGCCTGGCCCGTCACGGGCTCTCAACAAATATTGATTGACTGGAAGAACAAACGTGGTCCTCCTCTCTGCTGCCAACAAGTGCAGCGTCCTCCAGTTAACACCTACTCCATTTTAAAGGAAACCCTGGGACCTGGCTTCCCACCCTGATGCTGAACAGAGCATGGGCATCCCTCCTTCCAGATTCCTCCCTCCCACCAGGGCCACAATCTGCGACCAGGACCACAGCAGAGATGCAGAACAGCTGGTCCCATCTCAGCAAGAGCAGGTTCAGGGTCCACACCCACAAAAGGCGCCCCTGGGCAGCATCACCCTCAGTGACCTCCCTGGCGCTATAGGAACAATCGCTGGGCAGAGCGATGCCAGCCCTCCGTGGGCCAGGGCGGGCTGGGGCGGCAGGTTCACGCACTTGAGACATGTATGTGAGCACCCTTCATAATAGGGCTTTGTCCTGGCCCTGGTGAGCCAGTGTCGGCAGAGCCCTGGGAGGGCAAAGGCGTCAGCCCACGTACACAATGCCACCTTTCAGCTCTGAGAGGTCCAGTCCAGAGCCCAGAAACACAAGGGCATCCAGGGAGGAGCAAGGCCGGTCCTAGGAAGCCACCTGCCAATGCCTCTCCCTGGGGCTAAAGAATCACCAGGAAGTCAGCACTTATTCCCTGGCCGATTACAAAGAGGGATGTGATACGGAGAGCAAGGAAGGGGGAGGAAATCTCTATCCACTGAGCGCTTACTGTATATCAGGCCCTGTGCCAGGCACTTTAGATTCCTTATCTCACCTCTGGAAGGGTGCATTATCACACCCATTACACAGATGGACAGACTGAGGGTAGACTGAGGTTCTGAGTAGTAAAGTGACTTGCCCACTGTCCCGAGGACCCCAGATGTCTCTGCCTCCAAGGCCTGTGCCCTTTCCCCTCTTCCTCATAGAATCTCCCTCCCAAAATATCCATCTACCTCTCACCTCTGCCAGTACAGACCCAGCTGGATGGAATGGCATTTGGATTCCTGAGCACCCCTACCCCATCCCCTGCAGCTTCAACCTCGCTCAGCCTCTTGCTCTACCTGGGTCATTCGGAGCACGGGGAACTTGCTACAAAATTCTTCTTTCCCTGGCCACCTGCCAACTGCCCTGCAACGCTTTCTCTTCTCCCAGGATGGGGCAGGAAAGGCACCAGAACCTGGCCTCTCCCCAAGGCTCCGTCACTCACCCTTCACCAGCTGGGCTGTGACTCCTGGGGCAGACACTAGGTGCTTTCCCCAGACTAACTGAGGACCGGGCTGGACTGCCCTCCTGGGAGAGCTGTGGTTCACCACTCACTCTTCTGCCATGGGCTAAGCCTCAGCATCCACAGATGGAAGAGTAGAGGCTGAGAAGACCTGCCCAAGCCCATCGAGGCTGTCATCAGAGACAGGAATGTGAACTCCGGAAAACCGGTCCAATGTTTAAGTTCACTGACCACACCAGGCATTTCTCCATGTCCACGTGCACTTGGCAAGGCGTCCAAAACAGGACTTATGTTTTGTAGAAACCTGGGGACTAAAACTAGAGATTCTTTACCAACAAAAGGCAGCAGAAGACGTAATAGGAGAGCAGCAGTATAAGAGCTGGCTGGTGACCTGAGTTTTAGAAGCAGAAAGACCTGGGCTCAAGTGACAGATCCACCACTTCCAAGCTGTGTGACCTAGGGTGAGTTCCTTAACCTCTTTGAGCTTCTGTTCCATCATCTGTAGTCTGGGCAAAGCATCAGGCCCACCTTGTAAGTGTGTTGTGAGCATTATAAGAATACTCTTAGCACATGACAAACGCCCAAAGAAGGTTTTCTGTAAATGTTACTATTGACCGTCTTCATCGTCATCCTCGTGGTCCCAAGCCGAGTCGTGTCTCCTGTTGTCTGGGGAACTTAAGCAAATTGATGTCCGTTTGTTCATCTCTATGGAAGGATCCAATGAGATAACCTACATTCATGTTTCGTGTGCCACCCAAAGGAAACAAGTACCAGCAAGTCATACCATCTGCTCTCTGATACGTGTTTGCTTGTTTGCTTCACTTGGCAAATCCACTCGGTATGTCCAGTCCTCAAAGATACTGATAACCATGCCCATCACTGACTGCGAGCTGTCTCCCCGCCCCCCGGGCATCCGTGGCATGGGGAGCAGACTCACACCAGCTCACAGGAGTTGACGGTGCTCCTGTCTTCCCAGCTCGGTGCCCAGTGGCACCCTTCGGGAGAATTGGCCAGAAGTATTTACACCATGGAAGATGGCAAATGCTCCAGATAGGGAATTTTTGCCCCAGAAAGTCGGTTGTTACACATTCACAGCACACCATGATCAGAGCCTTCATTTCATTTCCTTCTACAACCTCGAGACCTGTGTGACAAGAGCCCAGGGACCACCCAGCCAGGTGCACGGGGGACTTAGACCACGGCTGAAATACCAGCCTTGGGTCGAGGAGCCCCATCTCACAGAGGAGTAAACGCAGAGCCGGACCCTGCCGCTCAACACACACTGGAGTCCTCCCGCCGAGTGACACCAGGTCATTAAAATGACAGGACCATCGGGAGGTGCCAAGCAAGGGGACACAGACCGCCACGGGCAGTGTCACAGCTCCTAAACTGGCAGAGGCAGAGCCATGCCAGCATCCAGAGGACACTCTGCCTCAGAGAGCAGCCAAATCCCAATGCAATTGAGCGCAGCCACGGGGACGGGTCAGTCTTCAAGCGACAGGTTATCTGCGGGAATGATCTGTGTGTCCACCCCGGAAATGTGGACACTGAGCCTGGGAAACAGACCCTCCCTCCTTCCATCCGTGCGGCTGTCTGCCGGCCACGGGTCAGGGAGCTCCTACAAGGGCAGGAAGGTCCAGACACTCAAGGCATCACTTGGGCACCACAGGACTCTCAGCTCTCCTGGCCTCGGCCCACCCCTGCACGTACCCCTGTCCCCACCGCAGGCTCCCCCAGTGCAGGGATGGGGTGGGTGCTCTGAGCCCAGGGACCCCCTCGGTTTCCTCTCCATCCTTCCCCAGCGCCTGCCTCTCCCCGCCCCTCCCCCCCCTCCTCTTCTCCCTCTTCTTTACATCTTTCTCTTCCTCCTACCCTTTCTCCTCCATCCCAGTAGCTAATATTTATGGACACTCAACTGTAGGACCGGGCCAAGGTAGTCAGTCCATGGTAATGTCTCCTTCTGCCAGCACCCCAGGAAGGAGGTGCTGGTGAGTCCTCACTCTACAGCTGGGAAACCAAGCCTCAGAGCGGTTAAATAACTTGGCCAAGGTCACTCTGTTGTGTGCCCTTGATAGACTCAATGATAGAATAACTGCAGAGTCCAAGGAAAGAGCCACCCAGCAATTATTTAAGTGAGTGAATGAGAGACTGAAGGTGTAAGTGAATTTTTGAAAGCCCAAATCTGATTCTGTGCCTGCCCTGCATAAAACTCTTCTAGGCCTCTGTGACCTTCAGACACCAGCCCAAGTCCTTGCCCAGCATTCAAGGCCCAGGCGTCAGCCTCTGCCCACCCGCAGCATCCTCTCCCTGACAGCCCACTCGGCAAGAGGCCCTGTCCCTCATTATGGGCCGCCTCCTCAGTCCAGCACGTGGTCACCCAGAGAGCACCCTCCATCCACCCGCCTGGCGATCCAGCAAACGCCTGCTCCACCCTTCGCTGTCACCTACGTGCAGCCTCCTGTGAAGGCCTCCGGGTCCTCCCAAGCATAGTCAGCAACTATTTCCCTGTTTCCAAGCTTCCTTGGTCCAACACCTGTGTAGTGGTCCATGGATCCTGCCTTCCCACAGATCCTCAGGGTCCTAATATCTGGGATTGGATTGCATCCTCCCCAAATTCACATGTTGGAGTCCTCATCTCCAGTGCCTCAGGATGTGGTCATGATTGGAGAGAAGGTCTTTACGAGGGTAATCAAGTTAAAATGGGGCCATGAGGGTGGACCCTGATCCAATATGACTGGTGTCCTTATAAGAAAGGGGAATTTGGGCACAAGAGAGACAGACATGTGAACATGAAGACTGCCATCAACAAGCCAAGGTGGGGGGCTGGGCTAGGTTCTCCCTCACAGCCCTCAGAAGGAGCTGACCCTCAGGGCACTTTGATCCTGGACTTCCAAGACCATGAGACAATACATTTCTGTTAACTCACCCAGTTGGTGGTACTTTGTCATGGCAGCCCCAGGAAACTAACCCACCTGGGATCCAGAACTCACCTCTCATATTTGTACCCCATGCCCGCCTCCATGCCTGTGGTCCCTGAGGAGTAGACTCTGGTGAGTAAACTGAAGGGTGATGGACAGGTGAGAACTGTTTCAGGATCAAAACCTTAACAGATTTTTGCACTGAATTAATCTGATAATTGAGGCTTTTTTCCTCTGCTGGCTAGCAATTTTCAAATAATACACCCTGGTGAAGAGAAGTGGGGTGTGAAGCAGGGAGCTTCATTCAGTCTAACTCAAGAGCACTTATTGAGCACCTGCTGTGTACCTAGTATAGGCTTAGACAGGTTCCTAAAACTCTGGAGCAGAACCACGGTAAGTCACTGCAATAGAAGACTTTTTCCAACACACATGCTCACACACACGTGCACGCACGTGCACACGCACACACGCATGCACACATAGGCACACATGCTCACACACGTGCGTGCACACATGCTCACATGTACACACACACTCACGACATTAACGGGTAGAATTTTCTCCGTTTCAAGTTCTTCCTCTCCTAAATTTCTCTTAACCTTTTGACTTTTTGTGCTAGCATAAGATATCACCTAACATAGCTTCAAACTATATTTAGTGTATTTAGTCATTTTAGGCTTAAAATGCCAACAATGTTTCACGACATTCCACAGAGTGCATCACGACCCTTTCTTTTTTTAACTTGACAACCTCAGGAGTTTCCAAACTGCCGTCAAAAAAAAAAAATTTTTTTTTGTTTGTTCTGAGGGGAAAAGTAGGAGTTTACATAGCCATTCACCAATTCAAGTTCATTCACTAATTTAAGAGACACCACTTGAGTCCTACTATGTGCAGGGCTCACGTGGGCAGTGGGCACATGGAGCAGACAAGGCAGCAAGAGCAGGGATCGTTTCTCCACAAAGGCCTCCCAGGCCCATGGCACGTGGGGCCTGCACGGGCACCAAGGGGAGGGCAGCTAGATGAGACAGTCCTTGTCCTACACCCGCCTGGGCCCTGCGCATGGGGCCAGCACAGCCTCGGGTGCTGAGCGGTGGGGCAGCAGGTGATCAGCCGAGCCTTGGGACGAGGCTTAGCTGCCCTGTGCTGCCAAAACCACAGGAGCAAGCCTCGTATGAGAGCATCGGTCAGGAGGAGACCAGGGAACTTGGCCCAAAGCTTCCAAGCCCTGCCAGCTGGCGATCACAGCCCAGGAGATCGCAGAAGCTGCATCATGTATTTCCAAATCCCCTCTAACCTGCAATGCGTTATGTGCACATCTGCCCACCCGCTGTGGGCTGTTTGAGAACTCAGCCCGCATCCCTGCCCTAGCCCACCGCCAGCCCCAGGGGAGCGCTCAAGAAACACTGCTTACAGCCCTTTCACAGCAGAACTTCAAGGTGGGGTCTGATCTGCCCGAGCCCTTGGGGCTCTGCCTTTCCCGGTTCAGAACCCCTGCTGGCCCAGCACAGCGCCCGCCCCACTGTTCGCAGACAGGCCCCTCCCCCCAGGGCCCAGACCCAAGCCTGAGTCATGAGAACTGATGGTTCCTGAGCAGCAGCTGTGTGCAGGCACGTTTTGGGCACCCACTGTCCGCTGGGAGGCCTGGGGTGATCCCACACACCCTGCGTGTGCCACTGTGAGCACATGCCCAGAGCAGCCACAGTCTCCACACCCGCAATTCTGTCCGGCTCCGGTCTGGACCCTGCATTGCACTAGCCTCCATCACTCATGGGACGTGAGGATGATGGTTATGACAGTGATGACACAAGGCCTGAGATGGTGCACTTCCCACAAGCAGGCACTGTGCCAGGCCCGGATGCTTACTCTCTCGTGTATTCCTCACCAGCCAGCCCTGGAAGGAAGCGCTCTTGTGCCCATTTGACAGATGAGGACGCTGAGGCATAGCGAGAAGGTCACACAGCCCATAGGGGGCTGAGCCAGCTTCCCGCAGACTCTGACCTGCTCTTGTAACCTCTGAGAGGACTTCCTCCCCACGCATGGGGGCTGTCAGGAGGTGGCCGGCTTTGCCCTGAGAGAGCCCTATGGGAGCTGCACACACACAGGCCCGTCATCCCCACCTCATGGGGGTGCTGGGCCTCCTGGGGCCTGGGAAGGTGGCCGAGGGCCAGGAGGTGGTGGAAGGAGGTTCCCACCACGGGCAGAGCCAGGTGAGGGCAGTTGGAGGTCAAGGGGCCCTTGTCAGGAAGTTGGATCCACGTTGGGGAAAAGCCACTGGGGTGCAGGGCCCGGAACCTGCTGGGAAGGGACAAGGGACAAAGACAGCTTTGTCTGACCTCCCGGCCAGCCAAGGACCACAACTGTATGAGTCTGAGGATGAGAACTAAATGCCTTCCACTCGCACCCAAGGGTGAAGGGAGCCTCCTGCACCCTTTCCTCGCTGACGGAGAGTGCACCTTTGAGCCTGGCCCAAACCCAACTCCGGCCATCCGTGAGCTGTGCGGCCCACAGAACATCAGGGAACCTCTTTGAGCCTCAAATACCTCCCTCAAAGAATGGAGACAGAAAATTCTCAAGACTTGTGTGTAATTTCAAAGCACGTTCTCCCACAGTGCCTGGCACTTAGTTGGAAAAGCAAATCCTCTTTTCTCCGGGAAGAAGCTAGAGTGTTCAACAAGTTCTCCTCCCAGCCCTGGCCCTTTGCCTCTTCACTGGGCCAGTCCCCCCAGCTAATCCAGCTGAACTGAGTCCATGGGGAAGAGGCTGCAACGGTAGCCTTCATCCTGGTTTCCCAGGGCCCCCAGGAACCCCACCATCCCAGGTCCTGAGCTTCCCTTGGCCTCTGTGAGGGAAGGGAGGGAGCAGAGGCCACCATCCCACACCTCATCTGGAGCCCTTACCTGCCTTGCCACATAGACCTGCCCGCCACCCAACTCTCCAAAGATACTGTTGTTCCCATTCTACAGATGAGGAAACCGAGGCTCAGGTGTTGGACTCACTCAGCCAAGTTCACAACTATGGGCATACCAGGATCCAAACTCAAGTCAGCTGAACCCCAACATCCAGCCATGTGTCCCGGAACCACGTGGGGCCCAACCTCACAGCAAGTTCATCGCACACACCCCAGCTCTGGAAATGCGAAACACTCCCCGGCTGGAAACAGGCAAGAGCGACCCGCACTGTGCCAATCATCCGGCGGAACATATGCATTTCAAGGATGGAACAGTTGTATGCTCTTTTCTACACAAACTTAATGTTTTGCATGTTTCTTTCTCAAACACCACAAGCTTTCCCGTCGCCATGTTGCGTAAGCCCCAGAGATATTTTCTCTCTTCTGTTGTACCCCACACAGCGGCTGTCTTCTGAGAAAAGAAATCGACCAAGGGACAAAATCTTGTAGATATTCCAGCCATTCACTTATCCAGCATAATTACCCTGCAAAGAGCAACATTTGGGCCTCAACTCACTAGCAGATAACTAACTGCATTATGCAATCAGTTGACGTGCAATTAGCAGAGTTTGCAACATGCACGAGCTCATGGGGCCATCGCAGGCTTCCAGGAGTCCCCGTGGGCCAGGATGGACATGGCACAGAGGCACCCACCCCAGGAAAGGTGCCTGGAGGAGGGCTTTTGGAAAAGTGAAGGTGAGCTCCTAAAATTGGGGAATTCATCCAATCTGCCTTCATGCGGGCCCAGTGACTTAGTCTGCTCAGGCTGCTATAACAAAACAGACAGGGTGATCTGATTCAGTCATTTATTCCTCATCATTCTGGAAGCGGGGACGTTGAAGGTCAAGGTCGATTTGGTTCTTACTGGGACTCTCTTCCTGTAGACAGCCACCTTCTCACCATAACATTATATGGCAGGAGAGAGAGAGGGTTTGGTATCTCTTCCTCTTCTTATAAGGGTACCAGCCCTATGGAATTAAGGCACCACCCTTAGGACCTCATTTAGTCCTTTTCACCTCCTCACAGACCCTGTGTCCAAATACAGTCACCCTGGGAGTTAGGGCTTCAACATATGAATTTGGTTGCAGGGGGTGAGGGGGTGGAGGGATACACAAACATTTAGTCTGTAACACCCAGGGTCAACATTCCTCCCCTAGGCCATTACAACAGCCTCTTACCTGGCCTCCCTGCCTCCATCCTCTACCCAGCAGCCAGTGAGATCTTCCTAAAATCCAAATTCAGCTATGTCCCTTCTCTGACTCAGTGTCACCCTATCACCTTCAGGGGATACTCCCCCATGGCACAGAAGGTTTTCATGCTCTACAATCCCCACACATCCGACCAGCCTCTTGTTTTGACACAGCTGAGTACCCACCCACCCACTCACTCACCTCTCTGCATGCACACACACGCACATAGGCACACATACACGGGCACAATGCCATTTCCTCTGCTTGGGCTGCTTGTGTCTCCCTATTTCTACTCTTCCATCTGTTGAATGAACAACTACTGATCCTTCAAGTCCAAGGTCAAGAATCGCTTCTTCCTAGAGGCTTCTCGTATCCCTCCCTCCACCTCCAGGCTGGATCCCAGCATCACACAGAAGCTGCTTCTTTACAAAGAAGATGACTCTGTGTTCCAAAGAGTAACCATTACTGTTATTTTTAATTTTCCTAATATAATGGGTAAAATACCAGGCATTGTTTTATTTTGCGTGCTCTACCTTGTGAGGTTGGCCATTTTTCCACATGCTTGCCAATTGCATCCCATCCTGTTAGAATTATCTATTTAAATTGTTTACTACTAGAGTCTGCTAGTTTTCTTGTTAATTTTCAGGAGCTCATTACACAAACCAGGGACACAAAGATATTCACTTCCGTATTATTTATAATGGCCAAAATAAAGATGCTCAATGAGGGAGTCCTTTAAACATTGATAGTGCAACACCTCAGTAGACTATTAGGCAGCCGTCAAAAATGATAACAATACAAACTTTGTAACCTGGACAAATGCTCATTGTATGATGAGAGGCCAAGGGGGCAGCCTACAAAATTGCTTTCATGTTCTGATTACAACATTGCAAAATGTGTTAAGTGTTGGGTCCTAGAGCTAAAAGGATGAGCAAGACAGCCCAGTGCACGAATACACAGACAGCCTGCTTTAATGAAGTGTGAGAATATTTCAGGACAGAGGAACATAGAAGGTACTGGAAGCTCAAAGTAGAGGCCTAAGGAAGGCTCCTTGAGGGCAGGAAGGAAGACTTCCTGTCTGAGTCCCAAAGGACTGAATTATCACTGATGTAGCCGGTGTCTGCCAGACTTGGAGCCCCAATCACTTGATGTTTGGGCATCACTAACCAGTCTTCCACTTGGGGGCTGAGTCTACTCCTTACAAGCTACAAATGCAAAACTGAAGCAGCTTTATGCACGTGATCCCACATTCCTCCAGCAACCCTCCAAAGTGGACATTCGGGAAGTAAAGGTCGAAAGGAAGTAAAGGTTAGGTCTCTTGGGTTGGGTCACAGCAGCTTCAAACCCACAACAGAAAAGCACCAGGTCACGCACTCATCCTCCTGTGCACACATTTCTCAAACCTCCTGCACAAGAACCCCTTGGAATGACTGTTAAAAATCAAGATTCCAGGACCCACCCCACAGGACTGAGTCAGAATCTCTGGGGGTTTGGTCAGAGAATCTGGATTTCGTTAAACAGGCCTCCTAGATGACTTGGACATTGCAGTTTGGGAACCACTGAACGACATGCCACCGGCTGAGTTATTCTAAGAGATATCTGCACCTGCCTGGTTTGAAGGATTCCACTCCCCTGGCCTAACACTCCACGTCTATGGTTGTCATTGCTGGTGCTTTGCCTGCCGTTCAGGACAAGATGCACTCCAGCATCTCTAAGAGCCAGCCCATGCCCTCAGCTCACGCCTCTCCCGGGAACGCTTTCCCCTCCAGTTCCTGTTGGACTCATTGTTCTGTTTGGAGCTACTGTGCAAGCTGCTTTCCTTTCTCTCTCTCTTTTTTTTTTTTTTTTTTTTTGACGTCAGCAGCAATTAGGCATCTTCTATACCAAATGATTTATGTCCGTCATCACTAAAAAAATCCCCTTAGCCCCGTTAAGCCTGGCACGTTGATGGAGAAGCCCACATCTCACACCCACATCAGCTACAGAAGCCAAATGCTGGAAGCGGGCAGAGGAGGAGAGACCGACACCATCACATGTCATTGGCTGGACCCAGGACTTGACCTCATCAGCCAAGGTTGAGGAAACAACCCAGAGCCACGTAAACCTGGGTTCAAGCCCTATCTGCCCTCTGCAAGCCCTGTGACCTTGACCACCTCTTTCACCTCTATTGGTCTCAGTTTCCTCTTCCACTCCATGGGCGTAATAACACTGCCTCGTAGGGCTGCTGTGAGGGTTATTTGACCTGATGTACAGAGTGGAAAATGAGACACATACACTGCTTCTCAACATGCCAGTTAGATGCAAGGATGTGGATTTATTTCACACTCCAGAGTAGATTTTCTCTGTTCTTAGAGGAAGAGGGGAAGCTGCAAAGAAGGTGGAAAAAAGAAAGAAGAGATATTTACAAATAATGTGCATTCTTTCCATGTGTATTAAAGGGTCGTCAAATGCTAAGAGAAAGGCGTGGAGGACAGGAGAAGACAGGGCATTTCCCGTTCACCTCCCATCTCACTCTGATCTAAGACTGACTTATTTATGGTGACCATCAAGGTCATGTCCGTCTGGCCCGTTCCTCCCCCTCCAGTCCAGCCCCAGCCTCCTATCTAGTCT
Source organism: Monodon monoceros (assembly GCF_005190385.1). Taxonomy (NCBI): domain Eukaryota; kingdom Metazoa; phylum Chordata; class Mammalia; order Artiodactyla; family Monodontidae; genus Monodon; species Monodon monoceros. Next base: position 168,548,977 of record NW_021703778.1, read on the forward strand.
CCCAATGAGGAAAGGCCATGCTGTTCCCTCTGCCCTGATGCTCTCTTCCCACAAAGAGCCACGTGCTCACTCCCCCCTCCCTCCAGGCTCTGCTCAAAGCCCACCTCATCAGCCCAGTCCTTCTAGACAAACCCTGCCCCCCGCACAGTCTCCACCCCCACACACACACATGCACGGGTCACCATCTGACGGTAGCAGCCTAACTCGTTTACTTGGTTGTATCTGCTTCTGCTCCCTAATCACTGGGACGTTGTCTATTCACAACCCCAGCAACGTGAATACGGCCTGAACGCTCAACAAACACAGGATCAACACTGCTTAATTCATTAATCAGTCACGCTGGCTTTATCTCATTGAATCCACACATCCAGCCTGACAGGTAGGAGTCATTGTACCCATTTTGTAGATAACAAAAACAAGACTCAGCTGTCCAGGCCGGCGAGTGATGGTACAAGTGCTGGGAATTCAAAGCCAGGTTTGTGTGGAGGCCAGGCGTAAACCTAACCATTTCACCTGCAGGCCTTGAAGGCGAAGGATGGAATAGTTGAGCCAGGTCGCTGAGGAGGGACATGCTGGACCAATCACAAAACCAAAGCACCCCCCCACCCCGCGCAGCCTTATGAAAGGCCCACGCGACCTTTCAATCTGAATGTGAACCACAGCGAGGGAGCCTTTGGCTTCGTGCCTCTCTCCTTAAAGCAAGTGCCCCTTTCCCAGGGCTGCGGGGTGCGAGTGACCAGGACGCTGCCTCTCCAGGAGGAGCTGGGTGGTGCTGTTTGGGTACAACAGAACCCAGAAGGACCCAGATAAGATGGAAACCTCACTGCTCCCACCGAGGGTCCGGGGGAGGGAGGGCAGGGAGAGCCAGCAGCCTTTGCTGAGTCTCCTGTGCCCAGGCTCACGCGAGCCCTTCCTTTCCGTGCCCACACACCTCCAGGGGGCACGATCCACACAGACTAGGCTGTGAGAGGTGCCCCTTGTACTTACACAACATGGTAACCCTGGGCATCGTCCCATCTTAGAGCTATGAAGACAGAGGCTCGGAGACCGAACCTGCCTTCTCCAAGGTCCCCAGGTGATGAACCAGGATCCAAACCCAAGTGCTTCAGGTCCCAAGGTCCACACTTAGCCCACACGCCACTACCTCCTACACTCCCAGTTTCCTGCACATTATTCCATTTAGTCTTTGCCGTGATCCAGGAAGAGAGGTATTACCAATGATCTAACTCCTCCGTCTGCCCAAATCAAAGGGCCGTGAAAGGGACAGCCTCCAATGTGACTTGCCATCTAATAAACCCACAATCTTTCCTTACAATCATAATGATCTGAAAGAACAAGGAAGGCCTTGAACACTGGACAAATCGGCCACAGCCGATGAGACACACCAGCAAAGGAAAACAGGAGAAATACCTGGAGTCAGTGAAGGACCGCCCACCCTTCCTCCCTTGTCAGCCCGGCCCCGAGTGGCCAGACACCCCGGAGTGTGGTTGGCTTGTCCCACGGCTGGTAAGTGGTAAAACCATAATCAGAATCAGAAACCCAGACCTCACTGCCTATCAATGTTGTTCCGTTTACACTCACAGTGACCCAGACACCAATTCTTACTGTACTTTCCAGAAGTGGCCACAGTACATCTCAGAGCCTTGCCTCTCCCCCAACAAGAGCTGCTCCTGGGGGCCTTGGTGAGTGTCCAACAGCAGAGGACAGCCGACGTGGAGCTGCATGACTTCTGAAGCTCGGTCACAGACGGCAAAGCAGCTTCCTCTTGCCTCAGGACACTCGCTCCTGAAACCCAGCCGCCATGCCATGCGGGGGCCCAAGGGCCACTGGAAGGCCACGTGTGGATGTCCTGACCCACAGCGCCTCTGAGATCCCAGCCAACGGTCCAGAGCACCCACCTGGCACGTGCAAGAGGATGCGTTCAAATGTCTCCAGTCCAGCCAACATCTGACCACAACCCCCTGAGTGATGCTGAGCAAGGACCACCCAGCTGAGCCCAGTCACCCCCTGAAGCAGGAGAGATAATAATAATAAGTGAGTGTTGGTTTATCCCACCATGTGGGCTGGTCTGCTACACAGCCGCAGACAACCAGAACCTCACCTTATGAATGTGTAACGAGCTCAGAGTCATGAAGTGACATATCCAAAGGGGAAAGTTGAATCTCCTCGCTGCACGTCTGATCCTCTGCTGCTTCCCGGGAGCAAGTGGAAGGAGGCAGAGGCCACTGCTTCACACCTTCCTCATCCCATGGCCTGGGTCCCTTTCAGCTTATTAAACCTCAAAGTCTTCTTTGACTCAGGGAAATAAAGGAGGGATGTTTGCTAGCATCATTTCTGCACAGTTAGATACATACAATGTAATCATGTTCTGTAATGACTACTCCTATAAAAACTGTGTTCTTCCCAAAGAACCTCTCTCCCCCAAATCCACCCAAACCGCAAGAACTATGAAAAGTACAGCCTCCAAGCTGATATTCAATCTGTCAGATTTGCAGTTCTTCATTAGAAGCATAATCACAATAAATAAAAGATAAGACTTAGTGTGGCAAAGTTCATTGTTAAAGGGGCAAACTCTACAGCCCTTCTTCCCGTGATAATTGCCAGACCATGTGGCTGAGGTGGGGGAAAATAAAACCTGGGGGAAGGAGGTGGTTAAATGCCCCCATCAGCAGGGGACACCGGGAGTCAGAGCCCACCAGAGCTTACCAGAGCCGCTGCGGCCGCCCAGGCTGAGGCTGAACGAGTTCCTTCCCACACACTTTCTGGTTTCTCCTCAAACTTCTCCAAGGCAACAGATTTTCACTTCCTTTTAAAATTTCTTTTTGCTCAGAGAAAGAAAGAAGATGGCATAGACCGAGTTCTGACATGCCAGGTACTGCGCTGGCCACGCACGTGGTCTCTCCAAGCTTTGTAACCACCCTGGGAGGTGGGTATTATTATCAGTGGCAGGAGCACGGGCTCAGAATCGAGACAGAATCAGGTCCAGATCCCCTTTCTGACTCTCGAGTCGTGCTCGATAAAGGAGTGCTGGTTTGTTTTGTTTTGTGGTTTGTTTGTTTGTTTTTGGCTGCACTGCACATCACGCAGAACTTCCCTGACCAGGGATCGAACCCGGGCCGCCTGCATGGCAAGCGCAGAGTCAACCACTGGACCGCCAGGGAAGTCCTAAAGCAGTGCTCATTGGATGAAAAGAATAAAAGGCCTGCCCTCATTCTCTCCCCCATCCTCATCCCTCTCACCACCACACGTCCCCATGTGTAAATGCACATAAAAAGTTTCATCCTGTTTACAGACTGAGCTGACAGTTCCCAAGGTGGAGCCAAGGCAGGTGGCTGCCTCTAAGCCCTGGACCTTCATGCACCACTGTCCATAAGCCTGATGCCTCAGTCTGTCTTCCCCAGACTGAGGGGACCTGCAAGAGAGGGTCTGACTCCCAGGCGCAGGTCTCACCATCCCAACAGACTGTGGGACCCAGAATGTGGAGCAGGTGGGGGTGGTCTCATAGCAACCTGAAGGCCCCTGGAAGAGCTGGGTGTGGCGAGGAATCATAGAACATTCCAGTAGGTGACCAGCAATAACCAGAATGCTGCGCACTTCCTGTCGGCCCAGCCAGCTCTTGGAGAGAACCGGAGGGCCCAAGGCTCATAGCCCTGCTCTCACCAAGAGCACCTGATATGTGTGAGACAGGCTGCACACACTCAGGAGCCCATTCCCTTCTAATGATATTACTAATGCCTAAATACCAACAGCACATCGTAACTCGTGCACTCCAGCTGCCCCTTAACTCAAAGTTGCATCATAGTGCTTATAACTCAGGGCTCCCCAGCTCCATCTAATTTATAGGAGCATGGTTATTCCTAGGGGCCTTTGGCTTAGACGGCCTGAGCCCACCTTGAAGAAGATTCTATCCAGAACCCTTCTAATGCAAACACTACAGAGGCACTCAGTAAGTATCTGTTGAAAGAATGAATGAATTAGGCACTATCATATATTTTATATCATTTAATAAGAATGCTGTTCATTATCATCTCTGATCTTCAGTTTCCTAGACTATAAAATAAGGAGAATATTACCTACCTAACAGCATTACAAGATTAAGGGAGGTAATATATGCACAGTGTCTATGCATCTTTAACAATCAATGCATGTTCAATTAAGTTCAGCAAATATTTAATCACCATCATGATTGTTATTAGTGATCATTTATTTAGCATCTGCTAAATGTTGGAGGCTTTCTAGGCTTTCTAATCCTCATAATAATACTTCAAGGTAGATAGTAGGATTGCCTTTATTATGCAATATTTATGAGAGCTGAGGGAGTAAAAAGGTTAGTACGGTATAATAGAATAACTTCCACTCTGGGAGTATGGCAGACCAAGTCTTCCAAGGCACCCTCTCATGTCAAAAAAAAAAAGAAAAAAGACTATCCTGATAAACATTCACTTTTGACATATTACTAGGTTGGCAAAGGCATGTGGAAGTTTCCAAATCCCCCACCCTATTCCTCCCCAAAATATGAGCTAGACCTGGATCTGCGACAAGCTAGCAGTGCACAGAAAGCAGGAGTTTGCTTGTCTTGAGGGTGAGCACCAATAAATACATTGCCATTGGGATCGTGACCCTACAGTCAAGAGCAAGGTGGAGGAGCTGAGCCTGGGAATCTTGCAGATTTGGGATGCTCAAAGGTGATACATATGTCTCCAGGTCTTTGGTGGTCCTGACTCACAGCAGAACCAGATAGAAATCTCTGGAAGAAGGGCTTCCCTGGTGGCGCAGTGGTTGGGAGTCCGCCTGCCGATGCAGGGGACATGGGTTCGTGCCCTGGTCCGGGAAGATCCCACATGCCGCGGAGCGGCTGGGCCCGTGAGCCATGGCCGCTGAGCCTGCACGTCCAGAGCCTGTGCTCCACAATGGGAGAGGCCACAACAGTGAGAGGCCCACGTACCAAAAAAAAAAAAAAAGAAAGAAATCTCTGGAAGAAAGCATCCCCAATTTAGGCTCACAAGTGTCCCAGGGATTAGGGCTAAGCATTGACCTCACAATGAAAGGTCACAGAAACAGAAGGAGGCAAGTACCCATGAGTGGCAGTGAGAACAAACTTTAAACGCCCAAAGATTGCAGACATTGAATAATCTGACACACAATATATAACAACAATATATAACAATGTTTGAAGTGCATCAAGAAAGATTGGAATCACAAAGATGAACGATCAACAAAAGATTATCAGCAATGACCAAACAGATTTGAAAACTAGTTGGAACTTCTAAAAATAAAAAATTTAATTAACTTTGAAAATAACTCAATGAGTGGTGGATTATACAGAACTAAAATTAAAATTTGTGGTCCCAAGAGTCTGATTGAATTACCAAAATAATGTACTAAGAAACAAGGAACTAGAAAATATAAAGGGAAATGTAAGAGTTATGAAGAATAGAATGAGAAGCTCTAACATAGACCTAATCAGAGTCCCAGAGGAGAGTGTAGAGATATTAGATGAGAGATTGTATTTGGAGAGATAATAGCTGAGAACTTTCTAGAACAAATGGGAGATGGAAATCCAAGATTCAGGAATCACAATATATTCCAAGTAAGATTAAATGTCTTAAATCCTCTCTGACATCCTATAGTGAATCTTTAAAATACCAAAAACAAAAATAATATTTTAAAAGCGGCCACAAAAAGAAGAAATAATATTCAAAGGAATTACAGTACGGCTGAGAACAAACTTTTCAACTCCAACAATGGCAGCCAGAAGTCATAGAATAGAGCCTTCCACACGTGGAGATGCATTTACTGCAGATCCAGAATTGTGTACTTCACAAGACTGTGTGCCCAGAAACAGCAAACACGAAACAAAGTTATATTCAGATATACACAGTCGGTGGTAAACCAGCAGACCTTCCCTAAGGAAGGAAAGAAAATGATCCAAAAAAGGACAGCATGAGATGTAAGAAGAAATAGTGAGCTAAGAAGCTGGTAAACATGTATGAAAACTAGCAAAGCAATGTGTGTCTAAAATAACAATTGTCTTATTTATAAAATTACAGAAAATAACAGAAGTAAGATATTAAACAACAGTAACATGTAAGTTGAAAGGGTGTTGATTTGATTCTGGGTATTCTAAGGTCCTTTTATTATCCAAAGGAGTTGAAGATATTAATTTAGTATGCTGTCAAGTTAAACATGCATGGTAAAATGTCCAGGACAATCAGAAAACAATAGGAAAAAAAGGAATAAATTTCAAAACAATAGAGGGAGAGTAAAAGTGAAATAAGGAAAAAGAGCAAATGGATAATTTTTTAAGACAATCAAAAAGCAAGAAAGAAGACAAGAGAATCATAGAAAAAGTGGAAAAAGGGAAATCACAAACTAAGACAACAGAAACAGTCAAAATAAATCAATAATATAAATAAACATAAGTGCGCTAAACTAACCAATTCAAGACAAGATTGCCCAAAAGACTTCAAAACACAGGAAACCCAGGTATTACCACCACCTAGTTTGAGAAGTAAACTATTATCAGGAAAATTGAATAATCTATGTACTCCTTTCTAATCTCAACTCCAACTCCCTCCTCCCAGAAGAAAAGAAAATGACTAACTCAATATCTATTATAACCATCCATTCCCATATATTTTACCACAAATGTATGTATCACTTCACACACACACACATATTTTTTTTCTGCACATCACATTTTTACTCAATATCATGTTCACATGGTTTTCCATTTTGATAGATGTAACTTTAGTTCATTAATTTTTACTGCTGTATTATTTTTGTAAGACTATGCCACAATTGATTTATCCACTCCCCTGTTGGTTGGCATCACTATTATAAAACCTTTATTTTGCAAAAGTTTGTCTCTAAGGTAAATATTCTTAGGTGTGGAATTTCTGGGTCATGGAATGCAAAAATCTTCAATTCCCCTAGATAGTGACAAATTGAAAGTAGTTGTACAAGATTACCACATTTTTGGCAATAGCAGACTAGGTAATTAGGACCAAACTTCCCACTGCAAAACCAGGAAAATATAGATAAACTTTTAAACGAAAAATTAAATGCCGGAAGGCATTGAAGAGTTTTCAAGACAATAAAGAATTGTAACCAAGATTCAGGAGAAGAAGGAAACTCAAGGAGACAAGCTTAGCATTTGGACAGTTTTTCTCCTAACGGTGCTCACTGGTTCTGGAGGAGGAAGCAGAAAGGCTGAAATTTTGAGAAATTCATAGAACTAAAGGGACAGAATTAAAGTTCAGAGATGATTAATAAGGGGGTTTATGGAACCACCAACACCAAGAGTGGTACCCATTTTTTTCTATGCTTCTCTTTTTTTTCTTTCTTACCTCCTGTGGAGGAATTGATAGTGTTTTGTTTTTTAACTGACTCTAAAAGGATATGCTCTAGGACTAAGGGCAAGCCAGAAATATGCTGTCCTTCAAAGGGACTGAAGCCCAGGCTAAAACTTCTCCATCACTAATTAGATTAAGGAGAGCTGGCACTGCTAGATCTCCTAGCTAACCTGTGTCAGAATCAAATATTAAACCTAGTCCCCAGTTTATCTCTACAATATTTCCAGTACTCAGTCAAAACCACGAATACATGGAAACAAAATAATATGTCTAAAAACAAAGAGACACCAACATAATATGGAAACTTCCCATAGGACCCCCAGATAAGAGAGTATCAGACCCAGACTTTAAAATCAACTAGCTTATTATGTTCAAGGAAATAAAAGAAAAATTAAGAATTACATCAGAGAACCAGAAACTATAACAATGAATCAAATACAAATTCTAGGACAGAAAAATAGAATAACGGAAATTAAAAATTCAATGGATAGGTTTAAAGCAAATAAGATACAGCTGATTAAATAATTTGTAAACTGAAAGATACCTCAGAAGAAAATATCTAGAATGATGTGTGGAAAGACATGAGGATAGGGGAAAAGTATTAGAGGCATATGAGATACTGCAAAAAGGTCTAACATATATGTAATTGGAGTCCCAGAAGAACAGGACAAAGAGTGAGACAGAAACAATATCTAAAGAGATAAAGATAGAAAAGTGATCAATTATATTTAGAAAGATTCAAGAAGCAGTATGAACCACCAAGCAAAATAAATACAAAGGGAATCCCACCAGGCACATTATACTAATGCTATTGAGAACCAAGGAGGAAATCTTAAAATCAGAGAGAGAAAGGGAAAAAAGAGGCATTACCTACAAAAGAACAAGAATAGCAACTGACGTCTGACTTCCCAATAAAGCAAGAACCAGAAGACAATAGAATGTTATCTACAAAGTACGGGAAATGAAATTCTCCAGCCTAGAATTCCCCAGCAAAAATATCCTTCAACAATATAGATGAAACAAAGACATTTTCAGATTGGGAGAAATATATATTTAGGCTGATAAAATTCACACCAGCAGTCCCACACAAAAGGAAATGCTGAAAGGTATTCTTCAGAGAGAAGCTTGGAAATGTAAGAAGGAATAAAAAGATGACAGAAAGGCAAATGTGTAGATAAATGTGAAATGAATATCAACTGTATAAAAATAATAATAATGACTTGTGGGGTATGGAATAGATAGATAAATACAATACATGAAAACTGTAACATATAAGTAGGAGTAAATGAAGATGAAGCACTTAAGGCTCTTGCATTATCCAAGAAATGGGGCAGGTACTGATTTATATTAGACTGTTAAAAAAAATTAAAGATGCTTGTTGTTTTGGGGTGGGGGGAGGGATAAACTGGGAGATTGAGATTGACATATACACACTACTATATATAAAATAGATAACTAATAAGAACATACTGTATAGCAGAGGGAACTCTACTCTGTATGACCCATATGGGAAGAGAACTTTAAAAAGAGTGGATATATGTATATGTATAACTACTTCACTTTGCTGTACAGCAGAAACTAACACAACATTGTGAATCAACTATACTCCAATGAAAATTAATTTTAAAAAAGAAAACAAAAGAAAGTAATAAATATAAAAGCATTCATTAATGAAATATAAAATAAACATATAATAAAGATGATCAATAATAAAAATTAAAAAAAAAAGGATGCTTGTGATCTCTGTGCAGCAGTTCTCAAAATGTTGTTCAGAGACCCCTAGGAGTCCAGAGGGGACTGCAAGTTCAAAACTACTTTCATAGCAACGCTAAGGCATTATTTGATTCTTTTTATTCTGTTGACATCTGCATTGATAGTGCAAAATTACAGTGGGTAAAACTACAAATGGTGGTGCATTAACACAAATCATGGCCATGGCAAGAAAACACACTCCTTCTATTCGTTGCCATCTTCACTGCCATGCACCTGCAGGAGAAAACCAAAAGGAGCCCATTTCATTTGACTCTCCTTGATGGAACAGTAAAAAAAAAAAAAAGTATTAATTTTTATTAAATCATGACCCTCGACTACACATTTTTAATACTCTATGTGACAAAATGGGACATGGGCATAAAGCAGACATAAAAAGTTATGTCAAGGAAAAGCACTGAGCAATTAAATCACAAGGTGAACTAACCACTTTTTAATCCAACACCATTTTTACTGGAAAGAGCAACTGTTAGACAAACTATGATTATTCCAACTTGGATACTGGGTCGGCATCCTCTCAAACAAAATTAACAAAGTTACTGTGTTTGTTAATTTTGGAAATTAACTTTAAGGAAAACGGCTTACGTTATATGTCACCAATGATACAATTTGAGCTTTCAAAGAAAAATTAGAATTTTGCAAAATCTGATTTGGCCATCATGAGCTTAATGTCTCCCCAATACCTAAAGACTTTTCTGATAAGATCAATGATGATATAAACAAATGTAATTTTTTTGATCTTATATAATCAAATGTGTCAACATGTGGAAGACCTACATAACCCAATGAAGTAATATTTTCCAAATGACCAATGCATAGTGCTATGTTTGGAAATTATGTATAAGTGAAAGATCTATTCAAATTCCAGACAGACTGATGGATTTTAAATAAACAGAACATGAAAAGTTCATTGATATGGTTTCAGATTCCAATTGTAAATAACATTTAAGAAACCTCCACTTATTAACTTTTGGTGTAGGATCAAAGAAGAATACCCACAGTACTCTGAAAAAGCTATTAAAATACTCCTCTTTTTGAACCACGTAACTGAAAGAGGCTAGATTTTCTTTACGTATTTTACCCAAAGCAACATACCACAACAAATTGAAGGCAGAAGCCGGTATGAGGTTATAGCTTCTATTAAGCTATACGTTAAAAAAAATACATGCCAAAATAGAAAACAATACCAGCTCCTCAATTTTTTGTTTCAGAAAAGATACCTATTTTCCATAAAAGTAAGTTATTTCTAATAGCTAGTAATAATTATTATAACTTCTAATAAATATTTTTAATTTTTATTAATTTTAAATTATTATACAATAAAATATCAGTAGGTGTAACCCAGAGGCATAACATCATTTTGGAGTTCTCAACAGTTTGTTTATTTGTTTGTTTGTTTGTTTTAACCTCTTTACTGGGGTATAATTGCTTTACAATGGTGTGTTAGTTTCTGCTTTATAACAAAGTGAATCAGTTATGCATATACATATGTTCCCATATCTCTTCCCTCTTGCATCTCCCTCCCTCCCACCCTCCCTATCCCGCCCCTCCAGGTGGTCACAAAGCACCGAGCTGATCTCCCTGTGCTGTGTGGCTGCTTCCCACTAGCTATCTACCCTCAACAGTTTTTAAGAGTGTCAAGGAGTCCTGGGACAAAAGACTGAGGATCACTATTCTAGGGTAACTATTAAAAGAATAGCAAGCGAATGTATAAATACTACTAAGAGAAGTTGGGGGAATAATAATAATAAAAGACTCAGTGAATCCAAAAGAAGGCAAGACAGTAGAAAAAAATGACATAGATCAGAAAATACCATATGATCCAAGAATTCCACTCCTGGGTACATATTCAGAAAAAATGAAAACACTAGTTTGAAAAGATATGTGCACCTCAATGTTCATAGCAGCACTATTTACAATAGCTAAGATATGGAAGCAACTCAAGTATTCATCAACAGATGAATGGATAAGGAAGATGTGACATGTTTATACATACAATGAAATATTAGTCAGCCATAAAAAAGAATGAAATTCTACAATTGCAGCAGCATGGATGGACCTAGAGAATATTATTCTCAGTGAAATAAGTCAGACAGAGAAAGACATCACTTAAGTGTACCATATCATTTATATGTGGAATCTAAAACATAAAACAAACAAATGTATACAGCAAAATAGAAACAAACTCACAGATATGGAGAACAAACTAGTGGTTATCAAGGGGAGAGGGAAAAGGGGAGGGGCAAGACAGGGGCCTGAGATTAAGAGATACAAACTACTATGAATAAAATAGATAAGCAAAAAGGATATATTATACAGCACAGGGAATTATAGCCATTATTTTGTAATAACTTTTAATGAAGCATAATCTGTAAAAATACTGAATCACTATGCTGTACACCTGAAACTAATATAATATTATAAATAAACCATACTTCAATTTTTCTAAAAGACCCAAAAAGTGTTTTGAGTTCATTGCAGCACTGCTAGTGACTGTAAAATACTGGAAACAACCTGATCGTCCACAAGTAGGAAAACAGTTGAATCAACTATGGTACATCCACGCAATGGGGTACTAAAAAGAATGAGGAAAAATCTCTACAAACTGATATGGTAGAATTTCTAGGACATATTGTTAAGTGAAAAAACAAAATATTGTAGAGTACCTATAAAAAGATACCTTTTTATAGAAAGGAAGGAGAGAGATGAAAATATACACTTGTGTGCTCATTCATTCAAAAAGAAACAGAGATGATAAGCCAGAGGCTGTTGGGATTAAGCACAAGAAGGAGAAGAGAACAGGAGAAAATAATAGAAGAACTTGGTGGGGTGGAAATGTTACTACTCTGAGAATACCTTTTCATACAGTTTTGTCTTTTGGAACCACATAAATGTTTCATATGCTCCCAAGAAAAAAGAAAGAAAATGAATTAAAGTAACAAATACGGAAAAGGGAAGCTAAAAAAAAAAAAGGAAAATCTATATCAGTCATTACATTAAGTATAAATTGACAAAGACTGTCAGACGTGATTTAAGAAAAACGTGATCCAATCATACGCTGTTTAGAAGAAACACACTTAAAATATCAGGATACAGAAAGGTTGAATGTAAAAGAATAGAAATATATCTCAATGCAAACGCTAACCAAGAGAGAGTTGGTATAACTATATTAGTATCAGAAAGTGTACACTTCAGAGAAGAAATGTGACTAAATGTGAAGAGGGGAATTTATAAAATGCAAGGTCAAGTTTATCAGAAAGATAATAATTCTAAATGTGCATGCACCTAATAATATAGCCTCAGAATATACAAAGCAAAAACTGACAAAACTAAAAGGAGAAATAGACAAACCCACTAGCACAGTGAACTCTCAGTAACTGATAAAACAAGTTGACCAAAAACATTAGCAAAGATTTAGAAGTTTTGAATAACAGTATTAACCAACTTGACTTAATTGACATTTATAGAACATGGCACCCAACAACTGCTGAGTATACCTTTTAAACATTTAACAGAATTGACCATATGCTGAGCCATAAAGCAAGTTTCAACACATTTGAAAGGATTAGAATCCCTCCGATCGTGACCTCTGACCAGAGTGGAATTCAGCAAAGCATCAATAGTAAGTTTAAGTAGAATATTTTGGGACATTAAGAATTCTTGGGGGTTAAGAGAAACTGTTCTAAGGAATATACTGCATCAAACAAAAAAATCACAACAAAAATCAGAAAATATTTTAACTAAATAATAACTACATTATATGATGACTCAGAAGCCATGCTGACTGACAGGGAAATTGGTATAACCTTAAATGTGTATATTGAAGAAGAAATGCTGAAACACAGTGATCCAAACTTCCATCTCAAGAATTGGGAGAGGAAAATAGAAAGTAAGACCCAAAGAAAATGACAGAAGTCGTGGCTGTTGAAGGCTCTGGGGTCTACCCTCTCCTGGAGTCTGCTCTGGGGAGGCTGTGATGGGCTGGAGGGGGCAGGTTGTCAGCCCCAGAGTCCAGCTCCCCCAAGATCAGCTCTAACCACTTCCTGTTTATTATCTTTCTCTGGTAGATATTTCTGCTAATCTAGTACCTATGGTTTTAATTCACATTTCCCTGATGACTAAGAAAGTTGAGAATCTCTTCATACGTTTGGAGCCTCACGTAGTTTCTCTTCTGTGAATTGTCAGTTCAGATCTTTTGCCCAAATTTTCTATTCATTTTCTTATTTTTATTTGCAGAAGTTCTCCTATATTTTGGATACAGATCCTTTGTGTGTTAGATGTATTGCAAATAGCTTCTTCCAGTTTGTAGCCTGCCTTTGCACTAGGGTACCTTTCATTGAATGGGAGGTTTTAATTTTAAGGTGGTCAAATATATGAATATTTCCTTCGGTTTTTATTTTGAGTTTGTTTCAAAAGTTCTCTTCTATACCCCCAAAGTCAGGAAGATATTCTATTCTATTTTCTTCTGAATGTGTTAAAATTTCTCTTTTCCCGCATAGGTCATAATTCACCTGAAAGTTCTTTTGGGTGTCACGTGAGGCTGATTCCCTTTTTATAGCAGGTGAAATTGAGGTTCAGACTGGTGACCGGGCTTCTCAGGCTGTAAATGTCAGAGCCTGGAATCAAACCCAGATCTGCCTGGTCCAAACCGCATGGTCTTTTCCTGCAACCCATTGCATCCGTCCAGAGACTTCTAATCTGATCTGTGCTAGGCTCCTAGCCCTGTGGACACATACATCAGTTGGACCCAGGCCTGCTATGGAGGGGCTCAGTCTGCTGGGGCCCAGATATGCACTCTGACAGGGAATTCTTGGATTATACATTCCTGAAATGCTGAGGCAAATGCAGGACAAATTCAAGGCCAAGAGGCGAGGCTGAGGAAACCCTGCCCCAAAGCCAAGACAGCACAAAAAAAGTGCTTATTTCCTAGTTACCAAATGACACTCAGAAAGTTGAAGTAAGTAGCCCAAAATTCTTCCTAGAGGAAAGCAGCAGAAGTGAACCTAGAAGTCAGGCTGTGGAAATCTAGTCTCTCTTGCTCTTTCAGCACTGCTTTGCAGAGAGAAAGAGAACGGCAGGGAGATGGGGCAGCAGCTGCGGGCAGCCCCCTACCCCAGCTGCCTGACCCCTGACCCCAGCCCTGGGACCTCTGCAGTGGGAGCTTCCGGGTTCCACGGTGCCCTGCAGCCCTGTTGGGGTTCTCATGTTTCCCAGCAACAACCGGCCTCGCCAGCTGCAGCCAGGTGTTCCCAGCAGCCCACTCCCAACACACACACACACACACACACACACACACACACACATACACACTGCCCTGATACCTTGTGCCAGAGCCACACTCCTCCAGCCCTAAAGCCCAAGCTCAAATTTCTGACTCTTCACCCATCAGTTCCCCCTTCTGTCCAGCTGTCCAAGCTGCTCCATGGTCAGTGTTGGGTGACACCAGAGGCAGACCAGGCACGTGCCTAGGGCCACAGAGACACACACACAAAGTTCAAGTTCAGGGGGCTTATCAGAAGTTTGCAATCAGAAAACCTAAGCGGAAGTCATTTTAAATCTCACCGTATGTGTAAGGTGTTTGTCAATACGAAAAATGCACTGTGAACTTGAATCACACGGGGCTCTAGGAAGGATTTTCTCTTCTCGGCTTGGATCTTCTAAAGCAGCGGTCCCCAAACTTTTTGACACCAGGGACCAGTTTGTGGAAGACAATTTTTCCACTGACCGGGGATGGGGGGTAGGTGTGGTTCAGGTGCGAATGCAAGTGATGGGAGGCGGCAGGTGAAGCTTCACTCACTCGCCCACCTACCGCTCCCCTCCTGCTGTGTGGCTTGGTTCCTAATAGGCTGCGGACCAGTACTGGTCCCCGGCCCGGGGACTGGGGACCCGAGTTCTAAAGGGCTGAATTTTGCCCTGATGATGCCTCAAGTCACGAGGATATTTTCCCAACTTGATTCTGAATTGTTGCCTTTCTCTGTTTCTCTGACCCTCCTTTCTGTACCTTCCTTCCCCTCTCTCCTCTCTCTCATTGCTTTCACTCTGAACTACACGTAATCATTTCCAACCTTAAAGCACTTCACCTTTGGCGAAAAGTACTTCAGTTTCAAAGTGATTAGAGGTTGAAGATCCGTCGTTTAAAATTTAAATTAAACCAATTTAAATTACAGGAGCACTTCATGGGTTTTAAGCAAATAATTATTTTTTACACAGATCAGAGGGGCTGGCCCAAACCAGGTACTAAACAGGAGTGAGAAAGTGGTGAGAGACCTCTGGGGAAGCCAGGCTCCTGGGCTGAGCGGGCCAGGCAAGCCCTGCTCAGATGGCCAGTGGCATCTGCACTACGTCCTGGGAGAGGGCAGACCCCAGCCCACGGCAGTGTTCCTTCTGATCCCAGAAACCAGTCAGGACCCTGGGCATTGCCTCTAAGGTCCCTCAAAGAGTAAGACGTCAAGCACCTATTGGGGACTTCCAATGCAATGGGGGGCAGGCCTCAGTCACGGAAGAAAAAGGAGGTTTCCCTTAGTTCTCGTGGTCCCTGCCCAGGATTCCATGCCCTATGTTCCCATGCTATTCCCATGTGCCCCAGCAGAGGGGAGGTAGACCTCAGGGTCACCAGAATGCAAAGAGGACCTCATGTTTATTGAGCACGTTTTGTATCCTGGACTCAAGAATGAATCAGCAAAGTCCCCACCTTCTAAAAGCTTAGCCCAGCAGAGGTATAAAACTATCAATTTCGGAAGAAAGCTGTGAGTAATACAGAAAACTGTCTGAGTTTTAATACAGAACAAAGATGGGACTGATTAACTTCTGGGATCCTCTGGGTTGGCCTCAAGGAGAAAAGGCTTTGTAAGCAGGGGTTTGCAGGGTGAATAGGAGTTTTCAGGTAGACAAAGAGATATCAAAAGACCATGACATCGTGTTCCTGCTACAGAAGGAAGGTAGGATGAGATGCTTGAGTTGTCTTCTCTTACCACGTTGGAAACTGAGTCTCGATGGTTTGATGTTCCTGTCTGAGATGACGCAGCTAGAAAGTTGAAAGCTCAAATTTAGGTCTGACTCCAACGTCCCAAGTACTCTTCTTTCCTCCTTTGTTGATATCTGAAGCCAGAAACTGGTGTTTCAAGTCTTTTCGTCTTTTTCTTCTTCTCCTTCTCCTTCTCCGTCGTCTTCTTCTTCACTTTTGGCCAAACTGCAGCCTAGGATCAAGACCATGAAACTAACCTGCCCCACAGCTCTGCTTCCCACCACCCCACATCTGTGCCCATCTCTTGGGACAGGGAGCTTGTTGTTGGACCGGGAAGGCGGCTGGAACAGAGAGCAAAAAAAATAGTTCACGGTCTGCATGGCCTAGGGAGACAGGCAGCCCAGCCGCGTCCAGGAGAGCCAGGAGGCCAAGCCCAGTGCAGACATTTCAAAAACAAACCTTCGTCCAGGCTTCCATCTCCTCGGGCAAGCCCCACCCTCCAGGAGGAAGGTAACTAATTTCAAGCCGCCCAGGTTCCTTTCCTTTGGAATCTTTGTTTTGTTGTTTTCCCTTTTCCCTAATTAGGTTTCAGAGACCAGAATAATCTAGGCAGCTTCCTGTGCTCAGCGTGGTTGGATGTGTGCTGTGGTGTTTATTTACAAATCTTTTCCCAAAGAGGGATAGTGGTGGAAGGGCCGGGAGGGAGGCACCTAAATAAGAATTAGCCCTGGGGCTGGGTGTGGGGGTGGAGGGTAGCTATTATTCATGGGTACTGAGTTTCTGTTGGGGATGATGAAGATTTGGGTAGAGATAGTGGTGAGAGTTACACAACAGCGTGAACGTATTTAAGGCTCCTGAACTGTGTACTTAGGAATGGTTAAAATGACGCCTACTACATTGTGGGTATTCTACCATAATAGTAAGTGGCCCCTTGATGTCTTGTGAATGGGTGAGAAATTAAGAAGTCTTCAGTGATAATTATTACACCAGCAGGGACAGAGGCATGCTGTTGGAAGGTTATTGACTGATTGGCCCGTTGGGGAATGGAAGCCTCCAGCTGTCTGGACAGTCGGGTGTGGCTGTGAAGCACAGCATGCCTGAAACACCTTCACGCTCTGGGGACTCGCACTTAACCTGGAAGTCAGTGAAGCCAGTTCTCTTCTTTCAAGGAGCAAACGGCTATCTCTGTCCACTGGGAAGGACCTCAGCTCCTGGGCCCTTCCCTTGAGCCGTGTTCCTGCCTGCAGAGTGAAGTGGGAGGTTGAGGAAGCCCTGCTTCATTACGGTGTGCAGGGCAGTGGGAAAGGGCTTGGCAGATGACAGCCCTCCTTCCAGGCCCAGCACCATGATGGCATGACCTTGAAGAGGTCACTTTGTGTCCCTGAACCACACTCAGCATCTTGGTCTTTTGAATGTGACAAGAATCCTTGAACAGACTGAGTCCACACGTACATGTGCGCCTGGCACATAGTAGGTGTTGGACAAGGGCTGCTCCTCCCCCACTGTCACTCAAAAGAGGAGCCTTGTGCCTGATGGAACCACAGCTCATTCTTGGGGACCAAGAGTGAGCCCTGTGGAAGCGTGACTGGCAGGAGTCACAGGCAGGATTCAGAAGCCTTGTTCTCGCCATTCAGTGATCCGTGTGATTCTGAGTCCGGGGTGGGGTGACATGGGAGGAGAGGGAGACGTGAAATCAGGAGCAGGACCACCGCTGTTGGGCTAGGGCTTCCAGTAGCGAAGGGCTGGCACAACTGCTTGGAGGGAGAGAGGCCTTGGGTAAAGCTTCAGCAGTGTGGAGGCCCCTGAAAGCTCAGCCCTGAAATCAGAGTGAGACAGGGAAGGTCGACCAGCAGGCCAGCTGACTCCCCTCCTGCAGCCCCTTCTCCTTGCGGAGGAGGTGCTACAGGCCCAGAAGGAGGGCCAGATCTGTCCTGCCCAGTTCAGGATGTGCTAGAGTGGGGGGGTCACAGTGCCAGAAAGACCTCCCGCCTACCCCCACCCCAAAACAAGCCAGCTCCTTCTCAGCCAAGACCACTCCCCTCGCTTAAAGGACAGGGGACAGGGACCATGTTGGAAGTCCACCCAGAGGCCCTCGCAGACAGTGTCACCTGCTGCCTCTCTGCACAGCAGTGTCCATGGTGAGTCTTCAGGAGAGTCCCAGGAGAGGCTACCCCTGCAAGGTGTTTCTCAAGCTCATTTGTCCTAGGAGTCTTTTTACCTACAGGGTCTCAAGTTCTAAAGACCTATTTTGGGAAATGTGGCCTTTATAGTTCTTAATTATAGCTTAATGTGGTGGAAATTTTCCTAAATTCTTCCTGTAGATGTGAGCAGCCTTGACAACTGGAGTTCTTGCAGCCTTGGTTTTGACATCTGTAAAATGGGTATTGTATACGTATGGTATCCACAGAGACGACTGTTGCAGGAATAAAGGAAAATATTTCACAGAATGCACAAGCCAGGGTTGCCTGCAACTGCCTGGGAAATAACTAAGCACCACATTTGTTACCCATCGCATACTGCTCTTATTTATTTACACATTCAACATACATTTACTACCTGACGGAGCGAGAAAGGTGTAGTTGCCCCTTTTTTTGCCATTGCTATTTGGTTTGGGATGCAGACGCTGAGGTGGAGGTTGGAGCTGAACTTGCATGGGATCCCACAGCTATAAATTCTAGTGCCAGGATCAGAATCCTGGTTCGTCTGAGCCCAAATGTAGATGTTCTCCACCACGCCAGCCAGCCTGGGCTCCTGCAACTGGCCATGCAGCTACTGTGAGGAATACAGCAAGGGAGAAGTCAATGGCCTTTCTCCAAGGAGGCCACAGCTTCACAGAGACATAGAAGTCACCGTGGGAGCCTGGGAAGGACCAAGCCAGGTGGACAGACAGGTTTGGACAGCCCAGAAGTGGAGGGGAGGGCTCCTTCGGAGAGAAAAATGTGAGTAAAGGAGGGTGATCTAAGGGGAGGATTACTTAAGGAGGTAGAGGGAGACAGGGCTTGGGGGCTCTGGCCATACCCACATGATCTAGGAGCAAGGGATGGGACCTGATGCTGCGGGTGCTTTGGGGAGCTTTGGGGATTTCTGATTCGGGTCATCAGATGTTGCAGGGGTGCAGAAAGACTTACCTGAAAACTCTGTGGAGAGTCATCCTGTGTAGCTGGTAGGAATATAAAATGGCACAACCGCTTTGGAAAACAGCCTGGTAGTTCCTCAAATGCTTACACAAAGACTTACCATATGACCCAGCAATTCCATTCCTAAGTATATACCCAAGAGAAATAAAAACGTATATCCAAAAACACGTGTACACAGATTTTCAGAGAGGTATTGTTCATAATAGCCAAAAAATGGAAACAACCCAAATGCCCATCAACTGATCAATGAATAAACAAAATGTGGTCTATCTCTACCATAGAATATTACTCAGCCACACAAAGGTGTGGAGTACTGACACATGCTGCAACATGGATGAACTTTGAAAAAATTACACTGATAAAAGAAACCAGTCACAAAAGACCGCATATATGATTCCATTCATGTGAAAATGGTCAGAGTAGGGAAATCGATCAAGATAGAAAGTAGATTAGTGGTTGCCAAGGGCTAGGAGAATAGGATGATGGGAGAGAGTGATAGCTAACTGGTTTCTTTTAGAGGTGGTGAAAGTGCTCTAAAATTCACTGGGGTGATGGTTGTACATACCTGTGAATATATCAAAAGCCATTAAATTGGAAACCTTAAATGGATGAATTGTAAGCTATGTGAATTATATCTCAGTAAGGCTGTTTAAAACAATTTATGGAGCCACCAAATAGTTTATGTGTTAGCTTAGTTAAACCTGACCTCTGCATGGGCAGGTTTATTAGTTTGTTTACCATTTTACAGATGAGAAAAAAGAAGATTCAGAGAGGTCAAGTGACTTGTCCAAAGTCAGAGCTAATGAATGGTCACTCATTCCCCAAAGTCCAAACTCTTCCCAAGACAGTCATTTCAGTCCCTTGGGGCTGCTTCCCCATTTGCATAAGGCCAAGGTCAGCAGCACTTCACCACATCCCCCCAGATAAGCTCAGTCGCTCAATCTGCCAGGAGGCTCCCCTGTCTTGCTCTTCGCCAACCCCCAGGAGATGGGCCGGGGTGGGCTTTGCTTCTAGCCCAATTCTTTATCTTCAAACGCAATTTCTGCTCCATGTATATTTATGGCAAAATACAGAGCAAGACTTCTTTCACTGGGGCCTACATTGGAAGCAGTTTTCCCAGCCTGCGTATATTTGATGGTCAGATCTCTCTGAGGGCACATTAAGATCTCTTGGCTGCTGGTGCACTGCCCTGGCACCCCCACCACCACCCGCAAGTCATTAAGTGCCCCAGCCATGTTCAAGTGGGGACACTTCCATGAGCTTCTAAGATGCCATGCCTGGTGTGTTCCACCTCTGACTCTGTCCGTTGGGTCCAGTGGACCTAAGGTCAGTTTCCAGCCAAGATGTCCTCCCCATGGTGGGCACTCATCACCCGTGAGACACAGACTCTGGGGCAGCTGGTGGAAATCCAGCTCCGCCATTTACGAGGGGTGTGACCGTGAGCAAAACACCTCACCCCACTAAGCTCATTCCTTTAACAGGAAAGTGGGGACAACAGTAGTAACTTCAGGATTTACAAGATCACTTCAGGATTTTACGGGATCATTTTGTAAAGGGCTTAGAGCTTAGGCTAGCCCATAGTAAGAACTCAAGAAATGATAGCTATGATCATTTTCTCCTCTTCCTCATCCCCCGCCTTCTCCTTCCTTCCTTCCTTCCTTTTCATTATTAAGCACAGAATTCTGCAAATAAAAATAGCCACACATTTTTAATACATGCCCAGCCATTCACATAAAGGTCCCTATTTCTCAGAGGACTCTGCAGCATACGTCTCTTTAGGGCCCTCAGTAAAGAGAGGAAACAGGCTCAGAAAGGGACAGTGTATTGCCCAAGGTGTAGTCTGAAGCCAGGGAACGTGAGTCCTCCAGCTCCATTTTTCATTCTCAACATTGCTTTGCCTATTCGGGGTCTTTTGTGTTTCCATACAAATTGTGAAATTTTTTGTTCTAGTTCTGTGCAAAATGCCAGTGGTAGTTTGATAGGGATTGCACTGAATCTGTAGATTGCTTTGGGTAGTAGAGTCATTTTCACAATGTTGATTCTTCCAATCCAAGAACATGGTATATCTCTCCATCTCTTTGTATCATCTTTAATTTCTTTCATCAGTGTCTTATAATTTTCTGCATGCAGGTCTTTTGCCTCCTTAGGTAGGTTTATTCCTAGATATTTTATTCTTTTTGTTGCAATAGTAAATGGGAGTGTTTTCTTAATTTCACTTTCAGATTTTTCATCATTAGTGTATACGAATGCCAGAGATTTCTGTGCATTAATTTTGTATCCGGCCACTTTACCAAATTCAATGATTAGCTCTAGTAGTTCTCTGGTAGCATCTTTAGGGTTCTCTACGTAGAGTATCATGTCATCTGCAAAAAGTGACATCTTTACTTCTTCTTTTCCGATTTGGATTCCTTTTATTTCCTTTTCTTCTCTGATTGCTGTGGCTAAAACTTCCAAAACTATGTTGAATAATAGTGATGAGAGTGGGCAACCTTGTCTTGTTCCTGATCTTAGAGGAAATGGTTTCAGTTTTCCACCACTGAGGACAATGTTGGCTGTGGGTTTGTCATATATGGCCTTTATTATGTTGAGGAAAGTTCCCTCTATGCCTACTTTCTGCAGGGTTTTTATCATAAATGGGTGTTGAATTTTGTCAAAAGCTTTCTCTGCATCTATTGATATGATCATATGGTTTTTCTCCTTCAATGTGTTAATATGGTGTATCACGTTGATTGATTTGCGTATATTGAAGAATCCTTGCATTCCTGGAATAAACCCCACTTGATCATGGTGTATGATCC
Source organism: Monodon monoceros (assembly GCF_005190385.1). Classification (NCBI taxonomy): domain Eukaryota; kingdom Metazoa; phylum Chordata; class Mammalia; order Artiodactyla; family Monodontidae; genus Monodon; species Monodon monoceros. Next base: position 168,571,001 of record NW_021703778.1, read on the forward strand.
TTTTAATGTGCTGTTGGATTCTGTTTGCTAGTATTTGGTTGAGGGTTTTTGCATCTATGTTCATCAGTGATATTAGCCTGTAGTTTTCTTTCTTTGTGACAACTTTGTCTGGTTTTGGAAAGCTACAGTAATCAAGACAGTATGGTACTGACACAAAAACAGAAATATAGATCAATGGAACAGGATAGAAAGCCCAGAGATAAACCCATGCACATATGGTCACCTTATTTTTGATAAAGGAAGCAAGAATATACAATGGAGGAAAGACAGCCTCTTCAATAAGTGGTGCTGGGAAAACTGGACCGCTTCATGTAAAAGAATGAAATTAGAACACACCCTAACACCATACACAAAAATAAACTCAAAATGGATTAAAGACCTACATGTAAGGCCAGACACTATCAAACTCTTAGAGGAAAACATAGGCAGAACACTCTATGACATAAATCACAGCAAGATCCTTTTTGACCCACCTCCTAGAGAAATGGGAATAAAAACAAAAATAAACAAATGGAACCTAATGAAACTTAAAAGCTTTTGCACAGCAAAGGAAACCATAAACAAGACCAAAAGACAACCCTCAGAATGGGAGAAAATATTTGCAAATGAAGCAACTGACAAAGGATTAATCTCCAAGATTTACAAGCAGCTTATGCAGCTCAATAACAAAAAAACAAACAACCCAATCCAAAAATGGGCAGAAGACCTAAATAGACATTTCTCCAAAGAAGACATACAGACTGCCAACAAACACATGAAAGAATGCTCAACATCATTAATCATTAGAGAAATGCAAATCAAAACTACAATGAGATATCACCTCACACCAGTCAGGATGGCCATCATCAAAAAATCTAGAAACAATAAATGCTGGAGAGGGTGTGGAGAAAAGGGAACCCTCTTGCACTGTTGGTGGGAATGTAAATTGATACAGCCACTATGGAGAACAGTATGGAGGTTCCTTAAAAAACTAAAAGTAGAACTACCATACGACCCAGCAATCCCACTACTGGGCATATACCGTGAGAAAACCATAATTCAAAAAGAGTCATGTACCACAATGTTCATTGCAGCTCTGTTTACAATAGCCCTTAGATGGGAACAACCTAAGTGTCCATCAACAGATGAATGGATAAAGAAGATGTGGCACATATATACAATGGAATATTACTCAGCCATAAAAAGAAATGAAATTGAGTTATTTGTAGTGAGGTGGATGGACCAAGAGTCTGTCATACAGAGTGAAGTAAGTCAGAAAGAGAAAAACAAATACCATATGCTAACACATATATATGGAATCTAAGAAAAAAAAATGTCATGAAATACCTAGGGGTAAGACGGGAATAAAGACACAGACCTACTAGAGCGTGGACCTGAGGACACGGGGAGGGGGAAGGGTAAGCTGTGACAAAGTGAGAGAGTGGCATGGACATATATACACTACCAAACGTAAGGTAGGTAGCTAGTGGGAAGCAGCCGCATAGCACAGGGAGATCAGCTCAGTGGTTTGTGACCACCTAGAGGGGTGGGATAAGGAGGGTGGGGGGGAGGGAGATGCAAGAGGGAAGAGATATAGGAACATATGTATATGTATAACTGATTCACTTTGTTATAAAGCAGAAAGTAACACACCATTGTAAAGCAATTATACTCCAATAAAGATGTTAAAAAAAATTTTTTTTTAATTGCCCAAGGTCACACAGCTGGTCGTGGGTCAGCTGATTCAGAAGTCCAAGCTCATTCACTATGGCCCCCACTGTCCACTTCTTCCTCAAGGGCGACCATAGTAGGCCCGCTTAGAAATAGCCACGGTACACGAAGGATCGATTGTTCTTCTGAGTCTTGGAACATATTTAAATTGTGAATTGCCGATGAAGGTTTAGGGGATGAGAAAATAGAGCAGTCAGCACATTCCTGCGATGGGAGAAGTCAGCCCCCGTGGATGACACAGCCGAGCGCGGTCGCACCCTGGTCCCCACCCACCCCACCCCACCACGGTGGCCAGTCCAGGCCAGGTGGACCAGGCCGGTGTCTCAGGGGTCCCCGGTAGGAGGAGCCAGACCCAAAAGATTCTTCAGAACAGGTGGCCCGGGTCCAAGGAATTGACCAAGGGCTCCACCCCAGCCTCCACTCAGCCAAGATTGCATTTCTGAGGACTGGTCAGGACAAGGTTGGGGAAGCAGTGCCAGTTCTCCTTGGGCTTTCGGAATGCAATGGAAAGAAAGCTCTCAGGCCCTGGAGGGCAGGGGTGGGACCTCTCATTTATGGAGAAGATTCCCAGCACCCAGCCGGGCGGTGAGCTCTACAGGTGTGCTGTTCAGGCAGGAAGCCAGCCCGTCCTTCCACCAGGGCCAAGCCCTGAGGACAAGGGCTCCAAAGGGGACAGCAGAACATCCCAGAAAAGAGAAGCAATCACACGATCTGGACCCACCTTGCTTTGGACTTGGCTCACAGGAGCGCTGAGGCAAGTTGACCTTGAGACTCAGTCCCCTCCCTGGTAGGAAGAGGTCAGTGACGATCGTCTACCACCCACCCACCTACCCCAGGCTTGTTGTGAAGACTGGGGACTGTCCCCAAGCCTCTACCCTACGCTCACACAGTCACTGAAAACCTGGTCTAAGAACCACCTACTCTGCCCAGCTCACGTGCCCCTCCGTCTAAAATTCCCTCGTTCAGAAGGTTACTCATGCTTTCATTTTCGACATTTCCTGAAATGCCCAGGCCCAGTGTGACTCCCACTCCCCCCACACACCACTCACTCATTCACTTATTTGTTTATTCATTCACTCAACAGACATATTAATTATCCAAATGTTTAAGGCAATAGCATCTCTTAGCCTGGAATTTCCTTATGAATGAGCGAATTTCAAGCTAAGGGAAAACTAGAACTACGGTTTTTCCTACATTTATCTCGGCTATGAAACAGTAGCATGCCAAGGTGAGTGAATTTTGAACTCATAAATTCTGGCTTTAAGGGGCCTTCTGGTAACATATTCTGCTACGATTATGCCTCTTGACCTGGATTGCTGCCTTGTCTTCCCAAGCAGGAATCCATATAAGAAATATGCTTGAACTGGAAACAGACTTCAGAATCTCCCTTGTACAGGTACAACATTTATGAAGACATATACAGGGACTTTGCTCTTGAAGTGTTTCCCCAAAGCAACTTAATGGCTGCAAAAATGTGAGCAAACAAGATCCCCGTATCTTTAAAAAAAGTCACCATCATAATCGCATTCGGCACCTGTATCTGAGTCAGCATGCCCAATTTTAAAGTCAGAATGCCGTGGCCTGAAGGCTCAAGCGTCCAATTCTATAAATACAGACAGAAGTTGCAAAGTCAAAAGGCCAGACCATGCCAATCTGTCACCCTTTCCGCATTGATAAATTATGTACACCCCTTGGATGGATACGCCCCGAGGCCTGAGGTCCTGTCTGACAGAGTCAGATCTTCAATCCGGGCCCCAGTCCCCCCGTCATCCGCTCCCCCGACACGCTCAGCCTGCCACTCCCACCCTCCATGCTGTCTCCTCTGGGCAGACCAGGTGTGCTCCGTGATGGATTGCCCGACCGGCCCCTCCATCCTGGAGGCGGCCAAGCCCGGGCGGCAGGAAGCAACCTCCGGGTCTTTTTGATGGACGGCAGGCACGTCAAAACTGGAAAGGAGCCTGTCTCGGGGGGACATGCGTTTTATTTGAGTTGCGGGGGCCCCTTCCCAGCTTCTTCCTGACCACACCCTGTCCCCCTGCCTCTCATTCCCCCTCAGCCCTCTTTATCCCTCCTTAGGGCCCTGAATGCATTTGGTGTGTGTCTGAGAACCACATTTTAGCCAAAGAGCGAGGAAAAGGAGCCAAGTTTCCTCCCATTTTAGGAGACTTTTTTCTGTGATCTTAAGACCAAATCAGAAGGGTGCCGTGTCTCCAACGAGCTCCTTAGAATTCAGAAAGACGGTTGCAAGTCATTTAAAAAGAGACTCGGCATCTTTAATAAATTTAATCCACGTCTGATTACAGAGGAAGAAAGCTTTCTTTCTCTCTCTCTTTTTCATCTTCTAGGGATGGAATATCGCAATAACTGTTCCCTCTGATTTTTAAAAAAATAAGATTTGCTAAAGGTCAATGTATCTCCTGGCCACATATGCAGCAACATTCAAATTTCCCTGGCCCAAGAATAAAAAGACTCTATCATTAAAAATAAAAGCATAAGGACATCTCTCGTGCCCATGGGGGATTTTTAGAAAGAGGAGACATTTCGTTATCTAGGCGCAATCATGAGATTTTTAAGCAGTATCTCTAATCTGCTTTCCCCCTCCTGCCCCCCGCAACCCATCCACCCCCTACTCCCCTCACATCCCCCCTCCTTCTTTTCACATCAAGGTCTTTTTATCTTCCAATTTTGCATCTAAAGATGAGGTGAATACCATTAGCTCAATTCAACCTCAAGTGTAGTCAGATGGGCCTGTGATTTCTGAAAAGCACTCGCTAAGGTCACATTAAAATGTATAAGAGCATTTCGATTCCTGAGAAGGGGGCTTATTATCCACCCGTGGTGTAAAAGAGGAATGTCAGTGGCCACAGACTTGGGTGAAAACAAAAGAGATACCAGGATTTCAGTCTTTTGTCAGCAAGCTTCTCTCCTTTCTTTGCACAGCTCTCCCACCAGCCCTGCAGATAGCTCTGCAGACTGCAAACTTAGGCCTCTTGCAAAAAAAAAAAAAAAAAGAAAAAGAAAGAAAAAGAAAAACAAGTTTAACTGGCTCTCCTTGCCAGTTTTTGTTTTAACCCTTCCAGTTACAATCAGCCATGTCACTTGCTTTCAAATTATAAACGTGTATTTCCTTGAGAGAGTAAGAGAATTTGGTGTGGCCTGTTCTTGTGGCTTTTTTTTTTTTTCAGTCTGTCCTTTTCAGTAGACGGGAGTCAGCATGCAGTTAGAAAAGCAAGGACTTTGAAGTGAGACAGACCTGGGTAGGAAGCCCAGTTTTGCCACTCACGAGCCATGTGACCCTGGGTACTCACTCGTTCACTTATTCAACAGATCATCTGCTCTAGGCCAGACATGGTTCTGGGTTCCAGGAACACACAGGTCAACGAGACAGGCACGAGAGTTTGCATTCTTACCTGGACAGGGCTTCTGTACAGAGGTAAAGCAACAAGGCAGGAGGAGATGAGCATTTTTGAGGAAATACACAGAATTCTTTAAAAGAGGGAACTTGAAGAAGGCCAACTTTAGGTAGGGTAATTGAGGAAAGCCCTTCTGGGGAAATAGAATTCGAGGTAAGACCTGGGAGTTGAGCTTATGCCAGCAATTCAAAGGGCATCCCAGGCACTGGGTACAGGAAGAAAAAGAATTTGCATTGTGGGCTTCTGTTATTTTGCCCATCAAGCACTCACTCCTCCTCCTTCCCATCAGCTGTGCCCTGCCCTCATCCAGCAAAGAAAAGGGTACATGACCCAAGACAGGCCGTCAGACCCTCACCTGGGGGTGTGCCTGTCAAGCAGAGGCACATAAGATGGAAACCAGTGGCAGCTGGTTCCTCCCCTTGGTGGTGCTCTAATGAGAAGGCTATTTGGTTCTGCCTCTTACATCCCTAAAATTTGTCTAGTTCTTTATTGTTCCCAATGTTGATTCTTCAGCTTTCCCTTAGATTCTGTGAGCCCGTCAGCCTTCCAATAAATACTCTTTTTGCTCAAGTGAGTCAGAATCTGATATATGATTTGAAAGCAAAAATCCATAACCAACATAGAAATCAATAGCAGAGAGCAAATCTTCAGGTAAAAGGACCTCAGGTAAAGGTAGGGTATATTGACATGGCTATCTGGCCAAGAGGATTCTGATTTATAGTGAGAGTGGGAACTTAGTAGCCAATGGCACACAGAGGTGAAACAGCTAATTAAGTTATCAGCTTCAGGACTCTCAAAGAGAAGCCAGGAGAGTAAAGGTCTGAAACAGATTGGATTAGAATTGGAACTGTTGCTCTTAATTTATGGTTTTCAATATATAGAGAGAGAGCTATAACTATAGACCTGAACATGGGTTTGTATGTCCATTAAGAGGACCTGAGAGCAGTGACACCCAGTAGCAATGAGCACATTTAGCACCCAGATCTTGGTTTCTAAATACCATTCTCTATTCAAAGGAACAAGGGCTCCTTAGAGAAATGCGTGATTCCAGGGATGGGACAGGGAAAATACAGAAGGTACCTGGAACATCTTGTGTCAGAAAGTGAGGAAGTGTTCAAGGAAGAAGGGGAACAGGTAAGAACAGAGACTAACTTAAAGAGGCAAACACTGACCAAATTTAAGTATTAAAAAAAATTTTTACTCAAATTTATTCTGATATAATTTACATACAATAGAATGCACCTATTTTTAATTATAGTTCAATGATTTTTGTCAAATACATAACTATATACAAGTATGTGGCCACCACTTTAATCAAGATACAAAACATACCCATCTCCCCAAAAATTCTCTCAGACCCTTTCTTAACCCATCCCTCCCCAGAGGCAACCACTGATCTGATTTTAGTCACTATAGGTTAATTTTGATTTTTTTAGAACTTCATACAAATGGAATCATACAGTATATTTTTTTGGTGTCTGCATTCTTTGACTAACATAATGTATTTGAAATGTATCCATATTGCTGTTCATATCAGGAGTATGTTCATTTTTAGTGTTGATAGTTTTCTAATTTATGAAAAATACAGCTGCTTTATTCAATCACTTTTTGATAGACATTTATGTTGTTTCTAGTTTCTGGATATTATGAATAAAGCTTGTTTGAATATTCATATATATGTTCTTGTAATATATGTATTCATTTTCCTAAGGTAATACCTATGAGTGAAATTCCTATGTTCTATGATAAGATTATATTTAACTTTATAATAAATTTTTGCACTGCTTTCCAAAATGATTGTACCATTTCACATTCCCACCAGCAATGTTTGAGAGTCCCAGTTATTTCATATCCTCACCTATGTTTGTTATATTTAGCTTTTTTTATTTTAGCCATTCTAGTAAATATATAGTGGTATCTCATTGTGGTTTTAATTTGAATTTCCTAATGGCTGTTGGCCATTCATACAGCTTTTTTTGTATAGTGCTTGTTCAAATTTTTGCATGTATTTATTGGGTTGTTCATGTTATTATTGAGTTGTAAGAATCTTTCTGGATACAAGTTCTTTGCCATATATATGTATTGCAAATATTTTCTGCCACTTGTAACATGCTTTCCATTTCCTTAATGGTGTCTTTGAAGAGCAGAAGTTTCTCATCTTGTTGAAGTCCATTTTACAAATTTTATTTTATGATTTGCGCTGTTTGTGTCCTAAGTACTTATTGCATACTCCAAGGTCAGAAATACATGTCCTATGTTTTCTTCAGAAGTTTATCATTTAAGTCTTTGTGCTAAAGCATATAATCAATTGGAGTTCAATATTATAAATGTTGTGAGACAGAGTCAAACTTTATTTTTTCCATGTGGATATTCAGTTGTCCCAGAATCATTTGCTGGAAACATTATCATCTCTCCATGAAATTACCTTTGCCTCTTTGTTAAAAAACAGTTAATCATATATGTGTGATTGCTCTCCATTAATCTATATGTTTACTCATTCACTGACTTGAATATTGTAGTTTTGTATTGTAAATGTTAAAATTAGGTTGTACAGGCCCTCCAAATTTTTTCTCCTTTTTGAAAATTATTTTGGTTACACTAGGTCTTTTGTATTTCCATATAAACTTTATAATGTCTATCAATTTCTCCCAGAAATATACTGATACATTGACCGAAATTACATTAAATCTATTAATTCTTTGTGTAGAAACTATATTGTCGTACATTAAGAAATATATTTGGTTTTTGTCACTGATTCCTGACACAGAGCTCCTAAAATTATTGGAATTTCCTGGGTGATAGGAGTGCCTTTTGTTTGATCACTCCAAAGTTTATGCTAATGAGGTAATTTAGGGTGGACCAGGATGGGCTGGTCTAAGTGATTAGAAAGTTGGAAATTTCAGCCCCACTCACCACCTTCTAACCTTGGAAATGAAAAGAGGGGGAGCTGGAAATTGAGCTTTATAAAACCTCTTCAACAAAACGATTTGGTGGGCTTCCAGGTTGATGAACACATCAGTGTGATAGGTGGGCTGTGCACATGGGAAGGACATGGAAGGTCCACACCCCTCCCCCATATTTTGCCCTATGCATCTCTTCCATCTGACTGTTCTTGCAATATATCCTTTATAATAAACCAGTAAATATAAAAAAGTGTTTTCCTGAGTTATGTGAGCCATTCTTGCAAATTATCAAACCTGAGGAAGGGTTGTGGGAAGATCCAGATTTGCAGATGGCTGGGCAGAATGTGGGTAGCATGGGTAACAGTTTTGCCGCTGGCATCTGAAGTGCAGGCAGTCTTATGGGACTGAGCCTTTAACCTGTGGGGTCTCCACTAACTCCAGGAGTTGGGGTCAGAATTGAGTTGAAGTGTTGGACACCAGCTGGTGTCAGAGAATTGGAAAGTTGCTATGGAAAACCCACATACATTTAATATCAGATGTGTTGAGGAAAAAAATCTTTCAGATATCTTAACAACATTGAGTCTTGCGATATATCTCTCCATCATTTAGTATATCTCTCCATATATTGAGGCTTTCCTTAACTTCCTCCAAAAATGTTTTGTAGTTTTCAGTATCACTTTTGTTAAATTTATTCCTAAATATTTTGTTTCCAAGTATTCTTTTCTATTTTTAATTTTTTATTGAAGTATAGTTGATTTACAGTAGTACATTAGTTTCAGATGTATAGTAAAGTGATTCAGTATTTTTACATATTAAGCACCATTGAAAGTTATTACAGGTTAAGGGCTATAATTCCCTGTGCTATACAAAATATCCTTGTTGCTTATCTATTTTATACATAATAGTTTGTGTCTCTTGATCTGGTACCCCCAATTTGCCCTTCCCCCCTTGCCTCCTCCCTTTGATAACCACATCTTATTTTTTGTATTTTTGAGTTGGTTTCTGTTTTGCATATTCACTCATTTGTGTTATTTTTTAGATTACACATGTAAGTAATATCAGAGTATTTGTCTTTCTCTGTCTGACTTTTTTCACTAAGCATAACATTCTCTAGGATCATCCATGTTGCTGCAAAAGACATAATTTCATTCTTTTTTATAGCTGAGTAATATTCCATCGTATATATATACCACATCTTTATCCATTCATCTATTGATAGGCACTTGGGTTGCTTCCATATCTTGCTAGTATGTAGAAATACAGTAGACTTTTATGTATTGACCTTGTATCAAGAAGCTTTGCAAAATTATTCACCTTGTAGCATTTTTGCAAATTCCTTATGATTTTCTATGCACATAATTATCATCTATAAATAAAGATGACTTTTTTTCTTTGTTTCCTATCTCTATACCTTTTATTTTTCTTCCTTTATTGCATTGGCTAGGACCTCTAGGCAGTGAAAAGTAGTGGTGAGAATCGTCATCCTTGTATTTTCTGGTGTTAGCTGTATGTTATTCATAGATGTCTTTTATAATGTTGAGGAAGCTTCCTTCTATTCCTACTTTTCTGATAGTTTTTGTAATATTCGTATGTCAAATATTGTCAAATGATTTTTATGCATTTACTGAGATAACCATACAATTTTCCAACTTTTTACTGGTAAGATTGTGATTTACACTTATTGTTTTTTGAATGTCAAACCAAACATGCATATTAGCAGTATCCTGTTAATAGTTCTGGATTTGATTTGATAATGTGCTGTTAAGGACTTTTCCCCTCAATATTCATGAGGTAAATTAGTCTGTACTTTTCTTATATTGTTTTTGTATCATGGCATCACAACATCAGTTAAGATATAATACCTTTTCCTCTATTTTCTGAAAAAGTTAACATAATATTGGTATTATTATTTCTTCATTAGATGTTTGATAGAATTGACCAGTTAAACCATCTGGGCATAAAGTTCCACTGTGGGAAGGTCTTCAACTATTAATTAAATTTTAATAGATATAAGACTATTAATATTTTCTATTGTTTCTTGCATCTATTTTGATAAGTTGTGTCTTTCAAGGAATTTGTCCACTCTATCTGTTACTGCAATTATTGGAATAAATATTTTCATGACAGTTCCTTAGTATCCCTTAATGTCTGCAGAATTTGTGGTAATATCCCCTATTTTATTCTTGATACTGCATTGATAAATATTCATAGATGACCTTTTTTGATCAGTCAATCCAGAAATTTATCAAACTATCTAAATGTTTGAAGAATAAACTTTGGGTTTCACTGATTTCTTCATTTTTTTTCCATTTGTTATTTCATTGATTGCTATTCTTATCTTTTCACTTTCCTCTTTCTACACTTTTTGGATGCTAATTGCTCTTCTTTTTCTAATTTCTTAAGATGGAACCTTAGGTCATTTATTTTAAATCTCTCCTTTTTTCTTATATAAGCATTTTTAAAACTTTTCCCTCTAAAAAACATGAGTGTCACAAATTTTGATATGTTTTTATTTTATTTCCATGTAAAAATATTTTCTAATACTTCCTTTGATTTTTCTTTGACCCATAGGCTATTTAAAAGTGTGTTGTTTCATTTCCAAATATTTGACAATGTTCCATATTTATCTGTATAATTGTGTTCTCATTTAGTGTCATTGTGGTCAGAGAATATACTCTATTGATCGCAATCTTTTTAGATTTACTGATACTTATTTTATGGTACATCATATGGGCTAACATAATGAGTGAGTCACTTTAAAAAAGAGTGTATTTTCTTTTCTCCAATTGTGTGGAGTAGTCTATAGATGTCAACTAGGTCAAGTAGGTTGATGATGTTGTTCAAGTCTTTTTTTGCTTACTGATTTATTTTCTGTTCTATTAATTAGTGAGGGAAGAGTGTTCAAAATCATCAACTAAAGTTATAGATTTGTCTATTTCTCATTTGAATTATGTCCATTTTTTTCTTCATATACTTGGAAGTTCTGTTATTAGGTGAGTACACATTTAGAACTGTCATGTCTACCTGATGAACTGGCCATTTATAATTTGCAAATGTCCTCCCTTGTCTTTGGCAATATCCCTTTTATTGAAGTCTACTTTGATATTGATATAGCTCCTCCAGTTTTCCCAGTACTAGTCTTTGCATTGTAACACGTTTTACATCCTTTGACTTTTGCCTATTTTTTTTATATTTAAAGTGCATTTCTTGTACAAAGCATATAGTTGGATGCTGTTTTTTAATCCACTGTAAAATATCTATCTATTAATTGGAGTGTCTAGTACATTTATGACTCCATAATTAATGACGTGGTTGGATTTAAATTGCTATTTCTTTCATGTTTTTCCCATTTGTTCTTTGTTCCTTTTCCCCATTTTCTTTGGGATTAACTGAGTATTTTTGGTATTCAATTTCATCATCTCAATAGGCTTATTATCTAAACCTCTTTGATTATTTTTATTGGTTTCTCTAGAGTTTTACAATATGCTTATTTACCCTATCACAGTCTACCTTCGGGGTATCATATAACTTTACATGTACTGTAAGAACATTACACCTATATGTATCCATTTTCCTCCCCATATCCTTTGTGCTATTGTTGCCATACATTTCACTTATGTATATGATACAAGTCAATGACATATTGTTATTTTTATTTAAACAGTCAATTATCTTTGCCTAAAAATGTAAATGAGAACAAATGTCTTTCTATATATTGGACATTTCTGACACTCTTTATTCTTTTCTATAGATTTGCATTTTCATATAGACTCATTTTTCTTCAGACTGAAAATTTTGGTTTAACATTTAGTGTAGTTAGTATAGGTCTGCTGGTGACAAATTTTCTCAGATTATGTCTGCTTGAAAATGTCTTTTTTTCACCTTCACTTTTGAAGATATTTGAGCTGGATATAAAATTCTAGATGGCCAGGGTTTTGTGGATTTTATTTTTTCCTTTCAACACTAAAGAAGTTATTATAGTGTCATCTGGCTTGTATTTTTTCTGAGAGAAGCCAGGGATCATGTTTAATTTCTGTTTTCCTATTTGTAATATGTCTTTCTTCTCTGGAGGCTTTTAGGATTTTTCTCTTTGCCATTGGTTTTGAGAAATTTGATTATAAAGTGTCTTGATGCAGTTTTTAATTTATCTTGCTTGGGATTCATTGAGATTCATGGATATGTAGTTTCATATTTTTCACCAAATTTGGGGAAATTTTGAACATTATTTCCACAAATTTTTTTTTCTGCCCCATTGCCTCCCTCCTCTCTTTTGGGGGCTTCATTTTTCTGCCCCATTGCCTCCCTCCTCTCTTTTGGGGGCTTCGGTTTACACGTATATTAGACAGCATGTTACTACGCGTGGGTCATTGAGACTCTGTTCATTTTTTCAGCCCTTTACTTTCTGTTTTTCATTTTGGATAGTTTATATGACTATGTCTTCAATCATTTTTTCTGTGGTTTCTAATATATTTTCAAGCTGATCTGATGGATTTTTAAAAATTCACAGATTGTACTTTTCAGCTCTAGAAGATCCAATTGCTTCATTTTTATAGTTTCCATTTCTCTTCTCAGTATGTTCATGTTTCCTTTAAATTCTTGAACATATTTATAAGAGCTCTTATCTAGTCCTTGCCTGTTTATTCTACTGCTTCTGTCATTTTGAATGTGTCTCTATTGATTTTTTTCCTCCAGATTATGGACCACATTTTTCCTGCTTTCTCACATGTCTAGTAAATTTTTACCGGAGGCTGGACACTTTGGCTGTTACATTGTAGAGTGGCTGGATTTGTTTTTTGTTTGTTTGTTTTGTTTTGCTTTTGTTGGTTTGTTTTCTCATGAAAGTGTTGAGCTTTGTTCTGACAGGCAGTTAACTTATTTGTAGATCAGCATTACACTTTTGAAGCTTGTTAGAAAGACTTGTTAGAGTGAGTCTAGAGTTGATTTTATGCTATGGCCCACATAACACTACTCTTAAGGTATGGTTTTTCTGGAATCTCTACTGAATTCCCCTTTACTGACCAAGGTCCCTCCACTCTGGTTGGTTGAAATGTGAACGATTCACAACTCTGTGTGTGTTCTGACAGCTTTTGGCTTCCCTCTCCACAGTAACTTTTTTTCTCCCAAGATTTTCTTTGCCCAGTCTCACGGAGTCTCACCTTGTGTATACGTAGGTCAATGTTCCGTCAAAGACTCTTAAGACTCCTGAAGACTTCTCAAGATTGCTCTCTATGTAGCTACCTTTTTTCTGGTACTCTGTTCTACAAATTCTAATCATCTCAGTCATCTTTAAACTCTGATTTTTGTGGCCTCATCTCACCAACTTGGCTTTTCTCCACTTGAGCTCCCTTTTCCTGCATTAGGATTATAAAATTCCTCCAGGAAGGAGGCTGGGGTCGTTATAGAGCTTGTAATGTTTGTTCCACTTCTTCCAATTTGTCTAGTGTTATAGTTGTTTAAGGTGGGAGAGTTAGTCCAGTACCAATTATTCCTTCATGGGAAGACCATATAAGGGACAGCTGAGAATCAATAAAATAATAATACTAACAGATTATATCCACAAAATAAAATAGAATTCATGGGTCTCTTCTGATGTGAATTTTTTTTTAATGGGGAGAAAAGAAAGCTTCTCTTTAAAGTAGGATGTCTACTAATAAATGTATAAATAATGATAAAATTAGAAAATCACCATTTGGCAGCCATGATATTAATACTTAATTCAGCCAAGAAACATCAGTAAATGATAAAACTTGTGATAAATATCTGATGAAGCATAGGATATTTACATAGTTTCCAAGTACTCCCTTCCCCCAAATACCTATTAATTACAAAAGAAGAGGAAGGAACTTTACAGTGGAGAAACTTGACAGTAACAGCAGTGATAAGTTTACAAAGCCGGTAATGAGACACATCAAATCATATACTACCTGGTAATATGTGTTATGGACTGCTGGGTAAAGGACAGAGGCAGGGAAGTCAAGTAAGAACCTATTGCAATAGTCTAGGGGGAGGGCTTCCCTGGTGGCGCAGTGGTTGCGAGTCCGCCTGCCGATGCAGGGGACATGGGTTCGTGCCCTGGTCCAGGAAGATCCCACATGCCGCGGAGCGGCTGCGCCTGTGAGCCATGGCCGCTGATCCCGCACGTCCGGAGCCTGTTGCTCCGCAGCGGGAGAGGCCACCACAGTGAGAGGCCCGCGTACCGAAAAAAAAAAAAAAAAAAAAAAAAAGTCTAGGGGAAAATGTTGAAGCTGGATGTTATGGATTGAATTTTTGTGTGGCCCCACCAAAATTCACATGTTGAAGCCCTAACTTTTGTATAGGGAGATAGGAAGTGTTAAAAGTTAAATGAGGTCATAAAGTTGAGGCCTTAATTCAGTATGACTGGTGTCCTCATAAGAAAAGGAAGAGACACCAGAGCTCTTTCTCTCCACCTTGTGAGGACACAGTGAGGAAGTAACCATTTGAAAGCCAGGAAGAGAGATCTCACCAGGAACCATATTGGCTAGAAGCATAATCCTGGACTTCTAAACTTTGAAACTGTGAGAAATAAATGTCTGTTAAGTCTACAGTATCTTGTCATAGCAACCCAAGTAAACTAATACGTATGAAAACAGATGAACAGAGCATCACTTATATGACATTCCTGACAAAGATGCTCATCCTGAATCTAATCATCAGGAAATATCAGACGAATCCAAATTGGTAAGCATTTTACAAAACAATCGGTCTATAATCTTCTAAAACGTCAAGGTCATGAAAGTCAAGGAAACACTGAGAAACTGTTCCAGTCTTAAGAAAATTAAAGAGACATGACAACTAAGTAGAGCACATGATCATGGATGCTTTTGCTATATAGGACATTATTGGGACAATTGGAAAATGGGAATGGGGTAATTTTCTGATTCTGATAGTTATATTGTTATTATATACAAACATATCTTTTTCTTTCTTTAGGAAATACACGTGAAAATATTCATCAGAGATGGGACATAGTGTCAGCAACCTATTTGCAAATGGTTCAGGAGGTAGTTCTTTGTACTATCTTGCAAAATTACAGAAGTAAGTTTGAAATTATTTCAAAATTAAAAGATAAAAATAAATACCACATCCCTGGGAGAATTTTAATCATCAAATACTTAATAGATGCTGATGAATTTAGAAAGCACTGCAGATTTAGGTAAGCTTAATTAGATAATGAATCCAACTACATTGACTAGACTATTGTTACATCTTTCAGAAGACTATTTGGGGGAGGGGTAATTTTTTTCCTTCTATTTCTTTTGTTAGATTGATCAAGTTTTCTATATTCCTTTCATTTTCCACTACTGATTCAGAAGTTATACATTCTATCATTCTGGTATTTAGTCTTAAATCTTAATATTGTTTATACTGCATCACATTCCTTCCTTCTGGAATTATTTTTTTTCTTTTTTTCCCACAAAGCCTCAACCAAACCCAAAGGGAGCAATAAAAGGTGAGGCCCTGGCAGAAAATGGTAAACATCTGGACACAGATCCTGGCCCCAGGCCTTGACACCCACCAGTGTGTGACCATGGGCATGGTTCTTGACCCTTCTCTGCCTCAGTTTCCTCATCTGGTTTAGCACAGTGCCTGGAGTCTAGGAGGTTCTCCGTGTGTCAGTTTATCTGGAATTGCATTTTTATATATGTAAAATTGATTTTGTATGTCAAAAACTACACTTTTAACAAAATGAACTACATACAACAGAACATAAAATGTGAGAGTATGTAGCGGCAACTAAGGGTTCTAAGGCAGCACTATACAATAGAACTGTAGTATGAGCCACATACCTAATTTTAAATTTCTTAGTAGCCTCCTTTAAAAATGTAAAGAGAAACAGGAGAAATTAATTTAATTTAATTTTTTAATAAGTTTAATGAACATCCATCATCTCATATAGATACAAGATTAAAGAAATAGAAAAGGAATATTTTTCCTTATGAGAACTTTTAGAATTTATTTTCTTAAATATAATATATATATATATATATATATATATAAAACATAGAACAGCGTTAATTGTATTTATGTTGTACATTACATCACTAGTAGCTTCTTATCTTACACCTGGAAGTTTGTACATTTTGACCACCTTCATTCAATTTCCCCTCCTCCCAACCCCCCGCCTCTGGTCACCACAAATCTGATATCGTTTTCTGAGTTTGTTCATTTGTTTTTGAAGGATAATTGACCTACAGCACTATGTTAGTTCCTGATAAACAACACAGTGATTTGATATTTCTATACATTTCAAAAAGGTCACCACAATAAGTCTAGTTATTATATGTCGCCATACAAAGATATTACATAGTTCTTGACTATATTCCCTACACTGTACATTTCATATCCATGACTCATTTATTTTGCAGCTGAAAGTTTGTACCTCTTAATCTCCCTCAACTATTTCTTTCCTCCTCCCTAGCCTCCTCCCCTCTGGCAACCATCTGTTCATTCTCTGTATCTATAATTCTGTTTCTGTTTTGTTATATTTGTTCATTTGTTTTGTTTAGATTTCACATAAAAGTGAAATCATTCAGTATTTGTCTTTGTCTGACTTATTTCACTTAGCATAATACCCTCTAGGTCCATCCATGTTGTTGCAAATGGCAAGATTTCATTCCTTTTATGGATGAGTAATATTCCATTGTGTATGTGTGTATATATATATATATCACATCTTCTTTATCCATTCACCTATTGATGGGCATTTCTGTTGCTTCCATATCTTGGCAATTCTAAATAATGCTGCAATGAACATAGGGGCACATATATCTTTTCTAATTAGTGTTTTCATTTTCTTCAGATAAATACCCAGGAGTAGAATTGTTGGATCATATGGTAGTTCTTTTTTAATTTTTTTGAGGAATCTCCATACTGTTTTCCATAGTGGCTGCTCCAATTTACATTCCCACCAACAGTGCACTAGGGTTCCCTTCTCTCCACATCCTCGCCAACACTTGTTATATGTTGTCTTTTTGATTAAAAACCATTCTGACAGGTGTGAGGTGATAGCTCACTGTGGTTTTGATTTGCATTTCCCTGATGATTAGTGACATTGAGCACCTTTTCATGTGCCTGTTGGCCATCTGCATGTCTTCTTTGGAAAAATGTCTATTCAGGTCCTCTGCCCATTTTTTAATTGTATGGGTTTTTTTATGTTGAATTGTACGAGTTCTTTGTGTATTTTGGATATTAACACCTTATTGGATATATAGTTTGCATATAACCTCTCCCATTCAGTAGATGGCCTTTTTGTTTTTTGGGTTTTGTTTTTAATTTTTATTGGAGTATAGTTGATTTACAATGTTGTGTTCGTTTCAGGTGTACAGCAAAGTGGATCAGTTATCCATATACATATATCCTCTCTTTTTTTAGATTCTTTTCCCATATAGTGGTGTTTTTGTTTGTTTGTTTGTTTGTTTGTTTGTGGTATGCGGGCCTCTCACTGTTGTGGCCTCTCCCGTTGCGGAGCACAGGCTCCGGACGCGCAGGCTCAGCGGCCATGGCTCACAGGCCCAGCCGCTCCGCGGCATGTGGGATCTTCCCGAACCGGGGCATGAACCCACGTCCCCTGCATCGGCAGGCAGACTCTCAACCACTGCGCCACCAGGGAAGCCCGCGTTTTTGTTTTGTTGATAGTTTCCTTCACTGTGCAAAAGCTTTTTAGTTTGATGTAGTCCCATTTGTTTATTTTTGCTTTTTTTTCCCTTGCCTGAGGAGACATATCCACAAAAAGTATTACTAAGACCCATGTCAAAGAGCATACTGTCTATGTTTTCTTCTAGAAGTTTTATGGCTTCAGATCTCACATTTAAGTCTTCAATCCATTTTGAACTTATTTTTGTGCATGATGTGAGAGAGTAGTCCAGTTTGATTCTTTTGTAACTGTCCAGTTTTCCCAACACCCTTTACTGAAGAGGCTGTATTTTCCCCATTGTACACTCTAGCCTTCTTATTTTTGTCTTGTTTAAGTAATTCAATTAATAATCATGTTAGAGAGTATCTGCATGTAGTTTCTATTCTATGTCCTGGTTTATCTAAAAATATCTTTGTCATCCTTGCCCCTAAAGTATAGTTTGGTTAGGTATAAAATTATAGGTTCACAATTATTTTGTTTCAACTTCAAAGACATTATTTCATTTCTTTCTGGCATACGTTGTTGTTTGTGACAATTTGGCTAATCTGCTTGGTGTTCTGTTGAAACTAATTTATGTTTTATTCTCTGGTGGGCTTCAGGATTTTCTCTGTCTTTGATATTATGAAGTTACACTATAAAGGCTCCAAGCGTGAAGCTTAATGGGTCTTTCTGCAGTTCTGAAAATTTTTCAGCTCTTATTTTTTAAAATATCACCTTGCTGTCTTTCACCCCAGTATCTCTATCTTGACATTTGATGGAGCTTCATTTTCTATCTTCCATAAGTCTTAAGTTTTCTTTTATATTTTCTATTTTCATGATTTTCATCTTATTAGATTTATGTTGAAGCTTCTCATTCCTTACCTCTTTATTTCTCTCATAATTGCTATTTCTTTCATATTTTCCATCTCTTCAATATTTTCCATGCTATTAGTCATATGGTGAAGTGCTTCATTCTGTCTTCAAATTTTCTTAAGTTCTCATTTACATCTCCTGTGCCTTTAATAATTTTTAGCTCTAATTCCATGGGCTGGATTCTGAAAGACTTAATCAGTTCAGTCTTCTAATTCATTTGTTCTTTTCTCAGCAGTGTCTGGTTGATCATTTATCCATCTACTGAGAAGCTTTGTTTTTAATTCCAATAAATATTTTTATTTTTCACCCAGATGCAGAGAGCTGTGTCAGCAGTGATCCTCATTTGAAAGCAGGTTGCTATCATATGATTTTTACAAGGCCCTTACTTTATTTTCTCCCTTCATTCCTGATCTCAAGTACCGTTCCATTCCCATGGACAATCATTGTGCAATATATAATACATAGAATATAATTTGGGTGCCTTATGATTATGGACAAATAGCCTGCAGCAGAGACTGGCTAGATGCTCTTTAATCTCATTTCCACATCTTGAGCACTTCATTCCCCAGCCCCCTTTGCCGTTAAGTCAAGGTCCTACAACTACTTCTGGTCAATGAAATTTGGGTGGAAGTGGTACAAGGTAAAATTGTAGGCATGTGGAAGGGGGTGTGTGGGGATGCTGGGCTGACAAGATATGGATTACGATGAACACCCGTTGCCTTTGCCTACATGTCTGTCTGCCTGGCATTCAGCCCCCTTCATAAGATGGAATCCCCCCAGTAATGCTTTAGAAGACTACCTGATCGCCACTGTATGCAATCTTGACGAGCCCATCAATCAAAGCATCTTGCATTCACTGGAACAAAGCATGACTGGCTACATAATTTGTGAGGCCTCTTGTTCAAAACTTATTAAGAATTTCTATATGGCAACAACAGAGAGTCGAACCAAATGCAGGGCTCTTCTAAGGGCAGGGCTGTATGAGACTTCCCAGGCTGTCCACTGAGGAAAGTGACCCCCAAACGATCAGACTCTCCCTTCCAAAAATGTAAATCTTGACCACAATGACATAGGTTCAGGAAAAACCTGTAACTAATTTCCCCTAGAGGACTCCATTGGTTTCTGCTACTTACATCCCCAGGGAATTCCTGATTCCTATCTTTTCCAAATCAGATTCATTTGCTTCTCTTCAATGCTATCAGCGCTATGCCATTTCCTTCCCTTTGGCTTAATTTAACTCTGGTCAATTTCTGACGATTAAAGGAAACAGTGAGTAGTTCCACTTGAGTCCTCTGATCCTTGGTGCTCCACCTGAAAAATAGGAGTAATGGCATACACCTCCAAGGACTCTAGTTATAATTAGAAAACGACAAACGACTGTGATGTGTGCAGTACAATCCCTTGCATATACCAGGAGTTTATTAAATACAAGTGTTCTTTCTTCATCTTCACTCCCTACCAGAAGCAACTAAATGCCCATCTCTCTGCTATTCAGACGGAAGCATTATCCATCTCAGACCTAGGTCGAGAAGTCAAGTGTTTCATATCCGTCAGTTATTATGAGAACTTCTCTTGGGTAGGCCAAGAGAAGTGTTGGCTAGGGCCCCTGCCAAGGAGTAGAAAAGAAAAAGATCCAAGGGTGAGTGTGGTGGATTTGCAAGAAATTCGGTTGCCCCGTAACTAAGCCCGCTCCCTAAGAGCACATCAGATTTCTTTGGGGAAACCAGCTCTTCCTCCATGTGTGTTCTCTGAGAGGGATTCCAGAACAAGCCTCCCACTCTGGAAGCCTAAGGACCAGATTCTAGCTCTCCCTGCCCTGCTCAGCCAATCAGAGCCTGTCTTCCAGGATCTGAATCTTAAATCATCACATCAGAGTGATGTGAGTAGAGAAGTGGGGGGCTTCATTGTAGCTCCAGCACCTTAAGGGGGTAATGGTAGCCTCTTGGCCAGGCTGCCTCAATTGTAAAAATGCATCTGTTCTTCCTGCTTCCTCTGCTTCGCCCTGAGTTGTCTTGGTTTCCACCCATTCCCAAGGCTGGTTGTAGGGCTTCCCATCCATTTCAGGAGCTCCTCCATCCCCCAACAAACACCCCATGATATCTTTTCACCAAAGCTCCCTTTGCTTAGGACGACCAAGTAAGTTTCTATTTCTTGCAAGAAAGACCCCAGATTACTACAGAGAACCAACTCTCTGTCCTCCAGAAGACCCAATCTTGCATAGCCAAGATTATGCGAAGATCCAAAAGGATAAAGTCCAGGAATAGGGAATGGAGCCCAGGATCAGCTGCTGAGCAGAATCAGAACCCAAGTAGGAGGAATCCACGGCCCCACCTGGCCCTTTGCATAGGTGAGCTCACAGCTTCCCACTGGAGTAGATATTAAGATCCCTATTTTTCAGAAAAGGAAACTAGACTTCATGGACTTAGGTGATACACCAAGAGGTAGGAAAGCTAGAACTCAAACCAAAATCTCTATAAGATGTTCTTATGCCCATTTTGACAGCTGAAGGGCCCATATGTCCACATGAAAGGTAACTCAGACTTATTCAGCAACAGCCAAGTGCCAGGTGCTGCCCTTGGGCAAGTGTTTCTCACGTGTTACGTGATTTAATCCAAATAACTCAAGTTCTGTTTTTCTGTCTTTCCAAGCATTATGATGTTGTTTTTATATTTCCAATCTACTGTTTAAATATGGGAATATATGGTACCAGAGGGTGCCCAGAGTAAGCTCAAATGGTTCTATGCTGTTAGGAAACCATCCTCCAAAGGAAGGCTTGTTGTTGAGTCCATTCATCACATCTTAGGGGCCAACAGTGTAACCTCCATATGGAATACAATATATATCGAAGGACAAGTCATAAAAACATGTGAACTTGAAGCTGAAAGAGATCGTATTCAGACTCACCATAAAATGCAGCAATTGTTTAAAAACTTAGACCCAAAAAAGAACATTTCAGGGAGGAGTATTCTATCACTGACATTGTTTGGAATTGTCAATGCATAGTGATAATTAAAAGCAAATTCCAGGGCTTCCCTGGTGGTGCAGTGGTTGAGAGTCCGCCTGCCGATTCAGGGGACGTGGGTTCGTGCCCCAGTCCCGGAAGAGCCCACATGCTGCGGAGCGGCTGGGCCCGTGAGCCATGGCCGCTGAGCCTGCGCTTCCGGAGCCTGTGCCCCGCAATGGGAGAGACCACAACAGTGAGAGGCCCTCGTATTGCAAAAAAAAAAAAAAGCCAACTCCAGTTTGAGTTGGTTTTATTTGTTTGCTGAAATTCCCTGAAGACAATACATCCCCTTCTTGCCTGCTCCCTCAAGCCCTGCCCCAGTACATCATTTCCATTTTACAGGTGAAGAAAGTAGGCCTAGGAGAGGCTCAGCATGTGAAGTCACTAGTCCAGAGGGAAGGCAGAATCCAAAGGCAAGTGTGTACGGATGCCAAGCTGGCCTTCTTTCCACTCTGCCCGGCAGCGGGCAAGCCTGAAGGTGCAAAAGCAGAGATTTCTTCCTTCCGACGTGAGATGAACACCCTGCCTCTCCCCACCTCCCACCCTCTCCTTGCTGCCTTTGAGAGGGGTGCTCAGTGGAATCCTCCCAAGAATGCACACTCTTCCTGGAAGGGGGGCATGCTTCAGGAACACAGCCGCCCAAGAGCTGCGTTCGAGTCCCAGGCCCACCTTGGCGTCATTTCGAGGGTCCCCCTGCAGGGGACCTATCTCCCAGGTTGTGCCATGAGGCCACGGATGGGAGAGCAAGTAGTCAGTGGTGGCCCCGCGAGGGTCCGAGGGACCGACCTGTCTCTAACATGAGCGTCCGCATCTGCAACCCGCATCTGCATCCCGCGTCTTGAAGGATTCTCGTGCCTGCCATCTGGAGGGAGAAAGCCGGACCCGGGGCGCCAGGCCAAGAAAAGCGTCGACGCCGGAGCCTCCCGGGAGCCAAGCGGCACCATGTGTCTGAGCATTATCATTTACACTGAGGAAGCGGGTATTTAGAAAACAGGGCTGGTCCCAAGCACGCCATCTGTGGCCAAGCTTTCCCGGCCCACCGCACCATATTGTGGAAGGCACAGGCGGAAGGAAACAGCGGCCGTGGTGCGCAGTGTTTGTTTGGTTTGGGGCTTTTGTTGTTTTTTGTTTTTTGTTTTTCTAACAAATTCAAATGTGGCTTCCTCACTTCGCAAAGCAGGCTGAATGGCCCCGCAAGTCAGAGTCGCTGGAGGGAGAGAAGGATCGAGGCGGCGTGGGATTGTACACTGGCTCGGGAAGGTAAAGAAGCGTCCTGCCCAGCGCACACTGAGGGCTTGGTCCCTGTTGGGCTCTTGGCTAAGGGCGCTATGTACATGTGTAGATATATTTTATGTGTACATCTAATTTCTTTAATCTGCACAACAGCCTTAAGTGCTAGATACTGTTACTTACTCCATTATGTAGACATGGAAAGGAGAGCCCAGAGAGGTTGAGTAACTTGCCCGTGGCCACACAGCTAGAGAAGGTGGAGCCCAAGCTGGGAGTCAGGTTTAATCCGCATCCACCCTGGCCATCCTCTGGGGCCCTTCTATCCTTAAGATACACAGAGCTCTTTTCCAGCCCTTTCTGGCAAATTGCACACCTCACTGGGTCACTCTCTTTCATGTGGTCATGCGGTATTTTGCTTAGGGCACTGATTGAACGTGAAATCATCTTCCTTATGAATTTGTTGTCTTCTGTTGCCACCAGACCATCCGTTCGTTGCAGCCCAGGCTGTGTTCCTCATCGCTGTATTCCCTGTAATGGGGGCGCAGGGCAGGCCACCCCATTACTCCAAGCATCGCTTTCTAGCCCTCATTCCCTCTTTCTTCCCTCAGCCTCAGTTTCCCCATATGTAACATGGCCCACTGGTCTCTAAAGCTCTGTCCGGCTCTGACCCCCTCCCAACTCCTCCAGCCCTGCAAGAGCCGTGGGCAAAGGGGTGATGAGAAAGCTGTTCGCTGTTCACTAATACAGGCCCCAAGGTGCCGCCTTCCCCTGCCCCCAACCCCGCCCTGCCCCACACTTGCCAGGCAGCCACCCTTGGGAGGACCCGGCCCATTAAGGCACAATTATCTCACCACTGTTAAGTGGCTGCAGGAGCAACTGGTTTTGGGGAGTGGCAGGCAGGCTCTGCTTCTGGAGCACATGGTAAAATTTGCTGCAATTAGCAGCGAGGGAACACACATTACTACTATTATTATGTTTTTCTGGCACTCTGGCCCTGTTGCGGGCTGTCTCCTTTCTTTAATTTCTTTTTTAAGGAAGGAAAAAAAATGCTCTTTGGGAACTGAAGCAAAATAAAATGCCAAGAATTAAAAATGCAAATTCATCCAAGATGTTTTCTGCCCAAGACAGCAATGGCCACATGGCTCGATAACATTTTAAATGTTAAAAAATGGGTAATTTTCAGTAAAAATCAAATTTGCCAGAGCCCGAGTTTAAACGAATCCCATATAGCACTCGGGCACCCGGCCAATATTCATGAACAACGAGTCCCTTCAGAAGGTTACGTACTATTAAAATGAGGAGAAAACACAAACTTCACATATGCACCGCTGGTCCTTGGGCATCTGCAGAGCACGGGAGGCTGGATCCAGCTCAGGCTTGGCGATTTCTCTCCCTGCTCTTGGTTGCCCCATCTGTAAAATGGACATAAATAAAATCCAACTTTGGGCTGTGAGTAAGAATAGTAAGACTGTTGTAAAACCCCAATGTTTTCTTAATAAGTGTTGAACGAATACCTCACTTAGCGGAAGCTTCTAAGGACGAGGACGGGAAATCTCAGTGGTACTCCTGCCCACCCCCCTGTGACTGCACTGCCCAGCCAGGGGTCTGGCTCCTAATTAATGGTCCGCAAGTGCATTGAGAGAGGTGGAGGCCCTCGTGTGCCCAGTGCCCTGCCCCATGGTTCAGAGAGCCCCCGTCTAGCCAGAGGGGTCAGGGCTCAAGACAAAAACGAATGCCTCCCCCACCATCATCCTCCCGTATTTCGTGGCTCAGTTAGTTTCACCCACCGGGCAGGACGTGATTGGGAGAACTGGTCTTACCGCTGGGCACACCTGGGCTCAAATCCCCCTCTGTCTTTTACTGCCCATGGGACCTTGGGTAAGGCAGTAAAGCTCCGCAGGCCTCGGGGTCCCCAACTGTAAAATGGGGACCACAGCGGACCCCACCTGCCAGCGCTGCTGTAAAAATGACTCACAAATCTTTGAACCTCTGCATGGCCCGTGGTAAGTGCGCAGGGCAGGAGGCTGTTCTAGTCTCTGTATTAATGTCAAAGAAGCTGCCACCCTGGCGTCCCTTGATCTAAGACGAATCCTGCATCTGACCAAGATGCTCTCCCTTAGACAGCAAGGTAGGAGGGGGACCAGCCCCCGTTCACTGGGTCCTGGTCAGGACCCAGCTGGAGACGCAACAGGAGCCTCTCCATCTGCCTCGGTTCTTCTTTCCCCCAAAGTCAGATTTGCTCCCTCTTCTGTCTGGAACCCGCCACCTATCAGGTCGACTCGCCCAGAGCCAAAACCAGCTCTAACCTTGGCCTTCAAGGTCATACGTGTTGTACCCACCATACCCCTCCCCCTCCCGTGACACCCTGCCCTCATCTCCGCCCACCTCCCCACACAGGCCCTCTGCCCCGTTTCCAGCACACCAGTCACCACCCAGGCCTTTGCTCTGCATCTTTTTCCAGAACCCTCTGCCCCAGGTATCCGCAGGACTCACCTGTCACTGCCTCCAGGTCACCTCCTCCAAGAGGTTTCCCCCGCCCACCTGGTTGAGACCGCAGTCGTACCTGCTCACAGCGCTTGTCAACAGTCACCCTGGAACAACACCTATTTGGGGTCCAGTTCCTTCCTCTCCCGCTGCAGTGTGCGTTGCACGCGGGCAGGGTCTTGGTCACCTAAGTTTCTTTGAAGACCGGGGTTCTCAGGGGAAAACGGAAGTGATCCGCCCCAAGGTGGGGGCTGGAGCCCTCGGGGCGAAGGGACCCACCTCATCTCACAGATGGGGAAATGCAGGCACAGAGAGGGGATGGGACCTGCAAGGCCACGCGACGAGTCAGAGTCTGCCTCTGTCTTCAGTTTGTTTATGAGCTAGTGCATCAGACAGACAAGGATGCAGGATTCACGGGGTGCAACCACGGGGGAGCTTGATTTTGCCTCCAATCGCCCCTTTAAGATGCATTCGGGGGTAAAGCTCTTCTCCTGTTCCTGGATGGTCCTCAGAAGGCTCATGACTTTGCAGGTCACTCGGGCAATAAACGTGCTGTCGTTGCTTTAAGTCACAAAACACTGTGTCACTTAGGCAATTAAAAGTGTCTTGTCGTCATCAAAACTTCAGATGTGATTGAAAGTTAAATCTGGTCTCCTCCCTGGGCCTGCTGCGCCCTTGCTTCTCTTTCCCCTCTCACTCACGCCCCCCCGCCTTGCGGGCTCCTTCTTCCGACCCCTCCCTGCAGGATCCGGCACACGAGAGGAGTGTAGGAGGAAAAGAAATGGAGTGGAAAAGTCTAACCTGCTCAGCACTGTCCTTCGTAAGCTGGCTTGTCACTCTCTCCGCCTGGGACACGTGCAAAGCCAGCTCTTGCCACTTCTTCCTGCAGAGGTCACCCCCCCACCCCCGGCAGTCCCCTCGACCAGCCGGCTGCATCCCTCTGATGCTGGTCACTTCTCTTCCCGGGCCCCGGGAATCCTGGGTGCACCAGCTTCTCCCTGCTGAGTCTGCTTTAGCTGCCCTGGATGTTCTCTGGGGCAGCCCCTGGCCACTCAAGGCTGACCCCCCTGCTGTGTGTACACACACACACACACACCCCCACTGGGTCCGTGGGACACACCAGTGTGTCCTTGGCTCTGGTCTCTGGGAGTGCAGGCCGACGTCACTACAGCAGCTCATCCTGGCTCCTCCCAGAGCTACAGCTAACCAGCTTTCCTTGCCTCAGACAGGAGTCAGACCTTCTCAGAGAAGGTCTCTCCCCAACAAGGTGGTAGGCTATCTGGCCGGTTGGTTGGTTGTTTTCTTGGAATCACCATCATTTAGCAGAGTACCACGTACATAGTAAGCCTGCAATAAGAATCTGTTGGGTTCTCTCACCTCCCTATTGTCTCATTTGATTCTCACAACATCTCAGCGCTCTCAGCACCAGAGGAAGTGATAACTTCCAAGTTACAGATGTGCGGGCGGTGGATCCGGCCAGACCAACCTGAGGTCAAAACCAGAAAGTCCAAGGCAGAGCCAGGCCCTGTGGAGGTCTGACTGTCAAAGGACTCTTACGGCTGACGAATGAGAGGAAACCCTTCATGGCACAGTCAAGGAAAAAAATGAGGGAAAATAGCATGTTTCTTCCTTATTACTAATCGTGCGGCCTTTGGGTTTTCTTAGTCTGTATTTTTGGTCCACTGGTTTTACATAAGCGCATTACCCTCACACCACTTTGCAAATTCAGTCAGCTGGCCCTCTGTCCTGTGTCCTCACCACACACCACTACCCTCGCAGCCCGAGTGTCAGTGAGTGAATCCACCTATCCATTGATTACCTCCTGCCACCGGGAGCTCCCTACCGCTGCTGCCAGCTGGAAGCATGCCCCTCAGCACCTGCCTTCCACTCACATGAAGGCTGAGAGCCTCACAGCCCCTGAGCACCGTGTCCCCTTGGGCTGCAATGTGGGGGTAGTGAACACTCCCACAGACCCTGCAGGAAGGGACACCAGCTCCCCTCCCCCAGGGGACCCCACTGGCTTCAGTGAAGTCCAGTGTCTGCAACTCCGCCAACTAGTTGGATGTCCTTGAGCAAAGCACCAACTCGCATCGTCTTCATGGGAGTAATGAGAGCGCCTCCACAGCATCTCGTGGAGAGAGTGCCAGGGAATAGTTTCACACAGAACCGCGCATGTGGTGGTGATAACAGCCATCACTTTCTAGGCCTGATCGAGCACCAGATGCTTCTCTAAGGACTGTCCATCCTTCTCTGGCATGGTCCTTGCCATGTTCTTATGTAGACAGCTCTAATGCCACCATCCCTACCTTTCAGAGGAGGAAACTGAGATGCACGGTAACTTGCCCCGGATTTTGGTGAGTGAAGGATCAGGGCTGGTGCTGAGGTCCAGGTTCACAGCCACTGCGCTGCAGACCCAGAAGAAAGAGACCCTGTGTACAGCCACTGTCGTTACCCCTAAGTGTGGTCCGGTGCAGACGTGGTAGCTGCCGCTATCACTCTAATATCCTGAGTGGGATTTGTTGATGGTGTTCGGCTCTCTCCCCATGAGTCTTTCTCTGGCATGCTGCCTTGTAAGCTGAGCTTACAAAATCAACCTTAAGAACACTGTTTCCCAAAGTGGAAATGATCAACAAAGACCTCCGGTGATGCGCTGCCTCGGCCCGGTCCCTGCCAAGCGCAGCCACCCAGCTTGCGAGCACACATGCTCACTGTTGCAACTTGCCCTCCAGTTTCCCTCCCGTCTGCCCCGTTAGAGGATCGGAGACTAATCCTGCACCCTTTCTTCTAGCACGCGGGTTCCCAGTGCCGGGGCCGCTCAAGGAGGGGAGAATTCGCTAACGCGAGCTGGTTCCAAGACAAACAGAAAATTCCCGCCTGGCCATCTCCCACGGCCTGTGAAAATGAGCATCCTGTGTGTGTGTAAGTGTGTGCATGTGGGTGTGTGTGCGAATGCAAGTGTGTCTGTGTATGTTGGTATAGGTACATTTGTGAGAGTGGGAGTGTGGCTCAGTGTGCATTATTGTGTGTGTGTGTGTGTGTGAGTGTGTGCGTGAGAACGTGAGTGGCATGGCGGGGTGTGGTGAAAAATCAGGAAACCAGGTGTGAACCCGGACACCCTGAAGAAATGCTTGTCTGAGTACATTCCCTGGGAAATTCCCTCTCCTCTCTCACTTCTTTCCATCCATTCCCAAATCCCTTGGTGCCAAAAATCCTGAATCCCTCCCAGCTTATTTGTGCTAAAGTAGAATTTTTATTTTTTTTGCAGTACGTGGGCCTCTCACTGCTGCGGCCTCTCCCGTTGCGGAGCAACAGGCTCCGGACGCGCAGGCTCAGCGGCCATGGCTCACGGGCCCAGTCGCTCCACAGCATGTGGGATCTTCCCGGACCGGGGCACGAACCCGTGTCCCCTGCATTGGCAGGCGGACTCATAACCACTGCGCCACCAGGGAAGCCCGTAAAGTAGAATTTTGAAGGGCAGAGATACAGGAGAATAAATCTCTGCATGAGGTTGAAGACAATGCCCTAGGCCCACCAGCTGAATTGGCCCAGCACACCCTTTGGGGTCAATCACATCACTCAGAGCCAGAAGGAGCCCATGCAGTCAAGCTGCCCCATGTTACAGACGAGGACACTGAGGGGGAGAGGAAAAGGAAAGCCCGGCCAGACTGGGGACCCGCCAAGTGCCTTGGCACCTTGCTGTCTTCCTGAATCCTGTGACAGTCCTTTAAGACAAAAGTCTACTGTGCAAAGGAGGAAACCTAGGCTCCAGGAGCGACTTTACTTGCCTTTAAGGTCACAGAGCCGAGAAGTGGCAGATTCGAAGCCTGGTCCTCTGAATGCAGGCCTGTCTGTCCCCTGTTCCTCATGGCCTGGGAGGCCTGGGCCGGGGAAAGGAGAGCCTGCTGACACCCAGGCCACTGCTGTTCTCACTCAGCTTCTAGCAGCTCAAGACTTGACTTCTCCTTCCATTGGTGGCACAGTGGGGTGTTTTGACTGGGGCTTGGGTGTGGTGGGGAGAGGGAATGTTTTTGGTTTGGAGGTTCTTATTGCTGGTTAGCTGTCTGTTCAGATTCACCCTGGGCACTGAAGACTGCCCAAAAGTCTATCGTCATCCCGTCTCCCTCCGAAGGGCCCTTTGGCTGAACGTCCTGGCCAGTGGAAGCCGAGTGGCTGTAGCATGTGGGGAGGCATGTTCCCATGTGCAGCCCTGGGCCCGGCTTCCCAGGACCCAACCTCCCTGGCTGCCCCTCCAGCTCCTATTCCTGGAAAAATCCCCTCCAGGAGGTCCCTGTGCATGGAGCTTGGGGTCCTTTGAAGGACCAGGGACCACTGCAGAGGAGTGGGCCAGGGCTGACCAAAGGGTGCAGGTCCTTCTCTGGGATGGTCCCTGGTCCGCATTCTCCCTTCTCAGGCCCTGCGCTGCTCAGGCCTCCCCGCCTCTCTCTCTCCTTCCTTATCCCTTTTCCTCTATCTTAGCATCTCTCTCTCTCTCTCTCTCTCTCTGTGTGTGTGTGTGTGTGTGTCTCCATTCTCACTGTCTGTCTTCTCTCTTCCCTCAGTTTCTCTCTGCCTCAGTCTCTGGCTTCATCTCCATCTGACTCCATCTTTACCTCTCTAGGCCTCTCTTTCCCGTGGTAATCTCTCATTCGCTCCTTTCTTCGTTTCTACGACCACAGGACAGGCTTGAGCTCAAATCCAGGCTCCACCCCTTCCTAGCTATTTGACTGAAGGTGAATCATTTTACCCCTGAGGCCCTCAGTGTCCTAATCTGTAAGATGGAGATAGTAACATCAGTCTCCCTGGATTCTTTTTTTTTTTTTTTTCCATATCTCTTCCCGCTTGCATCTCCCTCCCTCCCACCCTCCCTATCCCACCCCTCCAGGCGGTCACAAAGCACTGAGCTGATCTCCCTGTGCTATGCGGCTGCTTCCCACTAGCTATCTACCTTACGTTTGGTAGTGTATATATGTCCATGCCTCTCTCTCGCTTTGTCACAGCTTACCCTTCCCCCTCCCCATAGCCTCAAATCCATTCTCTAGTAAGTCTGTGTCTTTATTCCTGTTTCACCCCTAGGTTCTTCATGACATTTTTTTTTCTTAAATTCCATATATATGTGTTAGCATACGGTATTTGTCTCTCTCTTTCTGACTTACTTCACTCTGTATGACAGACTCTAGGTCTATCCGCCTCATTACAAATAGCTCAATTTCGTTTCTTTTCATGGCTGAGTAATATTCCATTGTATATATGTGCCACATCTTCTTTATCCATTCATCCGATGATGGGCACTTAGGTTGTTTCCATCTCCGGGCTATTGTAAATAGAGCTGCAATGAACATTTTGGTACATGACTCTTTTTGAATTATGGTTTTCTCAGGGTATATGCCCAGTAGTGGGATTGCTGGGTCATATGGTAGTTCTATTTGTAGTTTTTTAAGGAACCTCCATACTGTTCTCCATAGTGGCTAAACCAATTCACATTCCCACCAGCAGTGCAAGAGTGTTCCCTTTTCTCCACACCCTCTCCAGCATTTATTGTTTCTAGGTTTTTTGATGATGGCCATTCTGACTGGTGTGAGGTGATACCTCATTGTAGTTTTGATTTGCATTTCTCTAATGATTAGTGCTGTTGAGCATCCTTTCACGTGTTTGAGGAGGGTTTGAGAGGTAACAGAGGTAAAATACCAAGGAAACAGGTTGCAGTTATGACAGGGTGAGGGGAGGACAACTGCTGAGGGAGGCCCGGAGCTGAAATGAGACAGGTCCTTCCCTTGGCTTGGAGCCCCACGTGCTGCCCTCTCGTCTCTGGCTCTGCCTCTGGTCTCCTCTGGCTTCTCTCTCACCGTCTGTGTCTTCACTCCAGGAGGAGCTCCGTAAATGCCAGGCTGTCGTCCCTTTGCTCATCGCCCTTGTCCCCAAAGTAGAGCCGTGCCTGGAGCCCATTCAGCATAAAGCTAAGCCAGTGGGGATTTCTAGAAATAACTCCTTTGCCCCGTGGAAGGAGATGGTCCTTTATACCTATAAAGTTGGCAAAATTAAAGAAGATATTGTTAGCACCCAGCCTAAGGAAGGGAGCAGGGAGCGTGCAGGCTCCCGTGTTGCTGGCGGGACAAAAGGGCAGAGATGATGTTTTATATCCTACTGTATGCTTTGTGCTGCACTTGTTAGTAAGTGAATGGGATAATAGCAGCGAATGAATATCACAATAATATTTTGATAAGGGAGTATCAAAACAAGACTTTTTTCAATTCTTATCAAAATAAATATTATAAAAAGATTTTTTCAATTTTATTAAAAATCTTGTGCTATACTTACTGTGTCAGTAACTTCCCTAAGCACAGAAAGGTTAAGTACTTCTCCCAGACACACACAGCTCGTAAGGAGCAGAGCTGGGATTCAAGCATATAAAACTATAATAGTACCATATATAAAATATATAAAGCATATATCTAATTTTACATATTAACATATCGAATAAACATACATAAAAACACATAGAGCATATATCGAATAATTGATATTTTATATACAATATATAATTTGCATATAATTTATAAACATATATACATTTTTATATGAACATATATAGTTTTATATGTATAATTTATAGCTATTTATGTATAAGATATATAAAACATACAAAAATTTGCAAGTGAGAACTTTATAACAGTATAAACTGGCTGGAAATACCACCTTGGAAAGTAGTGAGTTCCCCATCATGGGAAGTGTGCAGGCAGAGGCTAAAGTGCTGCCCACGGGAGCTGCTTGAAACGGAAGTCTTGTGTGGGGAGGGAGGCGCAGAGACTGTGTGCTCAGTGACCCTTGATCCTCAGTCTTGGCAGTTAGCCTGCTGGTGTGGGCTGGGGAGGTGCCTGTCTCCAGCGTCCCCTTGAACGATGGGTGGGTCTGAGCCCAGGGCAGACAGAAGAGCATCAAGAGCTACCAGCCTGGACTTCTACGTCGGGGGTTTCAGGCTACCTGGGAACCCGGACAGTGTGGGGATGGTCAGCCTTGCTGCAGCATCCTCCCTGCAGGGGAGGAAACCGCTGACCATGACACCAGATAGGAACCCTCTGCCTCAAGGGCAGCCCCACGCCAAGCTCCCTGCTAAACACACCAGCACCAAGGAACGAGTTCATCCCCACCGGATCTGCTTCTGCACAGATCCTGTGGGGATGAACACACAGTGGGGGAACTGGAGTCACGGAAATGAAACTGACACCAGCGTAGGGCAGGCTCTGCTCAGTACCAGGGCCTGTGGGAAAAGATGCTGGGAACTGCTGCTTCCTGGTTCTCTATGCCGCCCAGGGAGTCAGAGTCAGAAAGACCTGGTTCTAAATCCCAGCCCTGCACTCATTGTTCTACATAAGCCACTTGCTCTATCTGAGCCTTACTTTTCTCCTTTATAAAATGGGATAACACTAAGCCCTACCTCGCAGGGTCGTCGAGAATGTTCAAGGAAACGTCGATTAGAAAATGGCCCCCTCAGAGCCCGACACTGCGGGTGCCCAGCAGATGTGAGCTTCCTTCCCCAGCTCCTGTGTGAAGAGGTATGAGATGCCTGAATAGGGTGGTCCCCGTACGGACTAGAATCAGTTGTGTTTCTGATCCTAGGCCCGCCTCTGTCTGCCTCGTGGAGTCGAGTCACTTCTATCGAGGCCCTTCACCCCTCTGGGCTTCGCTTCCCCTCTGAGACTTAGACCTCAGAGCTTTCCATGGACCGCCCCGTCAGAAGGAGCCTACGGTGAAAGAAGAAATCTTTGGGATCAGTGCTTAAAAAGCAGTACAGGGGAGCTGACTCCCAGCGATAGCTGAGACCCACTGCATGAGATGACACCCTGCGTAATGATCTTTTTCTTTTATCCTGACCTGATAGCAGTTCTGAGAGGCAAGGGGGCATGGGGCCTATCCCATTAAAGATGGGGAAGCAGAGGCCCAGGGAGGCTGCATCACTCCAGGTGGTTGGGGACTCCCTTCTCTTGGCCCCCAGCTCAGTGCATTCCCCAACCCCCTTCTTCTTTTCCCCAGAGAGATAAAATAAAATCATCATCGTAAAGCCGTGATTCAGACACCTCTCTCATCCCCAGCCACAGGTCCCACCGCCTCTCGAATTTGTCAGCTCAGCTCTGTAGCCTCATCCCAGCAGTCCTACGGCCACAGCCCTCACTCCACTCTGGGCGTTTCTGAGAGTGACAGAGGAAGACAGAGCTCCTGTAACATTGGAGTCCTCCCCTCCTTGCCCGCAGTCAGAAATAAAAGTCCTTACTCATTTTTCTAAGACAAGCCAAGGCCGGGAGTCACAGCTGGATGGGGGTTGGGGAGCAGCCTGTTTTTTCGGGTGGGGGAGGGTGTCAAAGATGTGAGCGCTGTGAAACCACCTTCTGTCTCCTCCCAAAGCAGTTCCTTATTTGGGAAGTTTTTGACTATGATCATGGCTCCATTTGCATAAGTTCTTGGGAGAGAGAAAGGACTCGTCGTGGTTCTCCCACAAGAGTGTGTTCACACCAAGAACAAGGGAGATGCCAACAGTGGCCTTCGCCGTCACCAGAAGTGGCAGCTGAGTTGAAGAATTTCTTCCTCTAGGCATGCTTTCCCCGTCTCCCTGTGAACTGACTTCTCTCTAGGGAAAGTGGATCTCACTGTCACCAGCGCAGCCTCCCTGCCCACCCTCCATGCTCAGCACTCCAGTTAAAATCATGTCCTGTCTCTGCTACAGGTTTATGAGGCCCTGTTTCAAGGATGACAGTCTCCTCTCCGGGTGAGAACAGGAGAGCCGGGGCCAACTGTTACAAAACAGGCTTCTTGGAAGGAAGCCGGCGGGGGTGGGGAGGGAGACCCACAGTCAAACTAGGACAGCGTTTCCCAAGAGGAGCCAAGCAAGACTCCACATGATTTCAATCAGGGAAGGATACCCGGCTGTTAGCCACTCCACCTCCCAACCAGAACCAGACACATCCAGATGTCTGCATTACATCCTGTCTCCCCCAGGTGTCTGCCTCTTTCCACTGCTGGCCTTGCCTTGCCCCTGCGGGGCACACCTGAAATGCACTCCAGCCCTCACTGCTCTCCAAGGCCGGTCGTAATTGCTCAAAGCACTCACACAGGGTTGTAGTTTGCGGGGTATTTTATAGCTTTCACAGCATTGCCCATGAAGTGATGAAACAGCATAGGCCCTGAGCTGCTCCTGGGCTGCCGCTCCTGGGGGGACATTTCAGGGTGTTACACAGGAAGTGGCATGGTGGCCCCGTTTGTACTCAGTGGGGGATGTGTTTCCAGATGGAACTCCCAGCAGGAAATGAAACAAATGCCCCTCCCAGTCAAAGGAAGGGTTTAGAAGCCACAGCCACCAGCACAGTGGGAGGAAAGCCCAATGGTTTAGGGGCCAGGGCCCTCAGCTCTGAGAGCTAGGGAGCTACAGCAGCACCCAGCCCCTCCAGACTCCATGCTGAGATACTGCTGTGTGCAAGGGGGCAGGTGATGCAAAGCTGAGGTCCAAGGACAGACCCAGGCCACTGGCTCAAGGCCAAAGCCAGAGAGCTGATCCTGATGGGCCCAGAGCTGTCTCCCCAGCCCCAGGTTAGCAGGTCTCAGTGAGGACAGACAGGAGCCCCCAGTGGAGTGCCCTCAACCCCTTTAGAGCCTGTCAGAACTGCAGGAAGTTCTCATTCTGGACTATGGGTTTGGTCATGGTCCACCCACCCTTGAGACATTCTTGCTAAACCCCCAGATTGAGAGCCCACCCAATATTATTGTCCAGATGGGCAGGCCCCTCAGAGAATTCCAGCCCAATGGCCTCCATGATACACCTTGGCATCCACCATTCTATTAGACCACTCAGACACTGCTGCTAAGAGAATGGTCTCCTGCTGCATGGAGCATGGGCTGTGTCCTTTCTCTGCCTCACTGTCTGTCCTTGGTGGGCCCCATCCCATCCATAGACCACACTGTCTATGCCTGGTCCAGAGCACCTGGGCCAAATGATGTCTGAGGCTCCTTTCTAATGGAATACCTCCAGGACTCTGCCCCCTGAATTCAGCTTCAAGAGGAGATGGTTTTAAACCTCAGGCTCAGAGTGAAACCCGGGGACAAGGCAAGTTCAGGGAAAGATGGATTCAGTCCTTTATCTCCAAGCAAAGGCACAGCCCAAATCTCCCAGGAAGCCTCCCTTATTTTCCACCTCAAGTCTTACACGCTCGAAGGAGCATCCGTCTTCTGCTTTCTCATGATCTCCTGTCCCCTCCCCTGTCTCCTCCTCCCTCTGCCTGCCCCTCCTCCATTACAGCAACCTCCTGCATGGCTCTGATAGTGTTCCCTCCCCTCCAAAATGAGCAGGAACTCAAAGGCTGTAGGAGGATGTCAACAGGGGTCAGATGGAGCCTGGATCTTTTAGACCAGAGCCCTTGACCTGGGGATTGTGGATGGCTTCGGGAGGGACAAAAGTCCCTGTGTGTGATTGTGCCCCCGTGCATCTTCCTGGAGGGCTTGAGTCAAGTTCTGAAAGTGTTCTGTGACCCAGAAAACCTCAAAATCAAAGCAGAAAAAAGGAGATGGAGAAAGTTGAGAGTGTTTGTTCATCCATTAGTTGGCCAATCATTCAGTACTACCTCTGGAGGGCCTGCTGAGTGCCAGGCTCTGTGCTGGGCACTGGACATACCCAATTTAACATCAGTGAAGATTAAAAACTGTCCTTGTGGTGCTTACAGTCTCCTATGGGGACAAGTGTTAATCAAAAGTACACAAATAAATGTAAAATGGCAACTCTGCCAAGAAGAGGTCCACGGAGGAGCCCAGGAAGTAGAGAGCAGCCTGCTACGATGGAGGTACAGATTCAGGGACTTGAAGACAGAGAACTGATAGGCTGATGCCAAATCTGAAAGGACCTAGAGCAGCCAGCTCAGAGCCTGGCCTTCAGATGGCTTGGTATAAGGAGAGCACTGGCAGAGAACCAGCTGGAAGGCCATGGCAAGTTACCCTATGGGGTAGGGGTGAGTGGCTCATTTGACAGATGAGGACACTGAGGCATGGAGAGTTTAGGCAACTGGAAAAGGTCACATGGGGTCCTGCTGCCACCTCACAGGGGCCTCCAACTTCCAGGCACCCCATAGCAGGGCCTGGGGGAAACCCCAGCCATGTAAGAAACTCATCACCCACCCTCAAAACCTGCTCCTCCAGCCAGATGTTGGGTCTGTAAAGCTCCTTGGAGGCGGGGCTTGCTGAGCAGAGCGTTAGGTACATGGTAGGCCATGGAGAGCTGCCTGGATGATGAAATTAATCGTCAGAAAGAGGGTGGATGCGGTCCCATCAATGACACCCAAGGCCCCCTTCCTCACTTGAGGTCTGGAGGTGACACAAGAGACAAGGGAGCAGCTTCTGTATCTCAAACCAAACCCAGCCCCAAAACCACAGGCTGGAAGATCAATATGGAGCCAAACAAATTAATAGTCAAGAGGTGGAGGTTAAAACGCATAGCCAAGTTCACGTAGCTGTTTTCAACGAACAGAGCCTGGAAGCACTGCTTTTTTCACTCAGGAAATATGGCCCCCATCAGTTGCTGGGGCGTAATTACCCATTAGAGCCACAAAATGCCGATGCTCTGCTCTCTCCACTTGAAATGAGCAAACTTTTATGATTTGGAGGGAGGAATAAATTGCTCTAAGTATGACGTGTACAAACAGCTGGGCTGTGCCAGGATGCCTGAGGAACCCATAGTCAATAAACACCTAGAGGGCATTAGGATGGGCTCTGAGAAAAGGCCTCCTCCAAGGGATTAAAGCCCAGAGGTGAGCTGGAAATCTTCCTCTCCATCCTGGCCCCTTCCTTGCCCATCCCCCAGCCAACAAAGCCAGGTATTCAGAGTGGATTTTCCCTCCATCTTTCCCACCTCCACCCCCTTTCACATCACCATCTCTCTCCTGGTTTGCATTAGCATCCTTTCAGGCCTCCCTGGCCCTAGGCTCATCCCTCCACTCCAAGCTCCCCCCAGGCTACTACACATGCAAATCCAACTGCAGCACTCCCAGCTCAAAGCCCACCAATGCCTCCAAGATCAAGGCCACAGCATTTCACCCAAGACTGGACTTATTGCAGCAACCTCCCACCTGCTTTCAGCTCACCAGCCTCTCATCTAAACTTCAGATAATTTACTGCTTCTAGGGCAGCTCCACTGGACAGTCCACAAGGGCCTCGAACTCAGTATGGCAGGACCAAACTTGTCACCTCAGCCCCACCCAGCCCTAATTGCCCTCTTCCCCTGCTTCAGTAAATGGTTCCACCTTCCAGCCAGCCAGGACCACCTCCAAGTGGGCAGTCAGGACCTGCGGTCTTACCCCCTGATCCCCTGCCCCACACTCATCCTCTCTCCATCAGCCTGCAGCCCAGCTTCTGTCACTTGCCCCATCCCCATAAGCTCTCACATGACCTTCCTGCCCCCAACTGACCCACTTCTTCCTCAAGGCAATGCCAGCTGCTGTTAGAAATAAAAACCACAACTTCAGAGGTCTAGCATGATAGATCTTTATTTCTCATGTAGCTAAGGAGCCAGGGCCAGTGCCCCTGGTTACAGCAGGTGTTTTTTCTGCAGGTGGCGACTCAGGGACCCACGTTCCTTCCATTCTGTGTCTCTGCCAGCCCGCGAGAC
The DNA here is from genome assembly GCF_005190385.1 of Monodon monoceros. Lineage (NCBI taxonomy): Eukaryota > Metazoa > Chordata > Mammalia > Artiodactyla > Monodontidae > Monodon > Monodon monoceros. The sequence continues at coordinate 168,608,889 of NW_021703778.1, forward strand.
TCAGAGCTCTCTGCTTGGAGATAGTGGAAGAGCTCTCTATGGAAGAGCTTAGAGACCCAGCTTTATCTCCAGCATCCCAGCCCCTGACTGATGAGAGCCAGTCACCTGGCTACACCTGGACGCAGGGGCTTCTGGGAAATGTAGTTCTTCCATGAACAGCCTCACCTGAGTCCTAATACCATATGGTGGGAGAGGAAGGGTGAGTTTCTTGGTGGTCCTCAGCCACCTCGCCACACCATCCCCCTCTCCACCCCCATACAGAGTGAGGCCAGTCCAGCGTCCTTGGGGGGCATAAGGGGTTCCCTGGACAGTGTGGCTCACCTGCTCAGCCTCAGCCCTACCCACACGTTTACCCTGTGCCCCCAGGAGGCTGAAAGCCTTGAAGGTCTCCGAATGCACTGGCCTCCTCCTCTCCACACCTTGGCACAGGGGGATCCCTCTGTGGACGCCAGGATAAAAACACCAGTTGACTGTGGAGAGCCATGATGAACCTTCAGACAGTAGGCGTGGCCCCTCCGAGCAGATCTTAGACCGGGAGGGAGCTGGATTCCGGGACATGGCCCGTGATGCTTTCTTGCACTCCTGGCAGGGCCAGGCTGTGGACAGGACATTAACACACTTCACTCCGCTGGGACCTCCCAGCGAGCCTGGGGGGGGGGTCCAGTCACCCCCTTCCCTTTTCTGATTAGGAATTGGAGCTCTGGAGGGCGAGGGGCTCCTTCAGCGTCACACACGTTTGCTGAGTGGCTCCAATGTGCTAGGCAGAGAGAACACAGGACTCATGGGCAGGGCACCCTCACCCAGCACCACCACCTTGGGGCTCAGCACAGAGCCTGGATCCCAGGCCCTCTCATCCAAGGCAGCCCTCTGGCCTCTGTCTCAGGGCCTCTGGGTGGGTGAAGGTCCATCCTCCCTAACTAACGGCCACTGGTTCCAGAAGGGCGGGCTGGAGCTGTATCTCCTCCCTGCTCCCTGAACCGCAGACTTGAGCAGCGTCCTGGGACCAGAGGGAGGAGAGATCACATGCGAGGGGTGTGGCCTTGTGGTGGAGTGGGAGTTAAACTCTACCAGAAAGCTTTTAACCTGAGGAGAGAGAGACAGGAAGGAGTTCTAGATGGAAGAATCAGGATGACAGGATGAAGGGATCTCAGAGAAGAGGCAGGGTGCAGGAGTCCAAGTGTCGGAGCAAAGAAGCCCTGGGGCCTGGTGAGGCTGAAGCCCAGGAGGCCGGGCCTAGAGGCGTCAGCAGCCCCAGATCAGGAAGGGACTCTGGCCAGGGTCCCCGCCTCAGACCCACAACATGGCTTTATCCAGAGCAGCAACTCGGTCACCACCGACTTTGTGGAGAACAGGCCAGGGAGCAGCTGTCCCCAGAGCTCCTAACCCTCCTGGCGCCGATCAATCCCCAAACCCCTCCCCCTCAGGAAGTGAGCCTGGGCTGCTTGGAAAAATCCCAAATCAATAATACATCTTAATCAAATAGTAGCAAATCTTTAATCGAAACCAATCATGGAATTGCATTCTTCTCCCTTCCAAAGAGCTGTGCTTTTGATTAGGCAGACAGAAGACAGCATAATTTCCCACCCAGGGACTCAGGGTCCTGCCCAGGCCACCCCCCCTTTTCTCTGCTCAGTGGCTGAGGAAGATAAGACCAGTTGTGGGGATTGTGAGCTCCCAGGCAGGCCGCGGTCTGGGGCTGGCTGCGGTGTGGGGTTCCTTGTGTGGTCCCACAGAGGCTCCCTGATGAGGCCTGGCCGGAGTGACCCCCAGGAGGTGGGAGCTGTCCCCACCTGGGCTCCATAAGAGCCCGGGGTTGGGTGCTGCTGTCTCTGTAGCCCCAAGGTGAAGGATGGATGAATGAGTATCCCAGGGCCTGGAGGTGCCAGGAGGGCCTCCCTGGGGGAGTCTGCAAGCAGCTGGGAGGCGGAGAGCTGGGGATCTGGTGAGTGCCAGTAACTGGACCCGGCCTCTGTATCTCAAAGCCAATGTCCAATCAAAGTGCTGTCATCTCTCCCTTCTACTCCAGCCTTGAGCATCCCGTACACAGGATGCAGCTCAGCATCTTTCCATGAGATGTGAGTGGGCTGGACTGGAGTCACCTACTCATTTACCAGAGACCTTTTTGACCAAGCATGCCCTTGGCTCTGGCTCTAGCAGGGCGACCCATCCTCTAGAGGCCTGAGTCCCTGCCCAGCCGCAGTCCTGGGCTCACTGTCTTCACCTCCATGGGGAACTTCCTGGGGCCGGACTTGGCGTGTATAAGCACTTTGGGTCTCCCAAGCCAGGATTCTGCTAGTTATCCAGCTCACCTAGCCCCCCTCAGGACCTCTGACTCTTGCCTCTGACAGCCAGGGGGCCCACCTGACCCTGTGGAGTGAAGAGTTAGTTAGCTCTGTGTCTACATGACCCACCCCCTCCTTGGCATTCCTTGGGAAGCCTCCCCAACTCCACACAGTACTGTAGGACAACTAATCATAGATCCTGTCCCCCATCCATCAAAGGAGCCAGGCTGCCAGTGTACCTCACCCCTGGCCACAGCAGTTTGTTCTGGGAGAGATATATGAGCCAGGCCAATCACAGGCTTCTGCCAAGATTGCTAAGCTTGGAGGATGTTGCCCAGGTGAGCACCATCTTACCTGCCAGACGAAGTCAAGAAGTGGCCAGCAGAGCCGTGAGATGCATGAAGGAGGGGGGGACTTGGCAGTGTTGCTTGAGGTCCTGGATCCAGCTGACCTGAAGGTCCAAATGGGATATCTCAGTTACCGGGACAATAAATTCCCCTTTTGTTCAAACCCCTTTGAGTTGGGTTTTGTCACTATCAAAGGACTTCTAACCTGATCCTGATGAAAATGTCATGAAATGTCACAAAATGTGTGAGCAAATGCTGGACTTCAAACCACCCAACATCACGACCCTCACAGTGAACTCCAGGGTCACTGGTTCCCAACCTTGCTAAGGCTGAGGACTGCTTTACAAGGTCCAAAAAAACCTCACAAAGCCTCGCAAAATAATATCTGCACATTTACTATCCCTGGTATGGTTGCAAAAACACACAAAGAAATAGGTAAACTCTCCAAATGAATGTGTGTTTTTTTCTATATCAAGTATCTGCATGCATCAGAGAAAATCACACACACGCATGGCAGAATATTCATTATTATCAGTCCTGAGAGATGCTTGCTGGCATGTCGTGTGGACTTAGGCGGGAAGTCTCAGCGTCTCCTGGCCATCTCCCAACCAGCCAGAACCCGAGTCTTCCAAGTCCTCCAGGGAGAGGTTGCCCATCCCAGGCTCCATGTCCCTGCACTGGGAAACCAGGGGATCACTCCTCTCTTAGCCTTCTTCCAAGAGGCCCAGGCTTCCCACAGCCCCAGGTCTGAGTGGCCCAGCCACCAGCAGTGTCAGGACCCTTTTTCTCATGCTTGTTTAAGGCACTTCTTCAGGATTCCCGCCTTCAGTTGGTTTCTGCAGGAGTTTCATTCCCTCCTGATATGCTCTACACCAGTGCTTCTCAGTTGCAGCAACAGATCACCTGGGACATCACTGGAAGTCCCAGACCCGGATTCTGTAGGTCCAGCTGCAGCCCAAGAATTTTTATTTCTAACAAGCGTCTGGCTGTGTCCTTGGCTACGTGATCTTGCAGTTCAGCCCCACAAACTTGAATGTTCCTAACATCCCACGTGCCGGCTTCATCTGTGCCCCTAGTGCCCCACCCACTGTGGTGATAAGAGGGACATACTTGGGCACTTGAGGTAGGGAAAATCACTTCCTTGTTGGAGTCCAAACAGGACATGGCACAGCAGCTACCTGGGACACTTCCTGTGTAACATCATGAACCTTCCCCTGGAAACAGCTTGACCATTTCCTATGCAATACCCTGAGCAAGGGCTGACAAGCTCTCCAGGTCTCCCCACCCGCCCCCAGACCTCATCTCTACTCCTCCACTCCTACCAACTTCTTTAGCCAGAACAAAACACTTTCAATTCCTCTGCAGTGCCAGGCTACCAGCCTCTCTCTCTCTCTCTTTCTCCCTTCCCCTCTCTCTCTCCTTCACCCCCTTCTCTCTTCACTTTTACTGTCAGATTTCACCTCCTTGAGAAGCTTCTTGCTCCACACACCATCAGAGTTAACCATTCTGTCCCCCATGCTTCCTGGCCCTTGTGCTACGGAGAACTTGCACAGAAGGGTGAGGAGCTGGAAGGCAAGGATGGCTCTTATCCACCTCTACTGCCTAACGCACTGCCTGACCTGTGGTGGGGACCCAGTATCTGTTGATTTGGAGAGAACAGAGTGTCCCAGGTTGTAAGACAGGGAGTTTTAGCTTTTAGAGCAAGAAAAGAGCAAAATCTAACACCCTCATCATAGAGATGAGGCCACAGAAGCTCAGACAAGTGAGGGGACTTGTCTAAGGACACCCAGCAAGAAAGTATCACAGCAGGGAATCAACCTCAGACCTGAGTCCAGAGAGCTCAGGCTTTTCTGGCTTTCCCAGGCTGTCCCTATGGAGTGGTATTTGCTGAAATGGCATTTTAGTGTTGGGTCTCTGAGCAACTCTTCTTTCTTTTGATTTTAACTTGGAGGACACTGTAAACTAAGGATGGCTTGCTTGTTTTACCCTCTTGGCTTTAGCAGCTAGCAAGCTCAGAGCCAAATTTCTAACAACATAATGGATACAGGCTGGCATCTCATGGACTGGCATTTCTCTTTTTTCTTATCCTCCTGCCCTGGTTTCCTCCCTTACTAATTCTCTCCTCTTGTACTGTTTGTTGCACACCTCTAGGTACAAGATATAAATACTTGAATAGGGATGTAGCACACATGGCAAGACTGGAATCAGAGCCACCCCTCTGGACCCCCGCCCTGGCACTCCTCAGCATCTCTGAACATCCCTTGCCCTCAAGGAGCTCACAGTTGTGGAGATATTCTGACCAAACCCAGGAGAACTTTCAAAGATCTCACTATCCTCATTTTATTTATCCCAAACTTTGGAAATTTCTATGAAAACCCGATTAAACATTTTCGCAGCACACAGCACACAAAAATCAAAACCTCCCCAGCCATTCCTTTTGCCAGTTATTCTGGGAGAACAAGAAGAGTTCAAGGGAAAGAACAGAAGTGAATTTCATTACCATAAGAAGACACCAAGAACAGAATATGATTCACAGAGGTCACTGAGCTCTGACAGGCACATTTTGCTAAACAATTACCTGTTTTGTGCATTGTCATAAACTACGGCATCTTCCATAAAATGTCCAAATGGTACCGAGGGTGGAATTGGACCTCAGGGCCCTATTTCCCACCACATTACAAGTCAGTAATTAACTCAGCTCAGAGGTCCCGGTCCTCCGTCGGCACCTCCAGGTTCTGCCTTTCCTAGGGTCTTTCAAGACAGCTCAGTAGCTCACAGACTCAGAGCCTCAGGACCGTGTCTGTAAAATGCTCCCCATATTTCCAAACATCACACCACCAGGCAGCCTGATGCGGTTTAATTAACCCCCACCTGGGGTCACCCACACGGCAAAGAGGCTCTCGGGGGTGCCATCAAAGGAGCACACACTGAGATTCCCGAGGAAATCCTGTTCTCATGGTAATACAGGGACACCAGACCCTAGTTCCTTGTGCCTCCAAGAGCCTGTCAATGGCTCCCTAACCAGAGCTTGAACCCCGTCTCCCAGGAGAAGCACTCAGGGTCTTCCATGACCCGAGGGCTCCCTCATCAGCCACCTTGTTCCACATACACCTACACTCCAGCCCCACACAAGCACCGGGCCGTGCTCCAAAGGTGCCGCGTCCTTGACGTCTCTGCGCCTTTATCCATGCTGCCCATCCCCCACCTTCTCTTGACAAACTCCCACTCATCCTGCCAGAATCATTAACTCCTCCAACAGCCTCACTCCAATCACCAATCATTAGCCAGGTCCTCCTCCTGCATCTATCAAGCTGAAAGCAAGAAAAGCCAATTCCAACCTCAAGCCTTAGAAGGAGGCCATGTGGCATGGTGTCCAGAGCCCTCTCATTCCCACTCACACCACAGTTATGGCTGGTAAATACCTTATGGCTGGTAAATACCAGACGTACAGTCATGTACAGCAAGCAACTACTACTAAGTCACACTTTTTATCTGTTTTAGCTGTTTGGGTTCCATATCCGATTTCTTTAAAAAAATAACAATAAACTTGTTTTGTGCTTTAAAAAGAATTGTGCTATGAATTTGACACTGGCTCCTGGGAACGGGTGGAGAATGGCTGTAAACCAAGCTGTCGGAGACTACAGAGCAGGACGGGACGGCGTTAAGTAGGGCTAGCCTGGGGGAAACCGGGAAGGGCATTTCGAGCAGGGGGTACAGTGTGTACAAAGGCCCTGACTTTGACACATTCATCTGCCAAAGGCCACAGCCTCTGTCTATCTGCCACTCTCTCCGGGTCCATGGCCCTTTGCCCTCTCAGGCCTGGCAGGGGCAGCTCACCACTGGTGCCAGGCCGGGAGGCACTCACCAGCCTTTGTTGGTTCCGTTTAGTTCTGCCCACAACTTTGTAAATGTCCTCTCAAACTCTCCAGTCACCCCTTCTGAGCATGTCAACTGCTCCCCACCCGGACCCAGACCTACATCGCCCACAGTCTCGATTCATCTACTCAACCATGGAGAAGAAAAGGATGCAAGTCTGGAATTTGTAGAGTGCCCACATCAGGCCAGGTACTTTGGCTGTGTCATCTCATTGGATCCTCATAAACAATTCTGTGATACAAGTGTCATCAGTCCCTTTTAGAGAGGAGGAGACAGAGGTGTACAAAGGTGAGGTGACTGGTCTAAAATAACAAGCATTTTTCTTTTAATCCTAGAAACATCTTTTCTAAACATCTCTCTCTCGCTGTGAAGTGACATGACTAAGGACCATTCTTGCTTCTCCCGGATTTATGTATACGGAGGATCTTGAATGATGGCCACTTAAGGTTAGTGATGCTTATTGGGCGGTGGGGCGAGTGACAAGATTTGTGGTGTATGAGATTGTTTTCCTTTTACCTTTGTACTTTTATATATTGCTTAAATCTTCAAAATAATGAACATCCATCATTTTATTTAAAAAACAATGATAATTATTCTAAAAAATAGAAACTGGGGCATAGGAAATAGTCAGTGGTGGGGGACACTTTGTGCATTCCTCTGTCATGACTGGAGGGCTGGAAAGGAGGGTGTAATCCCAACATCACCCTGATATCAGACACTGGCTCAGCTCACTCAGGACACCCCTCACATTAAAATGGGGACCTGGGCTGAAAGTGTGTATTTTCATCCTACTCCAAAGTAATTTCACAAAAATATTTATGAATTAGTAATTTTGTGACATAGAAATTTGCTTATTTCACATGCCAGAGTCATATATCTTGTTAGTGAAAGTGTTTCTGGTTCACATTTCAGGAATTAGGAGAATCTGTAGTTCCTAGTGTATCCCAAAGAGCCCCGTGACATCCAGATGTGGGTGTTCCCTCCAGAATATATCTGTGACCTACTGGAGAAGGTGATGTCCAAGGTTCCATCTACCCCAAGTGTCAGGATTCTGTGTATTAGCTGATGTAGATGTCACCTAGAGATGATCCCATCTCCCAGGCTAAACCCAATAAAAAGTTGGTGAGTGCCAGGAGTAAACTGAGAAGGATTTGATGTTACAATTGGGTTCATGGGGAAAAGAGCAATCATAGATTAGTCAGGTCTGCATGGCCGTGAGAGGAGGTGTTGGAGCAATAAAATCTCTCACCTGATTCCAAGTCTTCAGATTCAATCAACTTGATCAAAACTTTTGTTATACTAACTCCTCAAGATATTTAAAATTGTCTGAAATATTGCGAGGTGGCATGCTGCTCACCAATTCTCTACATTTCCTGCTCTCCTGGGCACATCTGAAGTTCAGTTTAGGCATTATTTTTTTCTTTTAAATTAGCGTTAGTGAAGTATAATTTACATACAATAGAATTCACCAATCATAAGTGTACAATTTGGTAAGTTTCTGCAAATGTACACAGTCATGTAACCACCACTATATTCATGATATAGGACATTTCCATCACCCTGAAAGTTTCCTTGTGCCCTTTGGAAGTCAATCCCCTCCTCCCACCCAGTGGCCCCCTCCTACTCACTAGTCTGCTGTCTATCACTGAAGCTTTGCCTTTTCTAGAATTTTACATAAATGAAAAGCATTCATATAGAATCTTTGGCTTCTTTCATTTGGTTTCTCTCATTTAACATAATGCATTTGAGATTCATCCATGTTCTTGCACATATGAATAATTCAATACATTTTATTGCTGACTACCATTCCACTGTTTATCCATTCAAACACTGATGAACATCAAAGTTTACCCAGGGTTTCTGGCTATTATAAATAAAGTTAGGCAAAGCCTTCATGTGAACCCATGTTTTTATTTCCCTTAGGTAAATATCGAGAAATGCAATTGTGGGTCATACAGTAAGGGTGTACCTGACTTCTAAGAAACTGCCAAGCTCTTTTCCAAAGCTGTGTATTATTTCGCATCCCCATTAGCAGTATATGAGCGTTCCAGTTGCTCTTCATTCTTGTTGGCTTTTGTTAGTCTCTGTCTCTGTCTTTTTTCATTTTAGCCATTGACGGATGATGTTGTGCACGTTTTCATGTGCTTGTTTGACATTCATGTATCTTCTTTGGAACAGTGTCTGTTCAAATACTTTGCCTGTTGTTTTTATCTTATTGTCTTTTTATTATTGAATTGTGAAAGTTCTTTTTATATTCTGGATACTAGTTCTTTATTAGATAGCTGTTTTGCAACTATTATTTCCCAATTTGTGTCTTGCCTTTTCATTTCCTTAATGGGGTCTTTTGAAGAGCAAATGTTTTAAATTTGAAATCCACTGATTTGTTTGTTTGTTTGTTTTTTAGTTCACCTGCCTTGTGTTTTATTTTTTAAATCTTTACCTAATTAATACAAGGTCATGGAGATTTTCTCTTGTTTCTTGTTGTTTTTTGAAGTACGCGGGCCTCTCACTGTTGCGGCCTCTCCTGTTGTGGAGCACAGGCTCTGGAGGCGCAGGCTCAGCGGCCATGGCTCACGGGCCCAGCCGCTCCGCGGCATGTGGGATCTTCCCGGACCGGGTCATGAACCCATGTCCCCTGCATCAGCAGGTGGACTCAACCACTGCACCACCAGGGAAGCCCTCTTGTTTTTTGGTTTTTTTTTAAAGTTTTATAATTTTAGCTCTTACATTTAAGCCTGTGATACATTTTATGTTAATTTTGAGGTGGGAAGTAAGGGTTGAGGTTCATTTTTTATTACCTTGGGACAATAGTCAAAAACCAATATGTATGTATGGTTCTATTTCTGGACTCTGTATTCTATCCCTTTGATCTATAAATCCACCTTTATGGTAATACCAACAGTCTTGATTATTATAACTTTACAGTAAGTTTTGAAATCAAGTGATGTGGGTGCTCCAATTTTTTAAATTATTTAGGCTATTCTGAATCCTTAATATTTCTACATAAATTTTAGAATCAGTTTATCAATTTCTACTTTAGAAATCCTGATGGAATTTCAATTAGTATTGTTCTGAATACATAGATAAATATAGGGAGAATTAATATTGAGTCTTGCCATCTATGAACATAGTATATCTCTTCACTTCTTTAATTTCTCTAAGCTGGGTTTTGTAGTGTTCAGTGCACACACATGCATTTTTTGTTAAATTTATTCCTTGAAATATCTTTTTTTATATGATTGTAAATTGCACAGGAATACCTCAGAGATATTGCAGGTTTGGCCTCAGACTGCCACAATAAAGTAAACATTGCAATAAGGTGAGTCACGTGAATTTTTTGGTTTCCCAATGTATATAAAAGTTGTGTTTACACTATACTGTAGTAAGTGTGTAATAGCATTATCTCTAAAAAAAGTACATACTTTAAAAAATAGTTTATTGCTAAAAAACTGCTAACCCTCATCTGAACCATCAATAAGTCTTAGTAGTAAGATTAAAGATCACTGATCACAAATTACCATAACAAATTTAATAATAATGAAAAAGTTTGAAATATTGTGAGAAGTACCAGAACGTGACACAGAGACTGGAAGTGAGCAAATGCCATTGGAAAAATGGTGTCTATTGACTTGCTCATTACAGGATTGCCACAAACCTTCAATTTGTGAAAAATGCAATATCTGTGAAGTGCAATAAAATGAAGCACAATAAAACAAGTTATGCTTGTATTGCTTTTTAAAATTTATATGACAATTATTCATTGGTATTTGTAGAAATACCATTGACTTTTGCATATTGACCTTGTATTCTGCAACCTTATCAAATTCACTTATCTGTTCTAGTAGCTTTTTTGTAGATTCTTTGGGATTTTCTATGTGGAAGATAATGTCATCTGGGAAGAAACAGCTTTACTCCTTCCTTTCTAGTTCATAAGGCTTTTATTTCTTTTTCTTACCTTATGGCATTGTCTAGAATCTCACATATAATGATGAACAGAAGTGGTAAATGCAGACATCATTGCCTTGTTCATGATCTTAGGGAAAAGCATTCAGTTTTTCACCATTAAATAGGATGTTAGCTATAAGCTAACTTAGAAAGTTTCTTTCTGTAACTACTTTGCTAAGAGTTTTTAATCATTACTAGGTACTGAATTTTGTCAAATACATTTTCTGCATACATTGAGATGATCATTATGATTTACTTTCTAGTCTGCTAACGTGGTGAATTACATTAATTGATATTTTAATTCCTGGCATAAAACCCACTTGGTCATGATGTATTGTCATTTTATATATTACTGGATTCAATTGGCTAAAATTTTAAATATTTATATCCAAGAAAGATATTAGTCTGTAGTCTTCTTTCTTGTAATATCTTTATATGGTTTGGGTATCAGGGTAATGCTAGCCTCATAAAATAAATTGTATTATCCCCTCTTCTTCTATTTACAGCAAGAATTGGTATGCAATTAACATTATTTCCTTCTTAAATGGTAGATAGAATTCACCAGTGAAGCCAGCTGAGCCTGGAGGGATTTTTGTTGGTTTATTTTCGTGGGAAAGATTTAAACTACAAATTCAATTTATTTGCTAGATATAGAGCTATTCAGGTTGTCTATTTATTCTTGACTGAGCTTTTGTAGCTAGTGTATTTTAGAGAACTTGTCCATTTCATATAAGTTGTGGAATATATTGGCATTAAGGTGTTCATAGTATTCTCTTATTATTATTTTAATATCTGTAGGACATGTAGTGATGCCTACTCTCTCGTTCTTGATATGGATAATTTGTGTTGTCTCTCTTTTTCCTGATCAGTCTAGCTAGAGACTTATCCATTTTATTGATCTCACAAAGAACTAGATTTTGTTTTTATTGATTTTCTCTATTGTTTTTATTTTTTCTATTTCAGTGCTTTCTGCTCTTATCTTTATTCCTTTTTTCTGATTATTTAAGGTTCAGTTTGCTCTATTTTTTCTAGTTTCTTAAAGTGGAAGATTGTCACTGATTTGATAACTTATTTTCTTATGTAAATATTTAGCGCTGTAAATTTCTCTTTAAGCACTACTTTAGCTGTGTCTCACAAATTTTAATGTTTTGTTTACATTTTTATTCAGTTCAAAATATTTTTTAAATTTTCTTGTGATTTCTTCTTTGATGCATGAATCATTAAGCGTGATATTTACTTTCCAAATGTTTTGGGAATTTTCCAGATCTCTTTTTGTTATTGACTTCCAGTTTAATCCTACTGTGATCAGAGAACATTAGTATGATTTCTTACCACTAAAATTTATTAAGACTTGTTTTTATAGCCCAGGATATTATCTGTCTTAGTGAATGTTCCTTACGTTCTTTAAAAAAATGTGTACTTTGCTTTTGTTGTTGAAGTGTTCTATAAATGTCAATTAGGTTGAGGTGATAGTGTTGGTTGGTAGTAATGTCTTCTACATCCTTTTTCATTTTCTATCTATTTGTTCTATCAAGTATCAAGAAAGGAGTATGAAATCTCCCATTGTAATTGTAGATTTGTCTATTTCTCTATTTAATTTTTTCAGGTTTTCTGAACATAAAATTCTATTATTATATACATATGCATTTAGGATTATTATACCCTCTTGAGGGTTATCATGGTCCCTTTTATAAGTGATGCTCAACTTTTTTGTCTGAGGCCCACTTAGTTGGAGCAAATGATCCTGAAGTTCATTACCCTGCCCATTCCCATTTTCCAAAGTAATTACCAAGAAAAAAAAAGATTAACAAAATGAAAACCTAGAAGCTATTCCACCAGTATATTTACCAATGTGAGACTAGAAACCATTGAAAACCACTTGAATTCAAGACCACACTGATAATTCACTAATAACAAAATGTCCCTACCCAAAACTAGGGAAATTTCAACTCTTTACCTATGTATTTGATCTACTGTAATTTTGCATCAATGTCAGGAAGTCAGGTTCCTTGATGGAATGCTAAAATAAAGTTCTTAGTAAATTCCGGTAATGCATTAAATTTAATTTATGAGAACTATATTTGTTAACTTTGAATAACTCAATGAGTTATTGCTAAGTAAACATCAGCCATGCATAACAACAAAGATAAATGGGCTTGTGCATCATTCACAACTATGAACTGGACTCAGAATGTACATTTCTAATTAGTTTGTGACTTTCCAGGAGTCCCTTCTTCCCACCAGTGTGCGGTGGACCACACACTGAGAACCACAACTCCATGCAAGGATTCATTAGAGAAACTGCTTTCAGATTAAAGTACCAGGAAACACTCTGCTTCCCCTGAAGCAGTACAAAGGGTTCACACTGATGACTATACTCATTGTATCCCTTTTCTCTTTGACAGCCAGGAAGCTCGGAGCCAAACTTTCAAATTGTCTTGTGTGTTTTCATTCTCACTTCCTTTATTTAAAGCAGAATTTGCCCTAATCGTATTATTCATACTGTTCTGATTATTAAACATTGCTCTTATCAGCCATCTCTTTATCTTTTTTCTTATTTGTGTGTGTGTTGATCAAAGCACTGACATGAATAAATAAATGCATGACTCTCTGTGGGTCGCTTCAGATATTCCCACCATCCTTGAATGCAAAATTCCGACCCCAGCTTTGCATTCTGCTAGTCCCCTCCGGCCCCTTCCAAGCTGCTAAAAATACCCTTGCGTACTTAACTCTTTTAAGATACAGGAGAAACAGAGTCAGCTCCCTGCCAGCCATCCCAGCATAAGAACATCCCAGAATTGCAGACACGGCCAGGGCCTGGTGGGCATGAGATGACTGAGAAATGAAAAGCAATCCTGGTCACATGGCATCGCAGTGGAAGCCGGGGGATGCCTTGTGCATTCTGCTAGAGCAGTTACCGGGGTCTGGAGTCCCGGCGAACATGACATTGTAATCTCAGTTATGTTTTATTTATGGGGAGTGGTGGCACATCGAGGGTGTGTTAACAAACAAAGATGATTGCTTCTGAGCCACTCTCGTCCTGAGGTAATTAACACAAAGTAATGCACCAGTTGGGGAATTCAAAGAGCCAACAACATTTTCCATAGGAAAATGATCAGCAACACCCAGGCCAAAAGGGTGGACTCTGGAGAAGTGAGGAAGTGTTTTATCTCTGCTTAAAGGTGCCTCATTAAAAGGCACTGGCATAAATTATCCTTCCTTTTTTAAAAAACTCCATATAACGTTAAGAAAACTACAGAGTATAAAATGTCAGGGACAGAGATGTGTGGATTTGCAGCTGTTGGTGAAGTGGGCCAGGGGCTCCTGGTGTATCTTGCATGGCATAAATTAAAAATATTGACTGCAACCCAAATAGCATTTGCAATCAGCGCAATGTGGCAATGTGTTATGCAGACCATTTGCTTTTAAAAAAATTAAAATATGAATCACACTTGGATGACAAAGAAGTTCAACTCGGGAAAGATCAAATACATCATCAAAAGGTCACAATTCGTAGACAAATTGCTGTTAAAATTTATGACTTGTTTGCAAAATGTACTGTTGATCATTGGTAACTGCTAAATGCTTGGGCGCCTTCTGACAAAATAAATAAATAAATAAAGCGCTCTGCATTCATTAGGGGGAAGAAATATGAAAAACTACCTGGGATGCTAATACCTATAGCTGAGGGAGGGTAGAGGATGAGGCTGCTGGTCTGGGCGAAGCAGAGGAGGAAGGACTCGGGGAGCTCAGAACCCAAAAGCAAAGAGGAATGAGCGTCAGCCAGGCTGACTCACGATCACTCCTTGCGGGGATCTGAGATGGCCAATTGTCTAAAAATCACAAAAATCAGAGCATCTAAACATTAACCAGCAAGGTTCCTGAGGCCCCAGAAGACGTGCTTAGAGATTCTGTGCAATTCTAAGCTTCCCGAGGGCCGCAGCTCTGACCCTCATCTGTGCCGGGTTCTCCAACACATCTCTGAACTCCCTGGCGGCAGAGACCATGCCCAAGTCACATGGGCCCCTCCAGTGCCCAGCAGAGCACCCAGCACTGAGCAGGGCAAACTGGAGGGCTTTATGGTCTCTCCCCAGCATCCCTTCCACCCTTCTTGCACTGGGCAGCAGCTACAGACCTAGGGTAGGGTAGAAATGCGCCCCCGGCATCCCAATCCTAGGCCCCTGGCCACCCTGATTGGTTTAGAAACCAGGATTAAGCCAGTTGGCACATGGCTTTCTTCTGGCCAAGGAATTGGTTCAGAAATAGCCGTGCGGTCCATTTCAGGCCAGTGAGAAGCGAGGGAGAGTTGGCTGGGGAATTCTAGGAAAGGGGGTTCCTCCCTCTTCTGAGAGAGCCCCTAGAAACCTGTACCCTCACTCCTCGGGACCACGTGAGGTGGCGATAGGAAATGGAATAGAAGGAGATGAAACGGGGAAGGTACGCTGAACCCAGCTGTGAAGGATTAGAACGCCATGCTGAAGCCTCCGCAGCCCCCCCTAAAGTTAGGTTGGGGCCATGTCATTGCTTTCTGGCCAAGGGGATGGGGACAGAAGTGATACTCACCGCTCCCTGTCCTGACCCAGTAGGACACCTGCGTGTGACTCTCCATATTTCCCAGTACTGATGGCTCAGCACAGAGGATTCAGCAGAGACCCCCGAGGAGACCCTGATCAGCCCCATCCAACAGAACTTTCTGTGACGGTGGAAATGTCCTATGTCTGTACTGCCCAATATGATGACCACTAACCACATGTGGCTACTGAGCCCTTGAAAGGTGGCCGGTGCAACTGAGGACCTGAATTTTTAATTTTATTGATTGTTAAAATTCACTTGAATTTAAATAGTTTCTGGTAGCTACCATATTGGACAGCACAGTTCTAGAAGATGGCAGCAAAACAAGACAGAAGGGGCTGGAATCCCTGAATCTCTCCATAGGAAGCTGCCCATCATTCACTTTATGGGACTGTGACATTAACAAGAAATCAACCTTCATTACATTGCGTCATTGGGATTTTGAGGCTGTGCCAGCAGAAGTGTGAATGATCCTGGCTGACTCACTGGTGCCTATTGGGTGTTGACTCAGCGCACCGTGCTGAGCACTTTGCATGCCGTATCGCATTCAGTCATCCCAACAGCTGAAGGAGGTGTGTAGCATTACTACCCACATGTTACAGGTGAGGAAACTGAGGTGTCGGGTGGTCATACATATGCAAAGAGGCTGAATGGGATTACAACCCAAGACATCCGGCTTCAGAGCCCCTCCAAGGTTAAAACCAAGGGATCCATGAGGGATGTTCTGGTCGGGACCCAGATGGAAGGCAGTGGCTACACTGGAGATGAACCCCAAAGAGTTCTATAATCTAAGGGAGCTCAGACAAGAAGGCCCCTTGGCAAAAGAGGCACCAGGTACCTGGTGGTCCTGTTCCTGGCTCTGAAATCCTCCTTGCCATGCTGCTTTGACAGTGCCTCTGAGGGGAGGGTAGCTGATTCCCCAGGGTTCTGTACCCCCCCACACACAGGTGGGTGTTCCCCCCACTAAGCACAACGGGACACTTCCTCCTTCCTCAACTCATAGCCCTCCAGGACCCGGGATGCTAAAAGCTACAGGGGACCGTGCCAGGGCCTATGTGCCCATAGGTGAGAAAGCAGCACATGGTCTGGGGTGCAGGAGGTCCAGGAGATGGGGCAGGAGAGGATCTCGAATCATACATCCCATAGGACATGGATGGGAGGGGACACGTGTTCCTGAAGGCGGGGACAGCGTGGAGAAAGGCCAGATGTCTGGGAAGAGCTTGCAGTGTTCACAGGGGCAGGAGGCTTCCTCTGAGGGATGTGCTGTGGCAGGTGAGGTGGACTTGGGGTTGCCATCGTTCATTTGGTTGTTTATTTAATACATCCATCATTTTCTGATATATGTCTAGGAGCATAAGTCCTTCAGAGCCTTCCTCATGCATCACCTCATCAGTCTTCCAACCGTGCTGTGAGGATCATACATCCACCCCTGTTTGCACAGAAGGAAGCAGGCTGAGAAGTGACGGGACCCATCCAGGGTGAGGGCTCAGAGAAAAACGTGGAACCAGGAGGCGCCAGCTGACGGGGGCAAGGCCAACTCTCCCTCGCTTCTCATCGGCCTGAAATGGACCGCACCAGCTCTGGAGACTAGCACTCATTTAACCCACACGGGGCTTCTCACATGTGAACCTCCCCAAAAACCCAGCATCAGAATCTCTCAGGATTTATGTTTAAAATGCATACTCCATATTACTCAGCCACAAAAAAAGAATGAAATAACGCCATTTGCAGCAACATGGATGGACCTAGAGATTATCATACTAAGTGAAGGAAGTCAGACAGAGAAAGACAAATACCATATGATATCACATGCAGAATCTACAAAAATGATACAAATGAACTTATTTACAAAACAGAAACAGACTTACAGACTTAGAAAAGAAACTTATGGTTACCAAAGGGGAAACGTGGTGGGAAGAGATAAAACACGAGCTTGGAATTAACATACACGCACTACTATATAAGATAGATAACCAAAAAGGGCCTACTGCATACAGGGAACGCTACTCAGTACTCTATAATAACCTATATGGGAAAAGAATCTGAAAAAGAATGAATATATGTATATGTATAACTGAATCACTTTGCTGTACACCTGAAACCAACACAACACTGTAAATCAACTCTACTCCAATTAAAAAGTGCATATTCCAGGACCCAGACCTGCAGACTCAGAGTCTCCAAGCAGCATGAGCTGGAAATCTGTATTTTAAATACAACCTCCATGGATGATGCTTCTACTAGTTAAAGTGTGAGAACCAGCAGACTAATCAGGTTTTGGGGGCTCCACATCTTCAGGGAGCCTGTGGGACTTTCTCCAAGAGGCAGCAGCCTCTGGACAGGGTCACTGGTCCCTAGAGCCCTCAGGATGACCTGGGTGGGTGCCACACAGCATCTTTGCCCAGAAGATGCTCGCCAGGGTGGGTGCACTGGGTGTGCAGCGCAGGGGAGGGAGGAAAGGATCGGAGATGAAAGAACAGAAGGAGAGACGGAGGCGAGTGAGACTCAGTGATGACAGACAGACAGACAGAACGAGAAAGTGGAGGGAGAGGGAGGGGTGGGAGCATAAGACAGACTAGAAGACAGAGGAGATGGTGCAACGTGATGGCTCCCATCTGCCAGGTCTCTGGCCCCTCCTGCGAGCAGGGGCCGGCCAGGCCGGATCAGCGCCCCACCTCCGGAGCAGAGCCCACCCCACATGCCAGCCACCCCCTGCCCAGCTGCCTGGCACTCAGGGCTGGGGCAAGTGGGTGTTTCCATGACAGTGCCCGGCAAGGCTCCCCCAGACACATACATGGTGGGGGGGGCGTGATGGAGCCAGCCTTCCTGAGTCCAATCCCAATGGCGATCAGGAGGCTGCAGGTCATCTGCAGACTGCAGGGGTCACGGGTGGGAGGCAGGGGCAAAGAGGCTGGAGTGGTGAGGGGTGAGGTCCAGGGCTTGCTGGGAACATGGTACCACAACCAGAAAAGGTAAGGGAAAGCAATGGAATTTTGTTGGGCACCTTGCTTGTACCAGGGGCCTTGGCTACCTTTTGCTATTTGAGCCTCACAACTCTGCAGTGAAGAGATCTTGTCCCCATATTACAGATAAGGAAACTGAGGCTAAGAGACTACAGACCCCAGGTATTTAGCTGGTAAGAAGCAGAGCCGAGATTCCTGATCAGTCTCAAATGCATCCAATTCTAAATTCCATATTCTTTCCACTGAACAAAAGTTTCTAAGTTCATAAGAAGACAAAGAACAGTACAGGAGATTTTGAAAACAGTGCAAGTTGGCAATACAAGAGCCATCACAAGGCAATCATGACCAATCATAGACAGGCATGTTTGGGAGTCTGGGGGAAAGAAGAGTAGCTTCAGCATAATGTCTTGGGAAGGCTCCATGGGGTGAAGGGAGTTATCTACTTATTTATAATTCTCTATCTCACCATCTTCTAAAAAGTATTGAGGAGGTTACAATAAGATCACATATACAATAAAGCTGTCAAAATAGAAACTCAAAAATAACATAGAAGAAGGAATATTTTTATCGACATCACTACAGCAATCGAAGGAGGAATATTTTTTTAAAATCTCGAACTATGTGGACGCTGTGGTTGAACACTAAATTTACACGGAGCTTCCTGGCAGTTGTGGCCAAAAGGGAAATGCAACAAGTTACATGACTCAAATACAAGATGAGCTATATGGACTTATCAAAAGAGATGTTTATTTCTCAATGCTAAGTCCTAGAAATCAGGGATAAGAGTTCCAGATGGATAAAATATCACAAATACTTGTTATACACTCAGACACACACACACATATAACTACATATATAAAAACATGTGTGTATATAACAATATAGTTGTGTAATTACACAGTTATACAACTATATAACTATACAAGTATAGTTGTATATAAAACTTGTATATGTAACTCTGTATACTCTTATAGTTATATATATATGATTGTAAATACAGTATATAACTATATAGTTATATATACAACTGTAGCAATAGAGCTAAATAGTATATAGTTATATGGTACATAGTTATATATAGCATGTGCCTGTGTGTGTGTGTGTGTGTGTGTGTGTGTGTGTGTGTGTGTCTAAACCCAAAAGAAAGGGAATCCTTCCTGTAATAAACCGTAATGGAAAAGAATATGAAAAAGAATATATATATATGTATAACTGAATCACTATGCTGTACACCAGAAACTAGCACAACATTGGAAGTCAACTATAAGTTTAAAAAAAAATTAAGTTGCATGTACCTAATAAAAAAAAAAAAAAGGGAATCCTGGAAAGAAAAAGGAATCAAAGCCAGAGTGGTGAGAACTGACTCCACAGCTCATGGGTTGCAGACCCACAAACAGAACCTGGAACTAGGGACTGGAGTTCTGGCATCAGTCCCTATGATGCTGGGCACGTAGACTGGATCCTTCTATATAAAGCCTGGATTCTGAAGAGCTGCTCTGTTGGCAAAAACAGGACAAGAAACACTATACCCACTGGAAGGTAGTCAAGAAGTGTGTGGCCTCTCTGGGCCTTAGGTGGAAAGAAGTGCTGGGGCCAAGCATGTGTGGGATCCAGGTTTACACTCCCTTTCTAGACCAGCTAAAGTTGCTGGGATCCCACAGAAGCAGCCAGTAATGTGTTCTGAAGGATGTTTTTATAGCAGAAGTCATCAGACTCACCCAGAGGGGGAACCCACAAAGATGAATTCACAATCCGAAATCACAAACCACCATGGAATCCAGATCCATGAGAGTCCTTGGAGGAAACAAACCAGAGAGAACTCAGAATGATGCAAAGAGCTGAGCAAGAGATCAAACTACTGTGTTCGAAGGATGTCAAACAACATAACAGAATGTGTCTTTAACAAACTTTTTGTTTGTTTTCATTGGCCATGGTTGAGAGAATTGTTAAGTGACAATAATTGTTTTTGTAGCCAGCCCTAGAAATGACCATCCATGGCAGATGAAAGTATCACATTATAATGAACCCCATTTTAGGCGTAGCCATAGAGAAAAGTCAATTGCTAGTGCAGTTTTGTGATGTTGTACCTGGAAACGAGGTAGATCGTGAAATTCAGAGAGAACTGGACATCTTGAAGGATACAAGTGGTCAGACTCTGGTGAGAGTCTAAGCTCTGGTTCTCTTTAAGAAAGGGGACAGTCATAAGCCCAGTTACAGGTGCTCAGAGGTTTCCAAGTGGTTGGCTCACTGGATATGGAGGCACGTTTACAAAGAGTTATTAATGGAATCCTCATCATAGCTCTGTGACGTAGCTCTCGCTGCCACAACAAAATACTACTACCTTCTGTCCTCCATCACCTGCTTTACCTCCGTCCATGACAGTCCGCCCTCCACATGCAGCCAGAAGAGTCCCACTAACATGTAATCCAGAATCAGCCACCAGTATCCTTCCCACGCATTTCCTCCTGGCACTTGTTTTGACTCATATGTGTCTTCATAAAATCGCAAGTATATAACAGATCCTGTAATCTGTTTATTTTAAAACCTAACATTCCATCACGAACACCTTTGCAGTGCCATTTAAGTCGATCCAATAGCATTATTTTTGACACCTGAAAAATATTCCATTGCATGGATGTTCTATCACTTACTTATCTCATCCCGTGTTTTGGGGCGTTTTCTAGATTTCCAGCACAGTGAACATCTTTTTAGTTAAATCTGTGACAGGATTATAGTTTCTTGAGGATGATTTTCTAGAAGAGACATTATGTCAGAGATTAATAAAAAAAAAAAAAAGGCAAGTTTGCTTGTGTTGTGATCCATGCTAGGTTTAGGGATGTGTAGGCATTTCCAAATTGCCCAATGGTAATTCTGTATGGAGCCTTTACATGTCTTAGAAAATCATTTGCTAGAGCAAATGGCTCCAAGAGAGCAAATACTGGAGAGACATTTATTAGAGCCTCTCTGACACACGTTATTCACTTGAATATTTTCAGTTGCAAAGGCAATAGCACTAACCTCCTGAAACTCTGGAAAAGGTAGGAGAAATGAGGCTCTCCCTGAAGCATCCACATCTGATATACTTCCATAGCCACACACACGTTTAGCTAGATAATTTGGAATCATAGCATATGAATATTTTCTATTCCTGTAAGAGTTAACATTAGGTAGGGCAGAAGATCTGAACAGACATTTCTCCAAAGAAGACGTACAGATGGCCAAAAACACATGAAAAGGTGCTCATCATCACTAATTATTAGAGAAATGCAAATCAAAACTACAGTGAGATACCACCTCACACTGGTCAGAACGGCCATTATCAAAAAAGTCTATGAACAATAAATGCTGGAGAGAGTGTGGAGAAAAGGGAACCCTCCTACACTGTTGGTGGGAACGTAAATTGGTACAGCCACTATGGAAAACAGTATGGACGCTCGTTAAAAAACTAAACATAGAACTACCATATGATCCAGCAATCCCACTCCTGGGCATATATCCAGAGAAAACCATAATTCAAAAAGAGTCATGTACCAAGATGTTCATTGCAGCACTATTTACAATAGCCAGGACATGAAAGCAACCTAAGTGTCCATCGACAGAGAAATGGATAAAGAAGATGTGGTACATAAATACAATGGAATATTACTCAGCCATAAAAAAGAATGAAATAATGTCATTTGCAGCAACATGGATGGACCTAGAGATTGTCATACTGAGTGAAGAAAGTCAGACAGAGAAAGACAAATATCTTATGATATTGCTTATATGTGGAATCTAAAAAAAAGCGTACAAATGAACTTATACAAAGCAGAAATAGAGTTACAGATGTAGAAAACAAACTTATGGTTACTGGGGGGAAGGGAAGGGATCAACTGGGAGATTGGGATTGACATATGCAAACTACTATATATAAAATAGATAACTAATAAGAACCTACCGTATAGCGCAGGGAACTCTACTCAATACTCTGTAATGGTCTATATGGGAATAGAATCTTAATAAAGGGTAGATATATGTATATGTATAACTGATTCAGTTTGCTGTACGCCTGACACTAACACAACATTGTAAATCAACTATATTCCAATCGAAATTTTTTTAAAGTTAGCATTATCTCACATACAGTTTTTCTACTATTACCAAAGTCAACCCCCTCATTTTAAATGGATATAAATATTCCATTTGAACAAAGTCTTTTTCAATCATTCACTTCTTTTTTATTGAACACAGAGGCTGCTTCCAACGTTTGGCTGTCATGCATGTCATTGGCTGGAAGTTCTCTTCATGGATAATAAGCAGTGTGTCTATGTTTCTTCTTTCCCTTTGGCTAGTGAGTAGCTTAGGCTCAGATTTATGATTTCAGTGCAGCACCGTATAGCCTACTTCTCTATGGTATACTTGCACACAGGTGCAGACGCCTTGCTCTATCTTTTCTTCTCTCTGGTCTTGATGTTTTGCTGCTTACTTACATTTTACTATGCTTCCTATTGGCCTCCTCAGAGCTTTGTGGAATCGTTGAAAAAGAATTTAATGAAATGTCAGAGCGACCATCTGTAAGCATATAACTCTTCCTCTCTCTAGGAATCGCGGACGAGTATACTTAGCACAGTTGCGGAGAATAACATGACCAAATCAAATAATCACAGCACCACTCAACCCTTGATATGTACACCCAGAGCTTTCAGGAGGAGAAAGGGGAACGTGGCTGAAACACGACAGAGGTAACAGAACTGAATCCTCAGTTACACCACCAAACACAGGCCAAAGGGCTGAGTGCCAAAAGTGGTTGAACGGCCGGGAGTGTCACCTGCAGTCTACCTCTTAATTTCTTCCTTTCACTTACCAATTCCTTGGATCTGTTTCCACACTGTACCATGGGCCATGGAGTAGATGCTTTGTACAATCTTGTCAATGGAAGGAGGAAGAAGGGCTATGAAGAAAGAAGGAGGAAGGAGACACCATCCCTGATCCTCAGTAGTTCCTGGCTTTGCTGGAAGACCTGCCTACCCTTTGGAAACTTCAGCCTGCAATGCATTTTGTGCCAAAAAAAGTTTCATATGGCCTGTCCCGTGAGCGACATGCCAGCATTGTTATCACATCATGGGATTTAGACTGGAAGGGAGACCACCCACTTCCTCTAGACAGGACCCCTGCATTCACATCCTGGATGTGTCCCAAACTAGACATTTCTTATTTTTTACATCTTTGGTTATAAAATGTCACAGAAACACAAGTATATTTTCATCGTGGCCTGTGAGAAAGAGATCACAGTAAAGGGAGACAGTTTGGACTGCAGCAGGACACAATGGGGCAAGGACTGTGTTTCTAATCTGTAATGAAGACATGAATGTCTCCCCCAGCCTCATGTTGGACCCTGAGCTCCCATCCAAAAGACAGAACCCTTCTTGTCTGTTCACTGCCTCCCCAGCTAACTGGGACTCATCCATGCTGTGGACTACATCTCCAGGGTCTAGGAGCATGGGGCACTCAGTAGGAACTACAGGGTCATTAAGGAAATAAATAACTGAATAGATGGATGGATGTCCCATCCTGCCAACTGAAAGGTAAACCCCTGGAAGGCAGGGGTGAGTCTTATTGATCTGTAACTCCCCAGCAGAGTATATGACACAGCATATGTCTTTGATAAATGTTTATTAAGTGAATAACTTGTGGGTGGTTGGCTGGATGGATAAATGGAAGGATGGATGGATGGATGGATGGAATGGAATGGAAGGATGAATGGATAAATGGGTAGGTGGATGGATGAATGGTTGATGGGTGGAATGGATGAATGGATGGATAAATAAATGGATATATAGATAGAAGGATGGAAGTGTGGATGGATGGATGGACGGACAGATGGGTGGATGGATGGACGGATGGATGGATGTGCTATACTTTAGGGTTTGGGAGAGGATTCCTATATTAGACGGGCTTGTAATAGATGACTTCTAAGGGTCCCAGCCAACGATTAGATTTTGCTTCTCCATGGGCTTCACTGTGCTTTCCCAACATCCATGCATTTTCCTGTGCCATACCCTCTGCAAGACATGCCATTTCTCCCTCACCTGTCCTCAACTTCCCAGTGAATCCTTACTCATCCTTCAAGGAGCAGCACGATTTCCCTAGTCTGCCCTCCCCCCAGCGGATTAGTTGCTCCCTCTTCTGGGCTGCTCTCACTGCCCACATTGCCCCATCCTGCAGCCTTGTTTCATAATGCATTTCTTTCATTAAACAAGGAGTCCCTCGAGAGCAAAGACCAGGCCCTAGACCTCCCTGTGTGCTCAGGTCTGACCTCCAGCTCCGTCTTTGCTTTGGGAATTAAGTAGACTTTTGAGCTCAACCTGCTTTGACTTCTTCAGCGCATCCTAGATGATCTTTAACCAGAATGCTATAAAATTGTTTGGAAGGCTAGACAGAGCAGACAATTAGTGACTAAGATTTCACCTGCACACTAGAAAGTCAGAATTTGATCCTCCCTGGCTTGAAAGTTACATGCATTTCATTATATATTTGATCACATTAACATTTTTTTAAAGGTTCTATTCATCTAGTTTTAACTCCAAAGCAGAAGAAGATGTTTTCTAGCTTTAATTGCCGAACTTACAGTTGAAGAGTGAGCTGTTTAGCAGCCTACTCTGAGGTCCCCAACATGCTCGGGACTGCTTAGAAAATGGGGAGACCCTGTGACTTGCAAGGTGGCGGAAGACCCCGAGGTAAAACCAGCAAAAACATGGGGTTTTCTGTTCTTGAGAACCCATTCTCACCCTGTGTTTTGTCATCTGAATAGGGCACATTTCTGACCTTAACTTTCCCGTCAAATTTTGTTACTCTGTGCACACACGGCAACTGAAGGCAGAATGGTTCCTTCCAGATCACCTTAACTCTCCATTTTACAGGTGGGAAAACTGAGGCCCAGAAAAGGGAAAGGACTGGCCTGAGGTCACAGAGCTACGGATGGGACAATGAGAATTGAATGGAGCTTTTCCTTTGCCCTGCTGGTGATCTCCAAATTGGGCTGAGGGAAGGAACAGGCCATGAGTGTGAATGTCAGGCATTCACACATCATCCCAAGCATATTTTTTTTTTACTCAGTTTAGATGTCTGTTCCTCAACCCTAAGATGGAGGTTCTTCCCCAAATGACCACATCTCCGTGTATCCCTATCAGAAAGCAAGTGACCATTTCAGTTCTGCTATTTGCACCGTTTTCTGGGCGGGAAAAATCACAAGTCAGTGGGGGATAGGCAGGACCTACGGAAAAGAAGAGAATTCTTATCGGGGAATTCTTATTCTCTACACCCCTAGAAAGCAGGGCAGGCCACCTGCCCTGAATGGCTACCCACTCCGTTTTTAGTGCTGGACTTTAAATCCTACCTTTATTCATCCGGTGGTTAGATATGGCCTTGGGAGCATGGTGACTTTTTGAAGACAGCACACAGGGGAACACATCTCCCTCATTCTTCCTATCATCTGGCCAGAACCCACACAGCATCTTTGCAAGCATGGCTCAGTGTTTTCATTTTTTGCAAAGTCTCCTTGTGAAGATTCCCAGGTTGCCTACCTTGGTACCCGGTTTGTGGATGGTGCCCAGTGAGTTTGCAGAAAAGTGACTTGACTGGAATGTTCTTTGTGTCTTGAAGAACAGGAAACATAAGAAGAGTGGTCGAGGGGGGACGTCCCTGGTAGGTGGTTAAGACTCTGCATTTCGGCTGCAGGGGGCGTGGGTTCGAGCCCTCGTTGCGGAACTAGGATCCCACATGCCGCAGAGTGTGGCAGAAAAAAGGAAAAGTGGTCGAGAACCCAGTGGGTCTTTGATCCCTTTTCACACAGGGGTGGGCTCTGACCCTCACTCATTGGAGGAAAGCAACAGTTTCCTAAGTGGGTGAAACCCAAAGGAAAGCTGCAGTCTTCCTCTTCCATCTTGTCAGTTGCTCTGGGCCCAGCAGGGGGAAAAGCCAAGCTAAAGGCTACTTCCTTCTGAAAGACATTGCCTCCTCCTCCAGATCTGAGATTATCCCTAAAGAAGGCATCCTCAAATCTATCAACCTCTCGCACAGGGGGAGGGAAGGTGGTCCTCCTGTGTGATTCTATTAAAACTCATGGATGGGTGGAGATGTTCTCTAGTCCAACAGCCTCCCTTCATGATGGGAACCCCAGGGGAGCAGACCAGACCAAGGACCCAGAGCAGCAGGGTCTCTATCCCACTCATTTCTGACCCCTCGGTGCCTCACCCAGTGGCTCTCCCTGGGAATTCAGGAAATGTTAGCTGAATTATACTAGACCTGAGCCTTGTCATTCCCAGACAAGGGCTTTTAGTTCTAAACGACTTGTTCTCAAACTTGGCTGTATAAGAGTCACCTGGATCATTTTCAAAAATACTGATGCCTGGATCTCACCTCCAGATTCTGATAGAAATTGGTCTGGGGTGAGGCCTTGGCAGTGGGATTTTGAAAAATTCCCATGTGATTCCAACGTGCAGGCAGGATGGAGAACCACTATTCCACATCACAGTGCTCCACAGGGGTAAACAAGGAGCACCGTTGGTCTCTCATGGCATTATTTCCTGTCCGCCCAAATACAGCAGTGAGGGGCTGAGTCAGGAGAAAAATGGAGAAAGACCTTTAAGTCACTCTTGGAAATAAGCTGTCCATCCCCTACCCTTGAAAGACACAGAAAAGGACAAGGTTTGGAGATCAAGTTAAATGTCCAATTTATTTTTATAACTTGAAACCAGAACAAACTTGGTTTTGAACAAGCGTACAAATGAAATGGCAGACACATGCTGAACTGAACATTGTGACATTAAGGGAAAAAAGAGGCCCAAAATCTTGTACGGAGAATAAAAGGAACAATAAATATTTTACTAAGCCATATTGAAATGACCTCCTGTCATCTCAACATTTTATCCATAATAAAAAAAAAAAAGTGCCTGTTTCTTAAACAGAGCACAAATACCAAGCAATAATAAATAGTTCCAAACTTGTAGTAAAAGACAGAACCTCCAAGTAAACAACAAAATCTCATACAATAAGTAATAGAAAAGGTAATAAAAATATTTCGCCTTGCCAGTACAAATGCAAACAACTTAACTCAATGTAACTTTGCTTCACAGAGCTGATACAAAGAGCACCAAAATCATGGGTTTGCCTGTGTTCCACAAAATCTTTGACTGTCACTTAGGACAGGGACGAAAGGCTGATTTCCCTACTTTTCTTCACATTTTTGCTTAGAGGAATTCAGCTTCCTCCTCCCCCCGTGAAAGACCCTCAAATGGCAAGTGGCAGGTTCCAATTTGGGGCAACTTTGAACCAAGTTGTGGCAACTTTGAACCAAGTTGTGGCAGTGTGGAAACCGGCAGGGTCAGCTGGGTCCCCCAGGCTCGGGGCCTCTCTCACTGGGTCATCTGCTTCAGTGTTGGCTTTTTAAACATGAAAGAGAAGCAAAATGCTCATTTCTCTGCAGTCGACAGAGACAAAATCTTTGTGCTTTAGGATGGCTTAGTCCTGGAATCGTGGTGACATTGCGGAAGCTGGTGAGAGCTGGCTAGCTTTTGTTAACTATAAGAGGATCGCCTTGGAGGCTCTAAAGGACCTTCCCAGGGCATCCGGAGGAAAGGACGGGCCCCTGGGTCTTCGGATCAAGCAGGTAGGAAACGGACATCTCAGCTTTATCTTCCACTTCCTCTCCCTTTCTTTCTACTTTGCAAAGGTAAATGGCAAGGAGCAAAGAGCATACTAAACAGAAAAGCGCCCAGAAGAAAGATTTCTGCATTTGGTAAAGAATTGCCCGACAGGATGCTTGGTTATACTTTCGTAACCTGAAATGGTTTCTTAGAGTTCCTGAAATAAAAAATGGCTTCCTGATATAGGTATTTTTTAAAAAACATATTATTCCCTCATCCAAAAAAACACCATTTTATTATCTTAAAGCTACTTGGCTTTACAAAAAAAAAAAAAAAAAAAAGGAGTGGGTGGACAGAGAGGGAGAAATAAATCGAATAAAAATGAAAAGAACAAATAAAGGACTGACAGAGGCGTAAGGATGGAGAGGAAACACAGAGGAAGGAAAGAGAAAGCTATGGAAAGGCACCGAATTCGTCCCAGGCCCTAGGCATTCGGAAACTTGACGGAATGTAGGTTTCGGAGAGAAAAGCAGCAACGCAGGTAAGAAAGACAACAGGCCAACACTCTCCAAGGGATAAAAGGTCCTGGTTGTGATGGGGACTCCTTCCTGAAATCCGATTTGCGCTGGCCCCAGCCACAGATCACGTCACCTGCGCCTAGCTGATACAGCAGGTCCCTTTATTACAATTTTTGTTTGCTTGTTTGTTTAATGCTTTCTCAAGGACTAAAGAAAGCTCAGCTTGCGTTTCTCTCTGCTCTGAAGGGCAGGGTGACGGCAGAGGAGGAAGATGCTCTGGGCTCTCCTCTACATCTGACATCTTTTACAGATGCCTCTTAAAGAAAGGGAGGGCTCTGTGAAATGGTACCTATACCTTGACAAACACTGATTTTTCCACTCAACACGAATAAAGAATTTCCCATCTGGTTTGCTGTGGCCACACCAGGGAGCCTTGATGCAAGGTTCAGGGCATTCAGAGTGAAGCCCTATTCGAACAGTCCTTTGTAGAGGCCAATTCCGACAAAAATATATACAACTAAAATGATTTGTGAACCAAAGCATTTAGCTACTTCCTTTTGTTTCTTTTCCTCAAAGGTTGTCAAACAACCCTTTTTTCTCCTGTACAATAGGACTTAACATACAAATTTTTTTTTTGCAATATTTTATCCTGCCAAATTAAAAAAATATATTATGGCAGCCTGCTTGTTTTTGTTTTTTTTTTTCTTTTTATTTCCAAATTCACTAACAAAAAGGTACATTAAATCCTTTTAAAAGGACAAGCTTACAGTTAAAAAATTACAAGCTCCAGTAAAAATACAGCAAGTGCCTACATCATATGAACCAACCAATATATCCATTCCAGAGAGAGGTGGGAGGAGAAAAATAAGTACAGATCAGAAATGTGGATTTTTTTTTTCTGCAAAGCATTAACAATTAAGCACTTTTTTTTCTACATACTTTTTCTACATGGTGTAGCAATCCCCTTTTAATCCCCAAATACAAGTTTCTATACATTTTTTTTTGAAATAAAAATTCAACACCCAAGGCAGAAAAAAATGTACTAAAACTCCGACTTTACAGTTACTGTGACAAGAACAAATTATTATAGACCCCACCATTTAAATTTTACTGCAACATTTTCAAGGAAAAGAAAAGGGTTTTTTTTTTTTTTCTTGTTTTGTCAAATGCCCAGGCATTCTCGATTATTACAAATACTGGTCCACTTTTACAGTAATCAAGAAATTTTCATATATATAATATATACTAAAACCCCGTCACCAAAAGAAAACAATATACACGCAGCCACTGCGGCATCTTTTTATAACCTATTAAGCAAACTCTGAAAAAAACGATCGCTCCAACACACATACACACAATTTTTTTTTTTTACCCTTGTATGTATCCAATACTGTAAACGTATTTTTAAGACAGAGTGCACTAAATTTAACGTTAGAAAAAATTAGCCGTTGTTCCTGAATTGTTTTTGTTCTGTTTTTCATTCAACGATATCAACTTGTACCTTGTGTCACTTGAGTTTTAATTCAGCAGTAAATCACCTCCACTCCACATCTAAGCAGCGTTGTCCCACAGACAAAAGGGGCCGGGGATAATCCAGCTAATGGATATCCAAGGTTGTGCTGGGTTTATTTCTTCATTTGATTGGGTCTTATGGCATTTTCATGTCTTCAACCAGGATTTTTGAAAATTTATTTAAAGTAAATGTGGCTTTGTTTCTAAAGAAATGTACTTTTCTCGTTTTACTTTTTTTTAAAAAAAGTCTTTTCATTTCAAAAAAAAAAAAAAGTTTTGCATTTGTCTCAAGAGACTCAAATAGGAAGATCAGTTTTCAAGGCACTCACATCAAATTGAATGGCAGTAGAAAAACTGTCCAATAAATTATTTTATTTTGTTCTTTATAGTGCCAGTATTGTGAATGCCACGCTTAGCAATACTGACACTCAATCTCAGCCATCCCTTACAGTTTAACCCACCTCTGGGCCAAAACGAAGATGACGCTGCAATTTCTTGTTTAGAAGCCATTTAATTTAAATGCAAACAAAAGCTTTAAAGTGCGGGTCAACAGAATTCAAATGTCTAATCTTAACAGTCCAATGTTTAGTACCTTCCAACCTAATGGGATAGAAAAAAAAAAAACAAAAAAAAAACCTGGGAAGTAGCGCTGGGCATCTTCGGATGGAACTCTTCCCGTTCTCCAGTAAAAGGGAACTGAAATTTGCAAGATCCTCCCCCCACTGCCCCCCCGCCCCCCGTCCGTACAATGTCATCAGTGTGCATTACGTGAGAGAATAGTAACTTCCCTCAATTCACCATCAGTACACTTGTCTGCTTGGGAAACGATCAGTTGTCACTGGCAGCAATGTATGACTTAGGATTTCTGTGGTGGGGGTGATAGAGAGAGAGAGAGAAGCTGTCAAGCCAGAAGAAGCCTGAAAGAACACCACTGGTTTCTCTCCTTTCTGTGTCACTGCAGGCCACCACCATCTACCCCCAAAAGTACCCTCAGCCCATTTTATTTAGTCTAATCTACGGCAAATAGCAGAGATGGCATCCCAGGGCCCACCGACATTCCAAGAAAAGTACGGGATCTGCTGGGAATGCACAATTTTAGAATGCTCTTGGGCCACTTCCCAGGGGCAGCCCTCAAAAACTCCTGTTTCTCTGGCAGTGCTGAGTTTTCTGAGGGCCTCTCCCCACCACCACCACGCAAAGGTTTCCTTATGTATTGCAAAGCTGAAATCAACACAGAAAAGGCCTCTGCTACTCGGGACATCATCAGTGCTACATCTCCTTTCCGATTCTGAAACAAAGTGCTACAACTTTAAAGATTGTTATCCGCTGTTCATCCACCCCTCCCCCAAAACAAAAACAAAAACGCATGCCACTTTTTATTTCAGGACAAAAAAAAAAAAGGAATAAAAAAGTAAACAACTTTAAAAGTCATTTAAGTGTTGGCTTCTTCACAAGAAATTACACATGCTTAGCTTAGATTTCAAAAAAGCAGCGCCCTCCCCCCCCCAAATTATAATTTAAAATATATGCTTCCCCTCTACATAGCTCGGGAGTCATCGCTCAGGCTACTACTGAGTTTTTTAAAAACAAACAAAAAAAAAAAGAAACAAAAAACTGAAGAAGGGATGGATACCCAACAAAATCTCTTAAAGGAATTTCAACAGAAAGAATAATAATAAAAAGTACCTGCACATGCCAAAAAAATTACAAAACCCAATAAATACAGAAATTATTGCACAGTTAAAAGGCTCCACAATTTTTACTGCCTTAATCAACCCTCGGGTTTCCATAGGACTTCGCAGACACAGGTTAGGTTGGAGGGCCGCCTCCCCTGGGGCCCCGGGGGCTCGCAGGGGGTGCCGAGCGGCGGCGGCGACACGGAGGCAAGTGTCAGGTCAGCATTCTCTCGCTTGGCGACGGGGCTACTGTACAGGTGCGCGGGGGCCGCGCGCGCTTAGCTCCTCTCGGCCTGCTCGATTTTGACGTCGTTAGTCAGCAAGTGCTCGCCGTGCCACTTTTTCATGTGTTTCTCCAGGGTGCTGTAGACGCTGAAGGGCATCTGGCAGATGTCGCAGCGGTACACCTCCTTGCCGATCTGCCCGTGCGTCTTCATGTGGCGCGTGAGCTTGCTGCTCTGCGCGCACGCGTAGTTGCACAGCTCGCACTTGTAAGGCCGCTCGCCGGTGTGGCTCCGCCGGTGCACCGTCAGGTTGCTGCAGTTCTTGAACACCTTGCCGCAGTACTCGCACGTGTCGCTGCGCCGGCCCTCCTTGGAGCTCGGCCTCCCGGGGCCCGGGCCGCCCAGGTGCGGCGTGCTGCCCCCGCTGGCCGTGCCGCTGCGACCCGACAGCCCGCCGTCCAGCAGGTCCCCGGGCGGCGTGGAGAAGCGCAGGCTGCCGTTCTCGGACGAGTGCTCGGACGACGTGGCGAAGGGCGACTGGCGCGCGTCCGTGAAGCCCAGGAAGGGGTCCTTCATGAAGTGCCGCGACGCCGCGTAGCCCACGAGCCACTGCGAGTACACGTTCTCGGACGGGATGAGCGCGGCGGGCGGCAGCTCCAGGTCCTTCTCCACCTTGATGCGCTTGGCCGCGCTGTTGAGCCCGGGGCTGGGCAGAGGCGCCGGCTTGCGCGGGAAGAGGCCCGGGAAGGGCTCGGCGCCCGGTGCAAAGCCGCCGCCGCGCCCGTTGACCGCGCCGCCCGGGCCCGCGTCGCCGCAGCCGCCCGCGTCGTCGTCGTCACCCGGGTCCCCGCCGCCCGCCGAGCGCTTCAGGAAGGCGCCGCGCTTCTGCTTGTCGGCCAGCAGCTCGCCGTAGGGAGGCAGCGCGCCCAGGCCCACGTTCTCCATGACCTTGCCCAGCACCAGCGCCTTCTCGTCGGCCAGCGCCTTGGCCGCGCCGCCCACGCCGCCGCCCGCGCCCGGCACCCCGGCCACGCCGCCGCCGCCGCCGCCGCCGCCGCCGTTCTCCCGGTTGCGGCTCAGCTCCGAGTCCATGCTGAAGCTCGACTCGGGCCGGCTCTCGTTCTCCAGCAGCAGCTCCTCCTCCTCGTCCTCCTCCTCCTCGTCTTCCTCCTCAGGCTCGTGGCCCAGCGACGGGTCGCTCTCGTGGTGGCGGAAGTCGCCGTCGGCCGCCTTGAGGCCCTCGCCGGCCAGCTCGCTGGTGCCGGGCTCCGGGGAGCTGGCGGCCGAGAGCCCGTCGTCGGAGCGGCCGGCCAGCGAGCCGGCTTTGTGCATGTGCGTCTTCATGTGGCGCTTGAGCTTGCTCGCCTGCGAGCACGCGTGGTCGCACAGCTGGCACTTGTAGGGCTTCTCGCCCGTGTGGCTGCGCCGGTGCACGATGAGATTGCTCTGGAACTTGAAGGTCTTGCCGCAGAACTCGCACGACTTGCTCTTGGCCGGCGGCTGGGGCGGCGGCGTGCCGCCGGGGGGCATGGGCGGCAGCGGCGGAGTGCTCAGGAACGGGGACTTGGGGCTGGGCTGGAAGGGGTTCAGGAGCCGGTGCATAGGGTTGCCGCGGCCCGGGGACACGGGCGGCGGCGTGGAGCTGTTGCCCGCCAGCTCGCGGAGCCGCCGCGAGAAGTCCATGGCAGGCGAGTCGATGGCCATGGGGTTCAGGCGCATGACTCGGTCGAAGGCACTGGGGTGCTGGGCGACGAGCCCCATCTCCTCGGCGCTGAGGCGGTGCGGGTCCAGGTGGTGGCGCGGCGGCGGGCTGAAGAGCGGCGGCGTGCCGGGCAGACGGCCCTCGCCGAAGCCCGGGTGGTCCCGCAGGATGGGGCCCGTCATGCGCAGCAGGTTGAAGGGGTTGCTGTCGCCCAGGAAATTCATGAGCGGGGACTGGGCCACGGCCTCGGGCCCGAGCGGCGGCGGGATGGTGAGCCGCGGTGTGAGCGAGCTGCTGGCCGGCCCGGGCTCCAGGTAGATGCGGAAGCCGTGCGTGTTCTGCGCGTGCTGCAGCAGGAACCACGCGCTGTTGAAGGGCTGCTTGCATGTTGTGCAAATGTAGCTGGAAGGCTCATCTTTACCTGGGGAGACACACGGACGGAAAGGCAGAGAGAGCGTGAGAAGCGGAGGACGGGGGCTCGCGCACCACGGGGCCACTGACCTGGAGGCGAGCCGGAGCCGAGTGTGTCCTGGGACCCGCGGCCCTTGAGGGCGGCAGCGGCGGGACGGCTTCTGAGCAGGCCCAGGCCTGCGACCCCCTGGCAGGTCCCCGGCAGAGGGGCTGAAGAAGCCTGCTCTGTGGGCTGCCGGCCCTGGCAAAGCCCGGACCAGGCATGCGTCCTCAGCAAGTTACTGCAATTCGGTAGACATCCCTCTGTGGCCCTAAAATACGGTGTCCTTAAGCCCATCACCTCAGAAGCCAAAGGAGATGTGTTTGTGAGAATGCCTGATTCCAGTAATAGGAAGTATGGGAAGGCTGGTGGACTGCATAAAAGATAGCAGGGCAGATTTCAGCCGTTCAGGGCTACCTTCACACTGGCCACGGTCTAGACCAGGGATCATCAAGGAAGGCACTACTGACATGTAGACCCTGATAATTCGCCTGGGGGCCGGGGGCCGCCCTGTGCTTTGTAGGGTGTTCAGCAGCATCCCTGGCCTCTACCCACTAGAAGCCAGTAGCACTCCCTCCCCTCCCAATCATGAGGATCCAAAATCTCTCGAGGCATTGCCAAACCTCCCTGGGGGGCAAAACTGCCCCCTCCCCCCCCAGTCACTGACTAGACAATCTTTGATCCAAGAAAGTTCTAAGAAGCACAAATCAAACCAAATCGCCTTGCGAACAGGCTCCGGACGCACAGGCTCAGCGGCCATGGCTCACGGGCCCAGCCGCTCCGCAGCCTGTGGGATCCTCCCGGACCGGGGCACGAACCCACGTCCCCTGCATCGGCAGGAGGACTCTCAACCATTGGGCCACCAGGGAAGCCCGCCCGAACTTTTTAAGAGAAACGGCTGATACCTCTGCATCACTCGGGATTTTAACTACAGGAAATCCCAGGGTTTCACACACCAGGGTCCATGCAGAAAGCGCTGTCAGATTTAAACACGGATGTGTAGGAACAGAAGGATTCAGCATGTCATGAACATCACTACTGGGTGACAGCTGTCCCCCACCATTGCTCTCCTGGCCTCACACACACACACACACACACACACACACACCTAACCACAGTGTGGAATCTGGCCTCCAGAGACCCCTGGGGAGGGGGAGGGGTGAGGTCCTTTGCCAGAAACACTGAGTGAAAGAATGTCACATCTGACAGGACGGTCAGGATTAATGGTGGCAAGTGTGGATTTGTTACAAACTGGCTCTGGTGACATCGGGAGCCAGTCTTAGTGGACGCTGGTGGCATGGAGCCAAAACGTCCCTGTCTTTGTCCATCATTAGGGTCATCACAAAATGGAGCCTGGACCTTCCAACCAGAACCTCTTTTGTGGCCAACGTCCTGAACCTGCGGGTGAAACTGGCTGCTTCTCCAGCCTGAACCTCTTCTCCTCATGCTTCACGTGAACAGGACAGGTGTGGGCGGGTCCTGCTTTCCAACATCAGATTTGCTCACTGGCCGGGAAAGGAAAAGGGAACACGACATCACAGCTGAGATCTTGAAATACCCTTTTGTTTTTTCAAACTTTCTTGTACCTGGAAGATTTTAACGCTGATAAAGCACGGTAGCCGCAAGCTCCCTGGTGGAGCCAAACGTGCATGTTAATTTCCATACCCCCGTATCAGGAAGGGGAGGGGGGAGTACACGGGGCGGGCTGGAGCAGACAATCCCCATCTCAGCCACTCCCTGGAAGATTAAGGACTTCTGAAGTCCCGTATAGAGATGTATTTTTTTGGTTTTCCAGCCACAAATTATGTTTCTTGGGGGCTTCACCCTTAGCAGTAAAATCCAAGTGGCTCTGGGACCAAACGTCCCGAGTTCCATACAGGTTAAACTTGACCACTCCCAAGGTCCAAGGTCCAAGGGGCCTGGACCTCCCTGAGCCATGCAGCGTGTGCGGGCTGTCCAGGGGGCAGGGGGGCAGGGTGGAGATTCTCCCAGACACGGAAGCAACTGGGCCAGATCACCCACCACTGGAAACCAAGACCTGCCTTCCAGGTCTGGTGGTCTATGGGCATCACTGCACGCTCGTGTGCAACAGGACATGTGTCTGTGTGTTTGGTAGTGAGGAGACCAAGAGGGGTGTGGGGGGCAGGGAGGACAAAAAGGAAAAAAGAATTCCGAAGGTCAGCTTCACCTCACTTTTAAACACAGCTCCAGGAGAACTTCTGAGGCAATTTTCTTTCTCCAGGGTGTCTGGGTAACTTCCTCCTCCCAGTATGTCTGTGTAATTCAGTTCCCCATGCTGGAGCCCCTGGGGAGAATTTCCCCACCTGGAAACAGGGCCTTTCCTTCCCAAGGCCCTGGGCGGCTGTGGTCCTTGCTGCGGGAGCGGTAAGGCCACACGGACACCCCAGCCTTCCCGTCCTGCGTGCCACCCCGCTATGGCAGAGAGCACCAGCTTCTTGGAGGCACCATCTCCTGTCCTGGCTTATTAGTTATCGCGTGTGGGGAACAGAACTCTTCACCTCAGACAGCCTCACGGGAAAGCTGGCCAGAAGCCATGATATTTAGAGTCCTCCGCAAATCCTTTTCTGGAGCTAGGCAGAATAAACAAGTAGTAAATAAGAAGATAAAGGAAAAGTCCCTTTCTGACACAGGAGCTAATAACACAAATGAAGCACCACCTCCCGCAAGGTCATAGATCTTCCAATTAAAGCGCAGTCTGTACCCTTCACCTCCGCTCCAGCCACTCTCTTTAACCAAGCTACTGCACACAGCTGCTCTGGTTCCTCATGTTTTTAAGACGACGGGCCGCCACCCTTCCCCCAATCTCTTTTTTCATCATCTTCATTTCCTTGGGTCTCTCCAGAGCACTTCCTGTTTCTTCTTCTGATGGCCACACATTTTCTAGAAAGTTCTACTGCCCGTGAGGAGTGTGGGTATCGGAAGACGATGAAAAACTCTTAGGTAGGCCAGGAATGAAATGGCCAATTCAAAGATGAATATTTTTTAACTCAAACGGCAGCTGCTGAGAAGCATGTAGCTACATGTTCTCAGAGTTCAAATGTTTCCACTTTTTGTATTAAAAAAAAAAAAAAGAGCAAAAGACACCGCTAAAACTCTAACTTGGAGCAACCGGGAGGAAGTTAACTGTCCGGAATTCACCATCAGGGGGAGAAAAGCTCTGTGTGTATCCCTTGAATAGGATTCCAGGGTCCCTCGTCAAGCCAGGGTAAGCCCTTTTCCCGCACCCCTGAACCCATCTGGTTCCCACACTTCTCTCCACACCATGGCAAGATTCACTGCAGGTGCCGGTCTTCCCAGGATCTGACAGCTTCCGATGTTTTTAAAATCTCCCAGCCCTCAAAGGCCCTCCCTAGACAATGCACTTTCCACTCTCCTTCGTAACTTTCTTTTTTAAATAAAATGTTCATTTCCATATTACCACTTCATGGTTATCTCTTACCTAGAAGTAGCCTTGAGCACTGGGGCTGCTCACTTTTGAGAACTGAACAATGTCAGGAAGCCTTTGAAGAGCCGCTCGGAACATTTTTCTGTTCAAAACCTCACTAAATATTTTAAAGCCCCAACACACACAGTCACCAATGGCTCATTTTTAAATGCAGTGGAAGACCCTCGGTGAGAGGGCTGCTTCAGACTCAGGGCTGTCCCCCCTCCTGGAGCTCAGGGCCACCTGCCCAGAGGTGAGCTGGAAGCTCTACCACGTGCCAACTTTGCTGGTGGCCCAGACAGGGTCCATGTCCCGACACGCTGCCACTGTGGCTGCCGACGTTCCAACTGAGAGGTCGACGCCTAGGTTATTTTTATTTTATTTTATTTTTTTGCGGTACGCGGGCCTCTCACTGCTGTGGCCTCTCCCGTTGCAGAGCACAGGCTCCGGACGCGCAGGCTCAGCGGCCATGGCTCACGGGCCCAGCCACTCCGCGGCGCGTGGGATCTTCCCGGACCGGGGCACGAACCCGTGTCCCCTGCATCAGCAGGCGGACTCCCAACCACTGCGCCACCAGGGAAGCCCGACGCCTAGGTTATTTTGAAGCGACTTACCCAGCGACGCCAAACCTGGCCTACAGGCCTAGAAACGTCAGCTGCGTTTGGATCACTGCATCAGGCTTGGCGACTCAGAACCCAGGGCCCGTGTCTTGTTTGCTTGCTTCCTTCCTTCTTCCTTCCTCAGACATTTTTGGTATCCACTGGCAGAAACCCACACTGGGTCTTCTTTTGCTCTCCTGGCTTTCAAGGGAGGCCCTGTATTTTTCTCAAATTCAAAACCCTCCCTGTGATCTCTGTTGAAGAGAACCCTGGACAGCAGCGTGAGTTCATACCTCCGCCTTGACATTCCCAGCAGAGTGATGTTGATCAAGTTACTTAACCTCTCTGAGCCTCTGTTTCCCCATCAGTAGAGTGGGAATAACATATCTGCTTCCAAAGAGGGCCGGGGGAGCAAATGAGATCGCGCATGTGGACACACCCTACAAAATTCACACATCACTACGCACATGTTATGGTTGGGCTTTGCGTGTTTTGTTTTTTATTATCCATCTTGTACCTGGTAGTGGATGCTTCAGGGATGCCTTTCAGTCTAACTCTGGCAGTGATAAAACCCTGGAGGAATTTTCTTTTCTTTTTTATTTTTTAACATCTTTATTGGAGTATAATTGCTTTACAATGCTGTGTTAGTTTCTGCTGTATAACAAAGTGAATCAGCTATACATATACATATATCCCCATATCTCCTCCCTCTTGCGTCTCCCTCCCTCCCACCCTCCCTATCCCACCCCTCTAGGTGGTCACAAAGCACCGAGCTGATCTCCCTGTCCTATGAGGCTGCTTCCCACTAGCTGTCTGTTTTACGTTTGGTAGTGTATATATGTCCATGCCACTCTCTCACTTTCTCACAGCTTACCCTTCCCCCTCCCCGTGTCCTCAAGTCCGTTCTCTACATCTGCATCTTTATTCCTCTCCTGCCCCTAGGTTCTTCAGAAACTTTTTTTTTTTTTTAGATTCCATATATATGTGCTAGCATACAGTATTTGTTTTTCTCTTTCTGACTTACTTCACTCTGTGTGACAGTCTCTAGGTCCATCCACCTCACTGCAAATAACTCAATTTCGTTTCTTTTTATGGCTGAGTAATACTCCATTGTATATATGTGCCACATCTTCTTTATCCATTCATCTGTCGATGGACACTTAGGTTGCTTCCGTGTCCTGGCTATTGTAAACAGAGCTGCAGTGAACATTGTGGTACATGACTCTTTTTGAATTATGGTTTTCTCAGGGTATATGCCCAGGAGTGGGATTGCTGGGTCGTATGGTAGTTCTGTTTTTAGTTTTTTAAGGAACCGCCATACTGTTCTCCATAGTGGCTGTATCAATTTACATTCCCACCAGCAGTGCAAGAGGGTTCCCTTTTCTCCACACCCTCTCCCCTGGAGGAATTTTAATGCAGCCTGCCTAATACATTAGAGGTTCCAGGGAAGTAGAAACTTGCAAACGTTGAGGAAACGTCATTTTTTATTGTGACTCTTGGGAACCAACACGCAACTGGGCTCCTGCAATGAAGTGCTACCGCCTCCCCACCTCTGCTAGTAGGAGTTGTTTTTTTATTTTTTTAATGAGCATTTAAATAATTGTTCTTCCTTAGTATGCTGGTTACTCTAATAATACCAATAAAGGTATCAGGGATGTTCAATAAAAAGCACACCTTTAATTGAGGTATTATCCAATAAAAAGGCCATAATTGAGAGCAATAATTTAAGAGGGCTCTCCTAAAGCCAAGTGATACCCAGTAGAAGGGTATTCCTGCCCGCAGGGGATTTAGTGGTTCACGGCTGCTCAAAAGCCACAAGCAGACATCACCTCCCAGCTCAAGCAGGGCCTGGGGTGATCACCAGCCAGGGCCTTTCTCCTCCCAAAGCTGGAGGCAAAAATGAGAGTCCTGACACTTGGACACTGAAGAAAGAACTGGGTCTTGGCTTCACGTGGCCCTCTACAGTTTGCAAAGCACTTGACAGTTGGTTTGGCATTTTCACAGCCATTAGCGCATTTCATCGTCAATCACACGACCGCTGAGGGAGGCCAGGCAAGGACCACCTCCCTGCTGGCACGTGATGGTGCTACAGCTCAGAGAGGCAGAGTCCCCCAGCCAGCAAGGGGAGGGCCATGTCCCTGCTCAGGCTTCCAGAGCCCTGGCTCCATCCCAGCTGTACCCCCCCAGCACCACCTGAGGTCGTTCTCTTGACACTTGTCAGGGCCTGTTTCACAATGAAAAGGTCCTCCCGTCACACTGTGTGTGTCCTCCCAGGGAAGGGCATCGATTAGCCTTTGATGAAGCCCAGTCGGGTCCACCACGGGCCTTGTCCCTGGAGTGGAGATGTTTAAGAGAGCAGGTGAGCCTACAGGGCAACGTGCCACTCAGGACCTGGTGAAGGGGTCATGAGACACCGGCAGCCAGGTTCTGGGGCAGGCTGTTAGATCCAGGGTCTCCCTGGGGCAGGCCCCTTCCCCTCTCTGGATTTTAGGGTACCCGGTGCCCAAGGAGAGGGCTGGATTCATTGGCCGACCACCCAATCCTCCTCCAGAATCTATGCCCACTAGCAATGCCATCTCCTCAGTGCCAAAATGTTAATAATTATTGTCACTATTATCTCTAGATGTGTAGTAGACCCCTTATTAGTTTAAAGACTGTCTTCCCTTTCATGATCCCAGAAAGAAAATGTCATTTGGTTTCCTTGGGGAACTCTGTAAGTTTCGTGTTCATATCATTTCTGAGCACAGTCACCTATGAAATCTATAAGCACCCCTGCTTGTTCTGAAAGCATCCTATCAAACAAAACCTCAGCCTCTCCAAGAGAGAAGGTGGAGCTAAGGGAATAATAACAGCAGTAACAAGAAACTATTATTAAACCCTTACATGAGCTGCCTGCAGCCAAGGAGAACTGTCCTCACAACTCCCAAGGTCAAGAACTGTCGTCAGCACCATTTCACAGATGAGGAAACTGAAGACTGGAAGAGATAAGGTGATCAGCCCAGAGCCACACAGCCAGCTGTGCTCTAGATAAAGGCTTAGTCAAAAGAGGAAACGGTGCGGACCTGGGCCCCTCCCAAGACAAGGGACCCCAGCGTAGGAGACAGGGCAGTTGTGTGTGCCTCGGGATCTTACCTTTGGTTCCAGCCACGTGCTAGTGAAATGTGGAGACGTGTTGTTCTCGGCTAGAATTGCAGCAACTTGGTGAAATCAGGCCAATTATCTCACGGAAAAGTAATAGATGTCCTTTGTTGGGTGTTGGTTCTGGTGGTGACAGTAGTAGCACTACTACTACTAAATGGTCTCCCTGGTGACGAAGTGCTGAGCCAGCCTCAGTCTAACGCGGCCAATGCCCCTCCGCCAATGCCCGTGGCGGACATTGCCAATCCATCTCCACACTCCCCCACCAGGCCTCCGAATCCTCTTTAACCCAGAGCTCCAGACAGCCATTACCACCACAGAGTGTGCGTCTGCCTCTTTGCCATCCCTGGATCCCAGCTCACATAAGCCCACTAAGTGGGGGGACCAAGATGATAGAGCTGAGTAGACTAGGTAGCAGGGTGTGTCCTGCTGGGAGCAATGCCTACACTTGCCTTTCATTCATTCATTGAAACACGTAGGAGCTGGGCACCCTTTATCCACTAGGTATTCTGCTGGTATCGAGGGATGCAGCTCTCGAATTCCAGGGGGAGACGAGAGCACCTAATAACCCTCTCAGTTATTTCATGAAAAGTAAGAGTGCTGCTAGGACCAAGCTCAAGGTGCAGGGAGAGAAAAGCACGCAAGGGCTTGGCTGCCTTTGGGGTTTAGAACCTGCATCACCCCATGTAGTCTCATGATAACTCTGCCCGTGACCACACAGGAGCAATAAAGGAGGCTCAGAGACCGCAAGTAAGTTGCCGGAGGCCACATGACTGGCCTTGGGTCATTTATTTAAAATTCATCATCTGGTCTGGATTCCAAGCTCCCTGAGGACCGGGGCTGAGCTGATCTTGCTACTGCCGCAACTCCGGCCACCAGCAGGGTGACGAACGCACACGTGCTTCAGGATTGCCGGCACCTGTGTTAGCTGTGTTCCGTCTGTTTGCTCCCCCCGTGGTCAGCGTGGCTAAAGTCATCACAGGCAGAAAAAGGGCGTCTGCCCAGGTCTGGGTGAACCTTCCCGGGCTGCACAGTCTGCCCTCCAGGCGAGGCCGCCTCTGGAGCAGGGTCCAGCTCAGCACTCAACACGACCCCGCTTCCCGGGCTCGCTGGGCAGGACCCCACCCAGCATGCCCACGCCTCTCCGCTGGCTGTGTTCCAACCACCAGAGGATGCTGGGATCCGGTGACTCCAAAGAACCCAGACGCTCCGCCACCGCCCCCATCCACCTCTAAGCCG
This sequence comes from Monodon monoceros, assembly GCF_005190385.1. NCBI lineage: Eukaryota > Metazoa > Chordata > Mammalia > Artiodactyla > Monodontidae > Monodon > Monodon monoceros. The sequence goes on from NW_021703778.1 coordinate 168,651,001, forward strand.
CCCTGGCAGAGTGGGCGAGCGGGCCAGCGATCCTGCCAAACCACAGCCCTGACAGCCGCTGCTGCCCGGAGGAAGCACCAGGCTCTCAGCCTTCAGGATCCGGCCGGACTCACTGCCCACTCACGCGCTGGACCCCCACCCTCCTGGTCCTCTCCTTGCCCGTGCATCTCACACCTCCTTGCACCTGCCGTTTCAGCTGCCTGGAATACCTGCCTTTCCTCCTCTCCCTGCAAAACATCTTCTTAGACACAGCCCAAGCGTAGCCCCCTCTGAATCCCCATAGCCTTGGGGGAATGCTGCTCAACACTGATCACCACACTGGCATCACCTGCCCTGGACTCTGGTGGGCTTGACTCACATACCACTGCATGTGCCAGAGGTGGACTTGTGGGCGCTCACAGCCACTCTGGAAAGTGGGCTCTAATCCAGATCTTATATAAAAGAGAAACTCAGTCTCATCACAGCTAAGTGAGGGGCCCCGGGTCAGACAGCCTGTGGGTCGCAGAGCCCAGATTCACAGCTGGGTCTGAGCCCAGGGCCTGGGTCGTGTCTGACACACACCTGGCTGCCCCTCCACCGGGCTTGCAAACTCCGCCGTAACCGGCCCTGGACCAGCCACAGTACACCATTCTCCCTGCCCCCGCGCACACCAGCGAGCTGGCCGGTGCCGCGAGCTGGAGGCTCTGTGCAGGAAATGCCACGTGGAGCTTGGCTGAGAATCGAGAGGCCCCACGAGTAAGAAACCTCACCCTGCTGCGGTCCACTCACCCTGAGAGCATCCATGCGGCAGAGGTCAGCTTTGTGCTTCCGATGCCCGAGTTACCTCGGGCTGGAGGACTGGGCCTTCAGGCTTCACCACAGCCTCAAACTGAGGCCCCAGCACCCCCCTAGACAGCCAGGGGCACAAGAACCCCAGCAGAGCAAAAGCAGCATCCTGGGAAGTTACTAAGCCCAAGGAAACCTAATCTTGTCCAAAATGTTCTAGGGACATCCCTTTCCCATTCATTCATTCACTCATCCATCCGGTCACCATGTGCTAGGCGCTAGGACCCACAACAGGACCTACTTACTTGGAGGGATCAGCCACAGGTGGGGGTCGGGGGGAGCAGGGGTGGGTTAAGCTGTGGACACAAAGGATTCTGAGGCAGAGCAGGATCTGCCGAGTGACCTCAGAGCATCCAGGGAAGAGGCAGGCAGGAAACACCGCGTGGAGGTGAGTTCAAGCCAGACACAGGGAAAGTGGCACCGGCCCAGATCCAGCAGGGAAGGCACTTGGGGTGGAGAGCCCTGTGTGAGCACCCTCGGGGTGCACCAAAGAGAAAGCAGCTCTGTTGGCTGCAGAAGCAGGCAGGGGCAGGGAGATGGGAGAGGCGATGAGAAAGGCAAGGACCTGCGGAGAACTGTGCAAGTGTTTCCATACGATGCATCCCCTGCTCGTTCTGCAGGGTTTCCCGTGCAGGGCTGTCCTCGCTCACCCACACTCACCCTCCAAACCCAGGGCTAAATCGTAAACGTGAAAAAGATGCTCCACTCTCGGTGTTCGCATTCTCCTCCTAAAAAGCCAGGAAGCCCCTCAGGACAACACCCAACGTCTACACAACACTACATCTGCACCCGGAAACCGAACCACTGGAGCAAAAGCTGAGAGGCTCTTGTCCACACGTCTGTTCGTTTGCTCCTTCCTCCCTTTACTCTACACATGCAGGCAGCGTGTGTCGTCTGCCAGGCCCGCACTGAGCTCAGGAGGGATGCCCACGCAGAGCCTGCGGTCCAGGACAAGAGGCTCTTGACTCCACAAACATGCAGTAAGGGCTCAGGCCACTAGTTCACTAAGAAAGGGTGTGCCACACGGTGCAGGGCCCAGAGGAGGAGAGACTGATGGCCTGGGAGGATCGGGGGAGGCTTCTCGCAGGAGGAGACCCTGGAGCTCAATGAGTCCATTGTGCAGAGAAAGGGCAGAAAGTGTGTGCCCAGCGGAGGAAACTACAGGCACAAAAGCATGGAGGTGGGATCTTAAGATTCGTGGAGGCGAGGACCTGGATGTGGAACTGAAGAGGCGATGGGGGATCCACCTGAGGAGGCTCTGAAAACACACAAAGAAACGGAGCTGGAGAGAGACCAAAGTCCATTGCTGCAAATTCCATCACAATGAAAACTTTGATTTTTTTTTTTTTAAGTGAAGATTTTCAAGCCCACACTCAAGGTCTATTTGAATCACGAACTGTTCAGTAGAACAAAATCTCAGTACAACGAAAGGATGGAGGTAAACCCCTCGGAGAGTTTGGTTGCAGGCCAGACCTGCCCTTCCCAAACTAAGAAACCATAATGTATAAAGAAATGACACTGGGGGGTGGAAAACACAAAGAGGGAACTTCAAGTCCAATCTACGAGGACCACGAGCTTAGGAAGCGAGGCGGCTTCTAAATCACCGTCTCCAGCAGAAGTTCTATTATTCCAGCAAAAGCCTCTTATCTGAACACCCACGGCTGAGAAGCCCGCCTTCAGGAATGGGGTGGTCCAGACTCTTGGGGAAACAGGGAAGTATGAAAACTGAACTACGGCTGCAGGCCCCATACACCCAAGATTTCCCCCAAACAGTCTTGACTTCAACTGCTCGATTCTGTGGTCACACCAGGTGTGCAGTTCAGGCTCAGGAAACAGCCACCCAGCCCTGAAACAAAGCAACACCTCTAACTGTGGAGGGGGCATCTCGGGGCAGGGTGAGAGCCGTGGTGTTTGCTAGTCAGATGGAAGAGCCGGAGGCAAGACACACAGAGTGATTTTATACGTGGCAACTCACTTACAGCATTCTTGAGAAACTACAGCGCACTCCTCAAGATCATCTTTATACAGTCCCCCCCGCTTTACACCAGGCTCTCACATGCGTTGGAGATAATGTCTTCCCCGAGATAGATGAATGCATCGTCAGACTCCCTTGAAATCTGCTTTCTGTAGACTTCTCTGAAAAGGACCTACACTTTTCCAGTGGGTGTTGGTGGACTGAGAGATGAATGTACTTCCCCAACCCTCTCCCCACCAATATAGGGTTTTCTGAAAGGATTCTAGAATTCTGGGGATGGGAATTTAGCAGAGAACGTGAAGAGGAGGCATAGAGCAAACCATCCTTATCACTTAATAAAATAAAGAGTGAATTAAGAAATAAACAGGCAAAACCCATCACGCAGTGAGCTGCTTGGGTGCTTGAGCGCCGGTGTGTACACAGTTGTGCACATGTGTACACACGCCAAGCACATCTCACACACACATTCTGGCTGACACAGGAAGTCTCCCTTCTCTGTAATTCATTACTTCCTTCACGAGGCAGGCCTCCATCCTTCCTTTCCTTAAATCCACAGAAGCCTCCACGTTCCACCCCAAGAAGTATTGCAGGGGCAGTAAACCTCGTTTTAATGGAGTGTACGTTTAGCTCGGAGGAGGTAACTGACGTTATGGAGAGCCTCGATGCCGAGTTATACGGGTTAGCTAACGCAGAGGGGACCCATAGCCACACACCACAAACAAGCAGTAATATGTTACATAGATTGTTCTGAGCAGCGTGCGTTAGAGCAAAAGTGTGCGGGTCCACTGGGATTGATAAAACACAAGGAAACAGCAGATGCGCACCTGTAAATTTGTCTCATTTGTCTCTGAAGTGAAAGGTTATTCCCTTGTTCAGAATTAGTGATAAAAACATGCTAGCCCAAGGTTTGTGGAGAATATCTGAGTATTTAAGTTGTGTATAATGATAGGCGATTATAGGATAAAAACTGGACCTTATGAACGGGGCGGGGGGGGCACTGTCTGGATCACCAAGTGCTTCCCACCGCTGAGTCATTTATCTTTAACGCACGAGCACTTCCACGCCACATGCCCCCCCCCACCCCCACAAAAGGGCTGCAGGGACTGTTACCAGACCCCACCGCCACGAACCGGTAACCACCCAAGCTTGACTTTGCCTGGGTAGGTGGATTCTTTTCTTTTGTCTTTTCTTTTTTTAGTTTTGTTTTCTTAAATATGTCTAGTACCTCCCTGCAACCAAGAGCTGAGACTGAAGTCATGCCCCTCCAGGACAGCCTCCTCCAGCAGGCCACCTTTCCGGACCCGGAGAGCCGAGGCCAGGCGTAGGGAGGGGCCTCGGCCCCCGTGTGGGCGCCCTGCTCCCCAGCACCCTCCCTGGAGGCGAGCAGGGGGGCTGGCAGGAAGCACCAGCTGTGCCGCGCGCCCGGGCTGGCACCTTGGCATCCCGGCTGGAGCCGAGGTGCCCGCCTGGCCCCATCCAGGTTAACCAACTGCAATGTTACAGTAACTCCAGACAGCCTGTCACCGAGCACAAAAGTCACCAGCGAGTGAATGTTCTTTTCTGCACCACAATTAAGACGAATCAATACGACGGGCCACAAATGGTATTTTACTCTCAATAAGAACTCGAGCTGAGTTTATTCAGAATATTTTAGCGCTTCCCCGGGGGATTTTGGGCCGACGCAGATGGCAAATAAAGTACTCAGCCTAAGGCTACAGCACATTATGGTAATTCTAATGTCAGATGTACTTTAATATACAGCTCTATTTAATCACCCCATTATTTCACATTTCCATATGAAAAACCTGCGGCACTTCTGCGGTGCTTTGCCTCTGCCATGGTGCCAGCTTCCTGCAGCCCGCGGGCGGTGGGGAGATGGTCATCCTCGCCAGCCACGGCTCACAGTGTCAAAGTTCCCAGATGCCCCTCTGCACAGAGGAGCTGCCCAGCATGATCAGAAAATCAGGGCGTTCGGAGATGCACCAAATGCCACGGGAGGTTATGGGAAAGAGAAACCTAGCAGCCCCCACACCGGCTGCACACAGGTTCACACACACATGCAGGGGTGTGTATACACACACACACACACACACACACACACACACGGGTGAGGGCTCACCACTCAGCCTCTCTCCAAACACCAATAACCCCAGCAATGTGGCTGGGTGGCCCAATGGTTAGACCCAACCAAGGCACTGGGTTGGACCAGACGCGCCTCCTGCACGCGGTTGTCACAGCACTGCCCCACGCCCCCACCCCACAAGGGCAGAGGAAGGCAGCAGCAACGCCAAGGGCGGGAGGAAATGTGCAGGGGCAAGCGGAGGCTGGCTGGCGACAGAGGAGGCGGGGTGGGAGGGGCAGAGGAGCTGCAGCCCAAACCGACTGTACATCTGGAGCCAGGAGGCCCCCAGGATGTCCTGTCGGGTTCGCACTGGAGAATGTGAAGCTGAGGAGCTCAGGCCCCAGGGGAGGTGGAGTCCCGCGAATTCCAAATGGCCGGAGCACCTCAAGGCTGGCTCAGGCGGCCAGCTGGCGGGAAGAAGCCGGCGGAAGCATGGGTTTTGGCTGAGCCCAGGAAATCACTCTAACGCTGTCACGTGCGTACTTGGCCACATGGCGTTCCAGAGAAGCCCAGCACGAAACCCGCTGACCACCCAATTCTAGATTTCTCACAGATAGGCTGCCGATGGGTGAAATGAAACCTGGCACCTGGCACCTGACCCTATTGGATGCCCCACTAACCAGTCAACATTTAAGGCCACAGAACAGGATTCCTGTACATGGGTACAGCATATGCCATCCAAATGAGGCCGCTGCTGCCCGTGAGCGGGCCCGGTCCCACTCCTAACACGGGGGAAACAACCTCTAAGGGAAGCAAGGAGGCAGGCGGGGAGAGAGGAAGGAAAGAGAGGCAACAAAACTGAGGAAGTCCTAGCGTACGTTGCCAGAAACACTACCAATTCCTCAGAATTGTCCACTTACCAATAAGACTTTCAGTTACCTAATTCTAGCAGATTTGTCTCATAAGCTCAGTCTGGGAGATTTTTTTTGAGAGGAAAACTGCTTGATTATTTGAAGGTACAGACTCTGGCTGTTCCAAATCCTGCAGGTATCACCGTGACAAACGGCTCACCACCCAGCATCCACCACCCACCGTCGTCGCCCCTCAAACCAGGATCAGGACTTCTTAAAATACACTTCGGGGGGGGGAAATTCAACAGTGGGAATTCTTTCTCCATTTCTAAGGTCTTTGATTCCACCCTATTATTTTTGGTGATTCGTGAACCTGAAAATAGATACTAATATTCCCCAGTCCTTTTCCTGGCTGTAGCGAGTGCCAGTTCGGAAAAAAGAGCTAGAACAGTGGTTCTCAACTGAGGACTATTTCGCCCCCCTCGGGGATTTTGGCAATGTCTGGAGATATTTTTGATGGCCACGATTAGGAGGGTAGCGGTGTTACTGGCATCTAGTTGGTAGAGGCAGGGATGCTGCCGAACATCCTACAAAGGTCAGCAGCTCTGGGGCTGCCAATCCAAAGCTAGACGTGCCCCGGCTTCCCCAGCAGCACTGAAGCTGCACCTGGCAAAGCTGACTGCAAGGGGAAAGTGGGAATCGCGGGTAAGGCAGAGAGTGGGAAGGGGAGGAGAAAGAGGGGAGAAAGAGGGTGGAGAGAAACTCTGAGACCAGAGAAGAGAAGGAGGGGCCCACATCACTGACTTTTGGCAGTAAGCGGACTTGTGGAATCCCAGTCAATTTCGTCATTATAGAAATCATATGAATTCCAGAACGGCCTGGAGCTGCAAATACCCGGGGCTCCTAGGGAGCTCTGTGCCTCGTAAAGGGGAATGCCAGCCTCAACAGGCAGAGGGAGCAGCACCCCCTCCCCCCAGCCTGCCACCGAAAAACCGTCCGCCTGACGGACGCCTCCCTCCAGAACTGGGCTCGGCCACCAACGCCAGGACGTCAGGGGCTGCCCTAGATTCAGCTGCTCAGACGTGAGCCTTGCAAGAGCGGCTGCAGGAGATGAAAACCCAAATACACTTCCTGGAGTCAAAGAGATAGAAACACAGTTTCTGTTGCGTACGCCACTCTTTAACAAGGCAGCGATCCTGACGCGATGGGGGTGGGGGAGGAGGAGCAGAGAGGATGACCAGGCAAGCTTGAGTCCATTAAAAAAAAAAAACACGATCCGGAGAGATTACATAAAAAGTACAATTAAGGACCGCTCAGAATCCCGTGGCCTTGGAGAACGTGCTGCCTCCGGAATATTTTTAGAACAATCACTGGAGTGATTCTTCTGAGTTGTAGAAACACTCCCAATCAGAAAGTCAATTTTTCCTCTATTTGCAGAAGTGAGCTGGCTCCACGGGACGGAATGCGTGTGTTTTGCTTGGCGCCTGTTCACAACGCTGTCTTGGCAGCGTTTCCTTGGATCGCGCACGGTGAACCTGGCGCGCACACAGTAGCACTTTCATCTGAACCGCCCGGGCCACGCTTCCCTAATAACAGCCTGGGAACTGCAAAGCCCCGCAAGCCCAGCCCTTTACATGCGGAACAGAGACGGGCTTTCGGGGGGCCCCTCTCGCCACAAGAGGGATTGTAAACTGGGGCTGGTGCTTTCAATAAAGCTGTTAAAAGGCGGAAAAGAAAACAATGCCAGCGAGTTCTGGCGACCTTTCACCTCACCCCCACCACACACACACACACACACACACACACACACACACGCACACTCACACTCACACACACCCAGCCCTGATGGCTCCTCCTTCCCTCCCACTGCCCACACAGGTACCAGATTATCTCTGGACCATCTGAAGTCTGGATGGGAAGGGACACGGCCACTTCAGAACCTCACCGAGGTTGAGTCCCTTGGGCCTGACAGATCTGAATCTCCTGCTTGGTAGCTTTGGCTGAACGTGAATGCGTGAACTCAACTCCGAGCTACAGTTTCCTTCTGCACGAATGAGGTTAATGCCTGTCTTGAGGATCTCGGGCATGCATGTAAAGAATCTTACATCTGGCTGGCACCCAACAGAGGAAGCTATTCATGGGTAAGAATATGAATGAGTGAATGAATGAGTGAGTTAGTGAATGAATGAGTGAATGATTAAATGAGAGAATGAATAAATGAGTGAGTGAACGAATGAGTGGGTGAATGAATGAGTAGGTGGCACCCATGAGCCCGCCCTTCACCATCACTGATGAGCAGCCGCCGTCCCGCCCTCCCCATCAGGGCAGCTGTCACTCAGAAAAAGGACTTCCAGGTACCACTTCCTCCCCTCCCTGGCGTCAAGAAATGTAGTTATTTCGGCCTCTTGGAACTGGCTCATCACCACTGTCTTGCTTCACACATTCCCTTTTCTTTCTCTCTGTGTTGTTTACAAAGGTTTCACTCTGTTTTCAACTCATCAGAAAGGCCCTGCTAATACACAATTAACATGTGATTATAAAAAAAAATTAAAATAGCTTCCAGAAGAAGGAAATGTAATTAAGTAGAGAATGCTTTTCAGTAAGTGCTTGCTTTAACCCATTGTCAGAACACAGTCTACGTTCCTCCACAATGCCTGGAACAGATGCCAAGGGCAGAATGTTAAAAACAAATAAAAAAGGACATTATTTTCGGGGGGAATAATAACCATCAACTTGGTACAACACGCTGGAGAACTCAGATTCCGGCTGCAGAGGGCTGACCTCCCCCCAGTCCTCTCACCACCCTTTTCTGTAAAAACGCTTCTCTTCTAAAAAATAAAATAAATGATTAAACCCAACTCTAACATAATAAGTGAAACAGAGTGAAAAAGCAAAAGCCAAACACACATATTTACAAACTCCACCATTAACAGAAGCTCTAGTCCAGACCATGAAAAGAGTTTGACATCACCACTTTTTAACCAAGTCCGGGATCATTTTGTTTCAGATCATTCTGGCCAAATTTCAAAAGGGATCTCTCTTAAAAACCCCCAAATCGAAAATGGACTTTTAACTTCATGTTCAAGAAGCAATCTGAGAAATCGAAGGAATTTTTCTCCCAGCTTTTCCTGCAGCCACCCCGACGAAATCCAGTCATTCTATGGGCCCGACGTTGATGGTTTCTGCCCACCAATATGGTGCCACAGCAAACTCGAAATTCAAGGAGTTCCCATTTCCTTGGGAACCCTGTGAGAAACGTGTGTGTCCCCGCACACGAACCATCTCCCAAAATGATGGAGAAGAAGCAACATCGGAAAGCTCAGGGCTGGTGGCAGGACCACCACACCAGTCACCTGTCATCCATCCTTTGAACCCGAGCACAGAGCAAACGCTCCCAGCCCCAGACTGTTCCCAGCCGCCGAGGGAGCAGTCAGTGAACGGCCCACACTTCCACCTGGCCGGCCAAGAAGCTGGGGCTTCTGGACAAACATCCCACCGTGGAGGCATCCCTCTGGGCCACTCAGGACGCCATCCATCGCCGCCCCTGCTCCTTGAACCATGCATGAGGCACGGCTCTATTCCTGACTCGGTGGGTGTTAGCTGGGTGACCCTGGGCAAGCTTCTCCACTCCTCTGGATCCGTCTCCAGTGTGACATTCCTCATCTGTGAAATGGCCCCAAGAGGAAGCAAATTTCTGTGTCTTACAGGAAGAAAAGTGAGATTCAAAGGGTTTAGGTGACTGGCCCGAGCTCCTGTAGGAAGTGAGGGAGCAGAGACCACGGGCCAGTCTTCTCAACCAGGGGGCCAACTGCCCTCGGGGACAGCAGCCCCCGGGAGCCGACAGACCCTGAGGGGTACTGGGCACCCACGGGCACCAGGTCAGCAAGACCTCGTTTCATCCCACAAGTTACATGCTTTCACTGCAGTCCATGGACGAGAAGCCTGTGGCTGAGGATTTACTCATGTCTGTCTAAGGCCACCCAAAGTGTAAAATTAAGGCAGGCAACAGCGAGGTCATCCAGCCCCCCCCACGTACCGGATGGGGAAACTGAGGCTGCCCAGTGGAAAAAAGACTTCCCAAGTCACACGTGTGTTCGGTGAGCCAAGCTCTGGTTCCTAACCTGTGCTTCTGAGTCCCCTCGACAAACCCACCCCAGGCACCAACAGGCTGGTCTGCCCTGACCCAGGGCTTCTTCTGAAGAAAAGAAAGAGAAGCCACCAATGGCTCCCCCGATACTCCCCACGCCTCCTTCGTGGGGTCTCCCCCAGCACCCCCATTTCACAGATGAGACCAGAATGCAGAAGGCGGACAGCAGGCCCACGGCCTACACTTCGCCACCCAGCACCCTGTCATCAGCCCACCCCACAACCCCTGAGACCCGGGACCTTTCCCTGGGACCCCAAATACAACAGCCTGCATATCTCAGCATTTGTTTGATAACTCCTACTAGGGCCATTGCCTCGGGTTCAGATGGAGAATCCAAGGCTCAGAGACATAAAGCAATCTGCCTGAGGTCACACAGCTCAAACCCATCCAGCGGCCAGCAGCCACAGCGGCGCTCAAACTAAATGTAAATACATTTCCCAGTAAAGCGCCCCGACTCCGCTCCCAAGGGACAGCAGATCCCTCCAGAGTGGGAGCCTCTCTCCATCCATCCCGGAATCCCTTCATCACTTGGCACCGTCTTGACACATAGTAGGTGCTCTACCAACACCTGCTGAACTGAATCCTGCCCGCGTCCAGAAAAGCCATTAAAATTCTGCAGCCGGCGCCTGCCCCGCGCATCTGCACGGCGCAGCAAGAACTGACAATTCTTCCTAGATAAATATCTGGAAAGAAGTCGGGAAACAATTAAAACTAGAAGCTAATAAATGATGGAGAAGCCCATGAGCCAAGTCCTGGCCCACTTCCCAGTCTTCATTCATGCATCAAAAAACCCCAGCGGTCCGAGGCTTCAAGAGGGCAGCTGGGCAGTGGGGCTGTCCGGCGTGATATAAATGGGAACTAGATATGATCGGGTGTACTCATTGCACCCCCAACAGCAGACACTATCTCCCAGCTCCCCCTCTCGTGCCTCCCCAGCCAAGCCCCCTCCTCAGGGAGCTGGTGACAGATGATCTTGTAACCAGGCAACCAGGCGGAGGAAAGGTTCCAGAGTTCCTCCACTGGAGCGCGGACGGCTGCGTTCTGCTGAGGGTGGCTCCCGGGATGCAGCGCCATGACACCCTCTTCCGGGCCTTAAAAAAATTGGGGGAGGGGGCAGGTGCACGAGCTATCCCCCCACCATGAAAACAAGTGCTCTGGCATCCTCCCTCCCCCTCCCAAGCTAGGCCAGCGGCCAGCTTTTCAGGGAGACAAGTTTCCACGTCTCCACGTCTCCCCCAATGACAACCATGGCTATGGACGGACCTGTAACGGAAGGTCCCAGGGCCACAGTCTTTCCAGAAAAGCTCTCGCTCTGCGGCGGCCATCCTCCTTGCCTATCTGCCACCTGTAGCTGTCTTAAATGCTCCCAAGATTCCAGGGAGCCTCAGAGGTTCAACCGGGTCAGCTGCACTTTGGGCAAATATGTGCCTACAAAGAGAATGCCCTGTATCCATGGTGGGGGGGGGGGCAACGGAAAAAGGGTGTTGGGGTTCTCAACCAACAAAATGGAAGCTCTGTGTGCAGGGAGCACAGGTACCCGTCCGCTCTGACAAGTCAAAATGCTTTCAAGCTGTATTAGACACCTCGAGAGCCCTTTCGCTGGGCGTTGGCCATAAGCCAGGTGTCCTCACATCCAAGGTGATACTGGGTCCACGCCAGTCAGGTGGGCATCATGATTATCATGCTGATCATGGTAACGTCGAGGCTCAGGGCTAGACGGGGGTTGCAGGAACACGTACCACGAGCTAGGAACTTGCTAGGAACTTGATCGGGAGGACTTGTATACATAATCTCGTGGACTTTATTCTCAGCCTGGTAGGAGACCCAAGATGCACAACCAGGGGGGCAACTGTGTGGCTTCCTGCCTCCCTCACCTGTGCCCTTCCCACGGTTCATGACAGAGCCTTTGCCAGCAGTCATATCATCTTGGGGCACTGTGTAGGATTACGGTTGGTGGCATCGAGCAGATAAGTGAGAAGAGGACCACGGGCAGACGGGCACATCTGCAGAGGGCCCAGAGCCTGCCAGGCGCCGCCCCGGGTCTAAAGAACCCCCTTGGCCCCTTCCTGCCAGCCGGCTGAAGTCGGTATGCAAAGCAGGGTCCAGGCACTCTGAATTCAGGGCAGAGCTGTCATTTTCTTTCTTTCTCTCCAGTAAACATAGTGCACTTAATAAAGAAAAGGAGTGAAGTTGGAAAATTGAAAATTGGAAAGAGAATAATTTCTTTTCCAGAAGGCAAGCCTCCAGGAGGTTCCTGTGGGTATCAGAGGGTAAGGGGCACTCAGGGAGGAAATAAAGACCCCGTTTGGGGGGGTGGATATCATCCAAGTATCTAATAAGGTTCTTCTGACAACGTTAAGATACACACACAAACCGCACACTCCCTCTTCCTAGCTGCATGAACAGATATGATTCTTTCTAACATCTCTATCAGAATGGAAATGACCACTGCCAGAGACTGGGCAGACGCTGGAGCGAAGAAGATGCAGAGACTGGGGCCCATCAACTCAACAGATGTCCTCACCATATGCCCCCACTTCTGGACCGTGCAGCCCCAGACCCAGAGGAGGAGGGCCTCTGACTCCCAATTTGGGGCCACAAGAAGGGAATGGAAATAAAGCCAATAAAAAGAAGAGGCCTCCCAAACGCACAGGGATCCAAGCCTTCCGTGATGGGAAGCTATCCATCACCACTGGGCTGACACAAGTGTTTTCAGCTCGTACCCCCTGTTACATCTAAGGGCTGAATGCTTTTCTGGGAAGTGGGAGGAGCTAATGAAACCACAAGTTTGGCAGAGCCCGAGGCAGGGTGTCCGGCTAAAAACTTCTCTTTCCAATCAGCTAAAGTCACCACAACTTTAAATCAATGTTATTGCATCTTCTGATTTTTAAAGGAACACTTTCTTCTTGTAGAAAATTTCACAGATACAGACCAGGATACAGAAGGAAAATAGAGACCACCAAAGTAACTTCCATTAACATTTCGGTGCTCCCTTCCAGTCCCTTTTCAGTGGACTTGTACAAACAGACATG
>NW_021703778.1:168663902-168738739 GCF_005190385.1 Monodon monoceros
TGTGCTCCCTTCCAGTCCCTTTTCAGTGGACTTGTACAAACAGACATCTACTGATTGAGCTATTACTGTATACAGTTTTGGTTTGTGCTTTTCTCTCTTGATATTACATTGGGAGCATTTTCCCACGTTGGGAGAAACGCTGTAAAATCCTTATTTTTCATTGCTATGTGATGTTTCCCATCATACGGCTGGGACACCGTTCATGTAGCCATTCTCCTCCTACTGGAATCGACTTGCTTCCAAAATTTTCCACTGTGACAAAGACACTGCAGGTGCGTGCCCATGTTTTCAGGCATATACCTAGTTAATCTTCAGGATGGTGACCCAGAAGTAGAATTCCTGGACCCAAGGGCATGAGGGATCTCTCTACATGTTCCCAGCTATGTCTCCAGCCCTCTAAATACTGAACTGCTTTACAACTCACCCTAAAAGGACACAAGAATACCTACGTATTCTCAAGTCAAGAAAGCTTTCCACCCGATCGATAATTTTGGAAAAACATTCCCCAGAGGGGCTGGCAGGCATTCACTCTCCTGGTCCCTGCCAGGCTGACAATACCTACTGTACAGTACAGCTGTCTCTCCCGTGCACCCTAGAAGTACACCCAGCACCGATGACCCACCAGCGTGCCTCTCTGGACGCCCTGGACACCACCTCCCTCCACATGGAATGATGCTATTGTCCACAAACAATCATTTTTTAAAAAACAAACAGAAAGGGTGTGTAGGCCAATACTTTAGCAAGATAACTTGTCCGCTTCCTGAAAATGTGAGATAATGAATAAAAATGTTCATTACGGAATTATTCACTTTCCTCCCCGATTCACGTCCTGGTAATTACCGTGACCAGCCTAATAAAAACTGCTACAAACCGAAGGTCAACTGGCAGTTAGAAGTGTTCATTTTCATTTCAATGTATTCATCTCTGGCTCCTAATGGCCTCATTTTCTCCCATGCTCCTTAATAAATACCACTGAATTACAGGTTAAATAGCTAAATTAAATTATTGCAATTACAGCGTGCACAGCCCTGAATCTGGGTTTACCTTTCCCAGTTCAATTAGAGGCAAAGTTTCAACAGCCACGGAATTCTGACTGCTGTCAATATTCTCAATTGCTGAGAATCTGCGCAGACGCCCAGAAATTTGGTGAGAGGGCTTTTTTTCCCCCCTGCTTGTTTCTGAGGGGCTGATTGGAGCGCTCTCGACTGAAACAAAATCACACCATCAAAAGTGGTTTTTGGAAAGAGACCACAAGGCATAATTGATTCTTTTCGACTAAAAAGGGAAAAGACTTAGCAGGGTTCTGGCTAAATGCACTGTGCATGCGTGTGTGCGTTGTGTATGTGTGTGTATGTGTGTGTGCGTACACAAAAGAAAGCCCCATCTTCTGAAGGGGAAAAGTACATTTCAATAAATCCAAATCCCCCCTCCTTCATGCCACTGGCCCACAATGATTTTACAGGTCCACATTAAAGAGCTTGCTCATCATTTAAATATATTTGAACGTTTGTTGCTATTGTCTCACCACAGGATTAATTATCCAACATCCCTTATAAGACAGAGTGTCTTAATAATACGGAATGCCTGGGAAGGAAAAAAAAAAAAACCCTCACCAGTTCTGTTTTCCCAAATCCCAAGATATGAGAGTCTATTTCTTGTGAAAGAGCTCCCCCTTACTTCTCCATCCCTCTGCTTCTAAAGGCACCAAATTCCACCACGGACAGGGACTCTTGTCTGGCTGTGGTTTGTTTTTTTTTTTTTTTTAACAATCTTATTGACACACAGCACGGGTGAGCGATAAAACCCCTCTAGGCCCACCCACGAGTGTTTAGAAATCTGGGATGCTGCAGGGGTCCACATCATGGAGAAGAGAGCCCACCCACTTCCCTGGCCCCCGAGCCCAGGCCTGGTCAGACTTGAAGGGAGGGCCGATTCCACCCCGGTGGGCGGGGAGGTAGGAGCCCGGCTGAAATCCCATTTGGAGCTTTGTCATCCCTGTTCCGAAAGCCCACAGCTGAGCGCGTGCCAAGCACTGAAAGGCTGGTCGCACGGCCAGAGCCCGTGTATGTGGGCGGCGGCTGAGACCCTGGGCACATCGACTATCAGGGCCAGGGGTCTACTCCCCGCCCGTGGCTCGGGAACCCACATCTGGAAGCCCTCCAACCACGACAGACCTCCTCTGGAGGCCTGGGCACTTTGCCCCCTCAAAGGTGGAGGATTCTCTGCCCAGGGCCCAGGGAAGCCACCTTGCCCGTGACGCTGGGGTGTGGGGCATCTGTGTTCACACCGTGAGGCCCACCACTCCAGCCAGGACCATGGCCAGGGCAAACGCCTGTTCCAGGCCTGGGCCACAGCCACTAGGGACACGTGCCCCCGGCACAGGGCAAGAGGCTGGCACGGCCACTTCCAAGTCAACCCAGAATGGCATCAGAAGCAGGGGTCCCGACAGGGGGCTCCCCGAGTGCAGGGCCTGCATGCGGGTCACCTGTCGGGCCCTCTCCCGGGCCTGGCACAGAGCAGCCGGCCCTCCGTCAATACCTGCTGATCCAGACTGAGTAGGCAACAGCCTCCCAGCTGTCCACGGGCTGGCCAGAGGGAGCCAGGCCTCCCTGTCCACAGACAGGGGCCTCGGGGAGGCGCTCGGGCCTTTCTCCTCCTACACCACGCTTTGCTGACGTGGGGACAGCCAGGCCCGGTGTGGTGAGGAGACGCCTGGGCGTTGAGGCAGCTCAGAGAGTGGACAGACATGGCCCCAACTTTCCAGGCCCCCAGCATTCTCCTAAGGACCGGATTAACACCACAGAGCATCCAGTTTCCCAGGAGAAGTGGCCAGTGGCCCATGCAAATATTTCTACAGAGGAAAATGCAACTCTAGCCAGGGATTTCTACCCCTGGAAGCCAAACCAAGACTCATTTTAAAGAATGCCTGAAAAACAAATTGACCATCCACTGCTTAAAATGGATCAGTAGTTGAAAAGCTGTCACACACAATTAACACATCAAATACTGGGGGTTTTTTTTGGAGGGGGGGAGGACACAAATGGTGACACCAGCCCTCCCAAGTACTAGGCATGTGCACATCTGGATCCCTAGTTGAGCCTTGCAACAATCTGATGAGACATCACCATCGTCATCATCATTATTCCACTGGGGTGCTTCCTCCAGTTTACAGATGACAAGCTAAGATTCAGAGAGGCGAAGTGACTTATCCAAGGTCACACAGCCGGGAGCCCTCGGTCTCCCATTAGAGGGCTGCCCCCTGGAGAAACAGCAGACCCCCAAACCTGGCACCTGGGTACCTCTTGATCTGCTGCCTGCGGCCTGCTCCACCCCCTGTGCACTTTGTCCCAGGCCCCCAACGTCAAGCTGGCTACTCGTAGGGCCCAGAAGTGTCTGTTCCCTCACACCCTGTGCGCTGTCACTCCCTTTGCCTACAGTGGCCTCCCATCCTCCGTGCAGCCTGGGGAAAGTCTTGGCCTCCCATGATGGTCCCTGGATGCATCGCACTGTTCCCTGGCCATTTACCTGGTGTCCTCCAGGGGCTGCCTCCCTTGTCCCTGGATCCCAGTACCTAGAACAGTGAGTGGCCTGAGCAAGACCCTTCCCCACTCTGGACCTGGGTCTCTGGCTGGGGAGGGAGTCAGGCCAGACAACTCCCCACCCTCCACCAAGAACCCAGGGCCGCAGAGCCCGAGAGCTCTGGGGCAGGGGTGGCCACTGAAAAGCTATGTCCACGGAGAATCGTGTGGGGCTCCCTCGTCCCTGCCCTCGGCCGTCCAATACCACAGCCCACTTGGACAGGACAAACGGCAGCTGCCTTTTCCAAGCCTCCAGCGCGCCCAGGCACCAGGCTGGGCCCTTCCACGTGTCATCTCAATGAACTCCCCATTTCCCGGAGGAAGAAACTGAGGCTCAGACATGGGAAGGAGGTTCCCAGCCACCGAGCAGGAAGGCAGTGGCTGCTGCACCGCCCACCAGCCCCGTTCTCATCCCGGCTGCCCCAGCAGGCAGAACAGGCCTCGATGGCCACATGAGCACGGACCCACCAGAGGGTCCACGCTCGTCTCAGGTCTGCACCTGCAAATCCCACCGTCACAGGCGGAAACGGTGCAGGCATCCCCAGGCTCTGAGCTGGGGTGGAGGGGCAGGCAGTTATAAAGTGACCCCCCCAAACACACACACCTGAATGCATCACTACAGCACAGCAGCAAGCAACTACCTCTACCTCTTGGGGCCGGATAAATCCTTTTGCAGCACCCCTACCCCAGCCCCTCTCACCCCTACCTTCGAGCCAACAGGCATCGCAGAAAGGCATCGCATCCGGGGTACCATGTGGTCCTGTCCTCCCAGGCCGCTGCAGATGGAAAGGCTTCTTCCTCATGGTTTGGGCCACTGCCCCTGCCCCAGACTTCCAAGCTCTTCCTGGCCCCCAGAGTGTGGGCACAGTCAGAGCTGACCTTGGAAACGGAAAAGGCCGCATTGGGCATGATGATGGGGTGTGCAGTCCCCATCCAGGCCAGTTGCTGCAGTTAAGACCAATGCCCCAGCTGCGTGGTGGCGCCTGGTGAACTTTGGAGACCGGCTATTTCCCGGGGGTCTGGGGTGAAGGCAGAGGCTGAGGCTCCTATGAAGCCCCAGCTAGCCTGTACCGAGCGCCCTGGGCTCCTCTTGTCTGCCGTGACTGAGGGCATCTCGCCCTACAGTGCAGGGGGGATGGAGGCCCAGGGGCAGGGAGGCAGGTGGGGGACCCAGAACTTTGCTCCCCCCGCCCTGGCATTTCACCCCAACAGCGCACAGGTAGGGGGTGCATGGCGACCCCTCCCCCCAGGACTTGCTCCACAGATGTCCTGCCAGTTACCCACCGTGACCCCTCAGCTGCTCACTCAGCACATCCTCAGTGATGGGGCCACCGCTGGGCAGCCAGGAGCTGGGCATTGACATGCGTCCGACAAAAGTCCAGAACCTTCTCCCTGAAAGGTGACTTCCCTCTTTCCCTGCACCCAGGCAGAGGGGGAGCTTCAGCCAAAGTTGGGGAAGGAATGTTTCAGACTAAACCGAGCGCCAACATCTTAAGGTCCACCCTTGGGTCCCTGAAGGTGGTCACGAAGGGCATTCCTTGTTCAAAAATGTTAAAAACCCTAAAAACCGAAAGAAACTCATGAACTCGTTCACAATAAGGTCACGCGGGCAATGTGAACACAGTTGCTTGGCTTGGTTCCTAATTTAAGCCCACCTGGTGTGACAACACCTCTTATCAAAGGTACCTGGGACGGGACAGGTGGGCCAGGTCCCAGACCTGTGGGCAGGTGTTCGGAAGATGCACCTCCATTAAATTACTTTTAAAGGGAGGCTGAAATGACCGTTACTTAATGAAACATGATTTTTCACAGCAGTGGGAAGGGGGAATTAAAACAGTTCCTTGAAGGAAGGGTAAGGCTGTCCTGGGAAGACGAGAGAGAATTCTGGGGCTGGTAACTCTGATGCTGCTTTATCCTTGGCCATTACTGCAGGGTGGTGTGGCCAGTGGTTCTTCAGACCCTAAAAATGAGCGTCTGGGGACATCCCTAACTCAGAATCTAGGGCCAGTTGGGCCCATGGAGAACTCCCATCTACTCTGGGTGTCCCATGCAGGTTTTATACAGTTTGGGGAAATTCAAGGATTTTCCCAAAGGCTGCACTGCCCACTTCTGACAATAGTTAGTTAAAAGCAGCCACACTGCAAGGTGTCGGCTACACTGGCATCTAAGGAAAGGGGAAAGTCAATTCCCCGCACCTCCTGTGTGCCAGGTCCCACCCTGGGAGCTTTACAAACCTCCACTTTCCAGAGGAGGAAAAGCAGCTCAAACATAAGTATATCTTAGCAGTCCTCGCCCCCCTCCCAGCCTTTGGGGAATGAGGTCAGGAATAAGTAAACAAACTGAGAGTAACGGGGTCATGGAACGCACAGTCTTCTATTCCCATACAGCGCCTCCAACAATCAAAAGAAAATACCAGCCCAGCTACCTCTTAACCACTGTGAAGCCATAAAGCCAGCCCCAAGGCCTTCCTTCAAACACCTTTCCTCTGCAGAACAAGTTGCTGAAGGAAGGTCAAGGTCACCCCGTAAGGGGCCGCCCTTTACAGTGAGGTCTCACAGGAAGGGAACCCGCAAGGCCAGGGCTGCCTGAACACCTGAGGCCAGGGCTTCGGGAAGGGAACATCTAAGCCAGCGAGGTGCATCTGCCCGGGGCTGGAGCCGGTGGCCTCCTCGACCCAATTCTCTCTCTCTAGGGACAAAGCTGCCGAATGAGGTCTGGGGATGAGGAATAAAAGGACCAGACCCTCCACTTTATGTTCTGTCTCAACTTCTACCAGGGTCAGTATGAGAACCTGTCTCCGTTTCTGTGTGCTAAGTGCCATGGTGATCTGCAGTGTGACAGTCACTATTCCTTATTTCAGGGATCCTCAAACTACAAGCCTTGGCCTGGCTACCTGTTTTTGTAAATAAAGTTTTATTGAAACAGCCACACCCATTCAGTACACACTGTCCGTGGATGCTCTTGCCCTGTAATGGCAGAGTTGAGTAGTTGCAACAGAGATGGTTGGGGCCCACAGAGCATAACATAGTTACTACCTGGACCTTTATCTTAGATAAAGCCCTGTCTTATCTAAAAAACCCTGAGATGAAGTCTCCCAGACTTGAAGTTGATGCAAAAATCTCTCTGTCTTGAACCATTATGCTTTGTTCCATAAGCAAATCAGAACTCACCATGTTTCCCCTTTTGCCAAGGCTGCCAGGAAGCTCAGAGCTAAATTCTGTGCTCCTCTGCCGTGTGGTTTACTGGGATAACCTTTCCAATCGCTTGAATGTATGACTCCCATTGTTTCACCATTGCTTTAATGCTTCTGTTACTGGTTTACTTAAAGTAAGAGACTTTATATCCCTTTATTATCGATGCGGCTATGGTATAAATCATAAAGAGAAAAAGAGCATGAGGACAGGATGACACTCCAGCTCAGGGGTCCCTCTGCATCATGATAAGTCTTTGCAGACCCCGCTCTCGAATTCACCCAGGCAAGGGACCCCCCCCATTCCTTCCCTTCCAATCTCAACTCCCTCCAGCTGAGTCCTCTGGACCAGGAATTCCTGCGTGAAGCTAGGTGAACTTCAGGCACTCGCTCTGGTCACTTCCAGTGCCCTACCTGCTTCTGATGGGCAAGACACTCATTCACTCAGACCCTCCTGGACAGTAAGGCCCACTTACATGCTAAGACTCAGAGACAGAAACACAAAGCTCAAAGCACAGTCCGTGCCCTGGGAGCCCCCCATTCCACACAAGAAGGTGATGGACTCAGTCCAGAGGTGTATACTAAGTGCCACCCAGGGGAGCTAGTCCCGGAGACGCGGACGAGAGCTGGCTCTTTGGGAGTCAACAGGCTACCCAGAGTGCCTGAGGGGCTTGCTGGGCAGAGCGCAGCCAGGCCAAAGGGCAGAGGTGCCCAGGGCCCAGCAAGGAGCCCTGGAGGCCGAGCTCAGCCACCTGCCAACCACCACCAACGGGGTTCGGGCCAAGCAGTGTCCCACGGCTCCACCCGGAAACCAGGTGTGTGGGCTGGGTGACCCTGAGCCAGCTACAGATGTTTCCTGTACTCACACCAACGTTGCAGCAGCAGCCTTAGGAAGACGCGAGTAGTTTATCAATTGAAGCGGTGATGCACGGCCTGGCTGGGTGGTGGAGCCCAGGGACAGCACTGGAGGGTGAGGCCAGAGGTCCCGGAGGCCGTGAAGGCTGCAACGAGGAGCTTACTTTCCCCTGGGCATCCCCAAGGGTCCTGACATTTAAAAGCAAGAGCTCAGGATCCAACCCCTCGTCCTCCCCAGCAGCACAGTTTGAACTTGAGCTCAGCTAGGCCTGCCACCCCTTCCCCCCTACGGAAAAGCCCAGGTGTCACCGGGGTGCCAGCCACAGGCCCTGGGACTTCACTGAGCCCTGGCTCCCAGGTGCGGACAGGGACCTGCCCCCGCAGAGGCCAGCGTCTCCAGGGCCGCCGCGCCGCTAATCACCACACTGTTTACCTGGAGTTTATTAGACTGCCGCTGGCTGCTGGCAGGCAGGCTCTCATATTTACACCTGGCTTTCTCGACGTCTCCCCAAGTGCGGAAGTTCCTTCGCGCCGCTGGCGGGAGGCTAACCCAAGCAAAACCAAGCGTGGGGCTGCGTTTAACGAGAGGAAAGGGGCTTTCGGGCTCCCTCTGGCTCGACTTCAGGATTCCGGCTAACAACCCTCCCTTGGGTGGTGACACGCCCAGCCGCCTCCATCCTGTCCAGGGAGGCTGGGGACAGAGCCTCTGCCCAGAATTCAGCCAGACTTGCTTGAAGCATTCCTGACCCAGGACGCAATGGGGTAGCGTGAAGCTGTATTTGCTGGAAGGACCACTCTGGCTGTCCACCCACCCATCCCCCAGACATCAGCAGGCCCCTTCAGTGAGCCAGGCAGGATGCTCACACCAGAGATACAGAAGTCACTAAACAAGGTCCCTGCCTCAGTCTAGAGAGGGGGACAGGCAGGCAGACACCTATACTGCAGCCAGGCCAGGGCACCCAAGAGAAGGGAGGGAAGGCTCCCGGCAGGGAGCACGTCCCGGGGGAGCAGAGCACAGAGACGGCTGCACAGGAAGGAGGCAAATTCAAACCACATCTAGAGGGAGGAAAAGAAAGGCTGTGGCCTCGGAGACCTGGGATGAGCTTCCCTCTGCTGCTTCATAGCCGTGCGGTTCTATAGAAGAGCTTGACCTGTACAAGCCTCAGTTTCTGCATCTGTAAGATGGGAGTGGCCACTGTGATGAGGATTCAGGAGGTAAAGGATTGGAAAGACGGGGCCGATGGGTCCCCAGTATCTCTCAGCTCACATTCCTACTGGACCCCAAAACTCTTTTTGTTGATCAAAACATACAGCCTCAGCTGACATCAGCCGGGAATTCTCAGGTGACTGAAGAGCAGGCTCGTCTCTGGGGTGCAAACCCCTAGAGACCACGGAGACCATGTGACGGAACAAGCCGAGTCCCGAGCCAGGAGCAGGTCAGCGCAAGGGCCTCCCCAGCCCGTGGCAGCTGGGACAAGCAGAGAAGAGAACCGGGCGGCCACAGTTCCGCACCCGCCCTCTAGGGCTCACAGTGATCTCAACCAGGTACCAGAGAACACGGGTGCCCGGGGGCCGGGCGGGGAAACCTCAGCCTCGGGTGGGCCAGCGCCCACCACTCCAGGCAGCCAGGCCAGAGCAAGATCTGGGAGGGTGAGGCACCCGTAGCTCAGGTGAGAGGTGAGAGGCCTGGGGTTGAACTGGCCGGGTCAACCATCCTCTCTGCCTCTAAGTCTGTGACCTCACGTCAGGCCTTTCCTTCTCTGCATCCTCACCGCAACACTGGGCAATGCGGTGTGCTCCAGAGGGTCAGACTGGCTCCGGCACACACCAGCCCTCAGCGAGACAGCATCATTTTTACAACGGCTACACTTAAGCCGAGGCCTCCCAACTACCTCCTCCCAATTGTCCAATGACTTGGAAAGACGCAGACAATCCCCTCAAGGGCTGAGGACACAGTGTAAGGTGGTGTCTCCTCTCCTATCAATTCCCTCACAGCAAGGCCATGCCAGGATGGAAATGAAATTTCAACTTCTGGGCTGGTGTGATCAGTTAGTAGTGGCAGCCTCGCTTAGCCACTTAAGGCGCCCAGGCCCAAAGGACAGAGGTACCGTGATGGACTAGCAATGGCTTCCATAGGTACAGGAGGGGCAACGGAGGCACACGTGCTACACACACCTGACCCCAACACATCTCTGGACAACAGCATGCCACTTCTTCGGGAAGAAACAAACGAACACAGGCAGAACACGGATTGTAGAAAATCGGAAAGCTGGGACAGCTGGGCCAAAAGGATGGCCAAGACCAGGGAAAGGAGGAAGAAGAGTTGCCTAGAATTTCCATAAACCTCTGAATTTTACCAGCAACAATAAACACAAGGCCATGGGTTTTCTACAGAGGTGTTTACTGAGAAGGTTTTCTCCAGGGAGAGATAACTGAGAATAGATCTCTCCGCTCAGCTAGCCACCTCCCTGGTTCTGGCCCCTCTGCTCTGGGTCTGGAACAGGCTCCCAAAGGCACCCAAGCAGCCCGTGCCCAAGGACCAGGAAACCGCCATCCTGAGGTTTGGGTTCGTGGCGAGGTGCGGAGGGCCATTCAAAGAGGAGACACAGGCAGCAAAATCGGAAAGCCAGGACAGGGCACGGCTTCCCACAGGGGACAAGGAGGGCCAGGCGAGCCCCAAAGAGCAGCTCACACTGGTCTAGCAGGGGACACCTGGGTACTCCAAAGCCTGGGGCCTCCACACATAGGACACGAGAGGACCCTGAGGCAGAGGCCCAGCCCTCATCATCGCCCCCTCTGCTCAGCTGTCCCCAGCATGGGTCATCATGGAGAAGACACCTTCCTCTCTACCGACAATCACAGTGATCATCATGGGATAGTCAGCAAAGGCGCCCTTGCCGGGGCCTTCCACGTGCCAGGCCCCGTGCTCAGCGTCATGCACACACTGGAAACGAGGTAACGCCGTCATCTCCTCCTAGTAAGTGAGGAAACCCAGGCTCCAAGATGGAGGCGAAAGGCCACAGTCACCCAGTTAGGAAGGGGCAGAGCCAGGGCAAGCCCAGGCCTGGCAACTCCCCGGCAGGGTTCTCTGCCCGCCCATCTCTGCCCCTGAAAGCACCAGCACGGCGGCCAATATGCACCCGGAGAGTAAGAGCCGGGGTCCCCAGGAAAGCCTGCATTCATTCACACACTAGGGCATCATTTGGGTCTCACTCCCTCTTGGTCCTGTGCATGTTTCACTGCTCCCTGGCCCTTCACAAAGCAACAGAGCAGCTGACCGTGGAGCCTGGTCTTCAGGATGGAGGGCGGAAGCACCGTTCATGCACACACATGCACATGCGCCCATGCACGCAAGCACACACACGCATACACACGTAGGCATGCACACATGTGGACACACATACATATACATGTACATGTGTGTATGCACACACACATGCCTCCTTCTGGATACTCGAGTCCATTGCCCTTACTCCCCAGGGTGACCTCCTTAACATAAATGAACCTGCTGCTGTAGGGTCCAAGGCTCTGACATGCTGGCCCACCTCTCACCCAGAGGTTCACTTGAAATGTTTACCCACCCTTCAGAGTCCTCCATCATGGGTTCCTCCGATCTAAACCTTTGTTTATTTTATGGGAAATTTAATGGGTAAACAAACTGCTTTTCCAGGCTGCGCTTCTCATGGTCTACACGGGCTTTTTCTTCTTACTCATAAAAAGAGAAAACTTCAACTTAAGAAAGGTAAATGAACTTGAACCCCTACCCACTCCTACTGCCCCACACGCACCCCCCAAAAGATGTGGTGGTGCCAAACTCAAGAAACCAAACTCTGTATCCCATTCCAAACCAAGAGCCTTCCCCTATCCTGACTGCTGACTTCACGGGTCCATCCTCCCCACACGCCTTCCGTCTCTGTCTTTCTCAGATGTGTCCCTAAGCACTGTCCTCCTACCTGAGGATTCACCTGAGCGGTGGGCGGGCTGGAGCATCTTGTGGAATAAAGAGAAGCGAAAGCAAAATGGACCCCCCAAAAAAGGCTAAATTTCCAAACATCAAGTGACGCACCCAAAGCCAGAGAGACGCAACTCCAGGTTGGCCTGACGGCTACATCTTACACAACTCAAGTCTCGTATTTCTTCAATATGCAAAGCTGCTGTTTCCCCTGGCCCAGCAGAGACTTCCCAGACGACACTCCCTCCCTCCCTGCCCCCCTGCAAGCTGCATCTGGGGCCGAAGGTCAGCTTACCTGTTGCCCAGGCCCGTGGTGAGAGGATGAGAGGGTGGGAGGCACAGGAGACAACAGCCCAGGGGCTGACCCCAGCCTCACTGCACTCTTCAACCTCCACGCCTGCCTTGGTTGCTTTCCCCCAAAGCAGGATGCACGGCCTTCAGAAAAGAAGTCTCTGGGTCTGGCCCCTCCCCTCCAGTGACACCTCCCTGCCTTGGTTTAGGACTTGGGCATCGGAGGCTCCTGGGAAAGATATCCCAAATCTAGAGACCAGTTTTTCTTCTCCTTCCTTCCTTCCTTCCTTCCTTCCTTCCTCCCTCACCCCTCCCTCCCTCCCTCCCTTTCCTTTCTTTTTTTCCGTGTTGCACAGCTTGCAGGATCTTAGTTGCATAACCAGGGATTGGACTTGGGGCCGGGCAGTGAAAGCCCCGAGTCCTAACCACTGGACCACCAGGGAATTCTCAAGACCAGTTTCTTTGAGGGAACAAAGCCTAGTCTGTCTTCTGCACCCTCACCTGAGCAGGAAACCCACCAGCAGAGGGGACCCTGGGATCCTGTGCCAGGGCTGGGCACGGAGCGGAGAGCTCACCGTACCCCACGCCCATCTGCTTCCAATTCACATGAGCAGACAGATATGGAACCCTTTCAACTGGACATTAATCATTCACAGCAATTAGATCCCCGAGACCTCGCAGAGGGAGTGCGACGAGCCCAGGAAGGAAGGAAGCCCCGAAGCGCTAAGCAGCGTGGCTGTGCCAACCTAAGTGTGCCGACACAAAGGGAGATAAAGGCCCCAGATTGCTCTCTCTCACCTGCCGTGTGCAAAGCCCCAACTGTGATCAGATGGCAGAGGGCTGCGCTGCAAAACGCTCCGTGAATTATTCTGCAGTAGGTATAATTGAAAGGATTAACATGAAGGCGATGTTTCCCTTCCAAAAATTCGAGGAACGCCAAAACGACTCTCATCTGGTCTGGTATGACTCATGTTTTAATAGAGGAACTTAATTTTCACTTCTGAGGAATTTGGGCTCCGGGAAACATCGTCTAAGAAACACTCGTTTTGCTCCACCGACGAGAAGTACCGCCACCCCGAAAGTAAAAATAAAGGTCCCCCAGCCTGTCCCGTCTCCCAGAATCCACTGTCATCCACCGGGTGGAGCCTCCACACGCTGGGACAGAGCACGAGGTCTCAGGGGAGAGGGTGGGGTCTGAGGTCAACCAGGCAGGTCCTAACTTGGCGTGGTGGCCCTTCCCGTCTCGAAGGCACTGCTCAGGCCGGGCCTACCCAGAGGCACCTGGCAACACTGCACAGCAGCCCCTGGCATGGTACACTGTGTGGGCGGGATATGAGCCTCCTGAAGAGGGACGGTCTCCATATCCCGACCCTCTGGCATCCTCCCCCCAGCAGCAGTGGCTCCCAGGAGATTGCGCCCCAGGACACTGACTCCTGCCCCTGCCTGAGCCTGGCCCTCACGCCCAGCAGGGGCCGATGGAACCAGGGCTCAGAGGTCAGGACAACCTGTCACCACCCACCAGCTGCCTAATTAGTGGAGGCAAGATTCCCTACCTCCGTGATGAGACATCACAGAAGCTTCAGAAACACCCATCCCTTCCCAGACCCCGCCCTCCTCGCACCACCCGTGTGCCCACGTCCGTGTCCCTGCCCTGAGCCCCACAGAGACCCTGCCTCCCAGGGACCCTCCAGACACCCCACCCCACTCCGGATTCCAACAAGTGTTGAGTTTTACCTAAAAACTGAACCCACGATGAGCATCTGGGGTGCAGATTTCTTGCAACCAGCAGTACCTGGCAAACCTCTGCTTTTCTGCCTCTCTACCTTCCCAGCTGTATTTTCTTATTTACATTGCCCCCAGCAGGCCCCTAGCGCCCACAGCACCTAGCTGATGGACGGTTCCTGAAGGGGAGTAGGGATCATGGGGGCCGGCTTGAGGCCGCAGCACCCGAGTACCACCGTCACACCACGGAAGAGCCCCACAGGTGAGAATTTCCCATCAAGCACGCCTGGACAGAGGATGCTCCAAGATACCACCAATCCTCAGGTGCTCATCACCGCATCCTGGCAGCTCTGTTACCTGACTGGCCGCAGCAGGAGTCCCTTCTCTGTGCTGCGCACCATTCACCAAGGCTTCCGCAGGACCCGACAGTGACCGGGATGGCGCCTGCCACCCCTACCCCAACCCTGCGATGGAGAACAGATATCCAGATCCCCTCCCCACCTCTTCCCCACCTCTGCTCCGGCCAAGGGAGAGGCGCTCATTTATAAGTTGCAGATAATGTCGCCCACCATTCATCCAAATGTGTCAGTTACATCCCATTAGACGGTAATTATTTTTTAATTAAAACTAAGAAAACTGGCATGCCTGTGCCGACTTTATGCATCTGTTATGGGTTAAAATAGCTTTTAAAAAATGTTTCGGAGACCGCAGTCTATTGTGGCCATGGCCTCTGCCAAAGAAAACGCAAGCTTGCTTATTTTCTCTGTGGGGCGCGACAGCGCCTGTGTGTGCCGGAACAGAATCGGCTGGCCGTGAAAAGAATTCTAAATAAAACACAAACATGGAATTTGGCAACGCCACAGAAGCAAGCTTAAGACTAATTCCAGCATGCGGACGGCTCTCACATAGTAAGTCTGGCTCCAGCATAAATGAAACCAGGCACTGTAAAATACCAAGCAAGTTGGAGTTTCAACTTAAAGGGGCAGAACGCTGGTTCCAGGTATAAAAGCTTATTAAGCCGGCTCACACTGGCTCCATAAATCCATAGGTTATTAGCTGTTTGCTTTCAGCCAATCCCTCCTTAAAGAGATGCATATTAGGAGAGAGAGAAAGAGAGAAGGAGAAATGAAAACCATCATTTTGCACTTGACTTTTAGTGCAGCCGTTCTGGAAATACTGTGTTCATTATCTCAATTAGAGGAGAAAGACTGTCAGACCTCAAATACACACAAACCCAAAAGGGAGGGGAAGGTGAGGGAGGGCCCGAGGGATGCAAGGTAGGAATGCCCATCGCACTGGGAAGATGAAAACGGTCCCCCCCCCCCAGAAACCAGAAACCAGAAACATCAGGGGGTGGGACTCGGCCACAGGGGGAAAGCCATGTGGATGCTGGAATACCCCCACCCAGGGAAACAGCAATGGTAAGGATTTTGATAATAATTATAGCAACAATAAAAATAGTACAGTAATACCTGCTACTGTGCACCACCTTTCATATACCAGCTGTGGCTGAAGGTGGTATAGTATAACAGGGACAGTTCTAAAGTCTAACCAAGTGGTTAAGGGCTCGGAAGTCAGACTTGCCTCAGTTTCCAAATGTGTAAAATGGGGTAACAGTGCCTTCCTCACAGAACTGGGGTGAGGGATGCTGAGGATACAGCCCATGGTAAGCATTTAGCAAAGCACCCCTGTCAGAGTCGGGACTTGAACTCAGCCGTCCTAAGGCAAAGCTGGCAGCCCCCTGCCACACTCTCCTGGGCAGGGCACCCACGGGACTGGCCAGATTTTCCGGACTGGGAACTGCGGGCTCCCTCTGAGATTGGGGTGGGGCAGGGGCCGCAGTCTCCCACAGAAGGTACTGAGAAGGCCAGTTCATCCCCAGAGAGAGACTTGCCCTCAAAGGCTTCAGCGGACCTTAGCGCTGAAACATGATCGCACACACCGCAATCCAGGAAGAACTGCAAAGTTCAGGGAAGAAAAATAATCAGAAGTGTCTCCACCATAAACACCCGGCACTGGGCGGAGGTGCAGGTGGGGGAGGGCCCTGTTCTGTGTTGACAGTGCTTCCACACCACCACACACACACATACAACGCGCACACACACACATGCATACATACACACGCTCACATATACATACACACGTATGCATGTACAGACATAAACACATGCACTCACATATAAATACTCTCACACGTACATACAAAATACACGCACGTGCGTATACATACACATGCATGCACAAATACACACATTCATACACACAAATATACACTCAGATATTAACACACAAACACACAGGGCCTCCTATTACGGGGTCTGTGCCAGGCCCAAGGACCTGGCAGAGGCAATGGGAAAAACCAGGGAGAATATTACATGAGGCGATGTTTTGCTCCAAATGAAAAAGGCATGGAATGTTTTCCCTCAAGTCTTGGTTATTTCTTGCAGGTCCACTCAGACCCGGCTCATCACAGCCTCGCCCAGAGGGAAGCCCTGACCCTCCTGGTCCCGGAGTTAAACCAGCTTCAATCCTCCCAGTGGACCAGGTGTGGCCACAGTCAGGCCGCTCAAGGACTACCCTCCCAGCAAAGATATGCGCGGCCAAATGGGGGTTCCTGACCCTCTGACCCACCCCCATCCCCACCCTGCTCCACAGGCTACTGCACCCTGACTTGGTGACATCATACATGTGCATCTTCCTGAAAAGATGCTCGACGTCTTAGAAAATGCAGACTAAAAATACCCCTGGCTTCTCAGAGCCGGTTTACAAAAATAATTATATTTTCTTAAAAAAAAGTAGATTATAGGCGAGTATGTGTCCGGCTATTTTTAGCTTCTATTCAACTCTACTAATTTTTTCTCATAATAATCATTGCAGACTTTTTTTTTTTAAAGCCACCCGCCTCTCTGTTAATAACTGTGTTCTGACTTGGCACGGGGGATTAGGAGGGAGGGCACACAACCTTCCGTAAACCATGCAGGTCTGAGTGCTGCCCAGAGGTGACAGCGTCTGAGAATCACCGAATTCCTGGGGAAAGGAACATGTGGCCATTCCTTCGGAGACCAGCTCCAAGTTCAACCCACCACGCATTTGGGGGACTCCCCGCATGCACCTGAATCTGTCCCAGACCTCAGGAGTTCACAGAGGGCACCGAACTGGGGTTCCTGGCCTGGAGGGGCTCACAATCCAGGAAGGGGTATGTCGTGGGTTGAATGGCGGCCCCCCGAAATGAAACACCCATAACCAAATCCTTAGAATCTGTGAATATGACCTTATTTGGAAAAAGAGTCATTGCAGACATAATTAAGTTCAGAATCTGAGATGTCGCCCTAGATTACCCGGGTGGGCTCTAAATCCAATGACAGTTGTCCTTTTAATTATCCAGGAGAGAAAACAGACCCCCAAGGAGGAGGCCACGTGACTATGGAGGCAGAGACGGGAAGGATGCGGCCACAAGCCAAGGAATGCCCGGAGCCACCAGAAGCTGGAAGAGGCCAGGGGCAGATTCTCCCCTTCAGAGGGAGCACAGCCCTGCTGACATCTCAGCAAGGTTGGCATGATGACCCCCAAGCAGAGGCAGATAGGAGAGGCTCAGAGAGGGGCAGCACAGGCCCCGGGACACCAGCCACCCTTAACCTTGCCCCCAGGTGTCCCCACTCTAAATACACTTTCTGCTGAACTGAACCCAAATCAACGCCCTGAGGACACAGCAGGAAGGAAAGTGAAAACTGTCCATTTGCAAAATTTTCTTCCCCTCAACTCTCAAGCTAGTGAAATGTTTAGCTGACAGCCAAAAACCAGCATCTGGGAGACGGGGCCACGGTGGGGAAGCATTTACAAGAGAGACTGATGTTAGAGACCCTGAAAGGAACTGAAGACACTGGCCCATGACCAGGGCCACAAGCACCAAGCCTGAGTCAGTGGGGGCTGGTTCCATGCCGGACGCTCAGGCCTATTAACCACATAACCTGGGCCAGCTGGTGTCCACATCCCTGAGACTCAGATTACCATATGGTCCAGCAATTCCACCCTGGGTATTCACCCAAAGAACTGAAGGCAGGGTCTCCCACCATTACGCGTACACCCACACTCCCGGCAGCACTATACACAGTAGCCGGAAGGTGGAAATAACCAGTGTCCATGACAGGATGAATGCATCAACTCTGGTCCGGCCACACAACGGATACTACTCAACCTTTCCCACCTTTCCCATAGAGGAAGGCGTAACCTCTATGGGAAGAGAACCTGAAAAAGAATGACTATATGTATATGTATAACTGCATCACTTAGCTGTATACCTGAAACTAACACAACATTGTAAATCAACTCTACTCCAACAAGAAATAACAATTATATTTAAAGAAAGAAAGAAAGAAAAAGCAAGGTGATTCTGACACACGCTGTAACCTTGAGGACCTAATACTGAGTGACACCAGCCAGACACCAAAAAGACCGTGATTCCACTCATAGGAGAGCCCCAGAGTGGTCAGACTCATAGAGACAGGAAGTGGAATGATGGTTGTGGGCTGGAGTTGCGGGGGGGGGGGGGGGGATGAGTGTTTAATGGGGACAGAGCTTCCATTTGTGATGACAAAAAAGTGCTGGTGATGGATGGTGGTGATGGTAGCAGGACAATGTGACTGTACTTAATGCGACTTGACTAAAAAGGGTTAAAATGGTACATTTCATGTTTTGCAGAGTTTACCAAGATTAAAAAAAAAAAAAATTCCAGCACACATAGGCTCAAACCGTTGCGAGAGGGCTTCCCTGGTGGCGCAGTGGTTGAGAGTCCGCCTGCCGATGCAGGGGGCGAGAGTTCGTGCCCCGGTCCGGGAAGATCCCACGTGCCGCGGAGCGGCTGCGCCCGTGAGCCATGGCCGCTGAGCCTGCGCGTCCGGAGCCTGTGCTCCGCAACGGGAGGGGCCGCGGCAGTGAGAGGCCCGCGTACCGCAAAAAAAAAAAAAAAAAAAAAAACGAGAAAGAATTGGTGCAGATGATCGTATGCAGCCCGTGCACACAGTGGGCCCTCAAGCAGTGGTTCCCTTTACTAGTAAAGCAAGAATAAAACAAGGCGCTGGTTAATAAAGCACAAGGAAATTCAAGACGAGGGCGCCTGCGTCAGCGCTGCTCACATACAGCTCCAAGGGCGACTCAGGCACCCGGGGGCCTGGTCCCGCCAGCCACTCCTCACCTCTTACGAACAAAGGCAATCATTAAAAATGTCTGGACTTATGGAAAGACTCCAACTGCCCCTGTCTCTGCAGGTGGTGACTCCGTTTTTGCATTAACCTCCCTGGAGAAGTCCGGAGACCTCTGATCCCTTCCGCTGAAATCATAAAACACAGGCATTCTTATCACCCCGAGCTGCTCTGTGATTCATAACCTGCTCCTCTCCCTCACACCTGCCAGGTACAAGGCCAGCAGGTGGGCGGTCTGGGAGCCAGAAAGCAAGAAAAGGAGCAGGCTGTGGTTCCCAGACCCAAGGAGACCCGGGTTCAAATCCCACCTCTGCCGTCTACCAGCTGTGCAACTTCGGGCAAGTCGCATCACCTCTCTGGTCACAGTCTCGTCACCTGTGAACTACAGAATAGGTTGCCTTCCTAAGGGAGAAGCTTACACGTGTGGGAAGGCCCCTGCAGAGAGCCTGATGCCCAGTGGGGACACAAAAATGATGACCGGGCCATGACCCGGTGGCCCCCTGCTAAGTGTAAGGACGCTGATGGGAGAGGAAATCACGGTGGATGCATCACCCACCCTGACCACACACCGTCGTCACACCCACACCCCACCCCCACCCCGGGCTCTCGGTTATTATTAACTAACACCCAAGGAGGGGGTGGGAGTGAGGGGCAGGCTATAATTCCCCGCAGGTATAACGCCGGGCAGCTCCGAGCAGCTAAACCCCACACAGCGGGACCCCTGCCCGCCAAGGGCGTCTTCCCATCGCTTTTTGGATTAAATTGGCCAGCCTTGATTATGTTTGGATAAACTGTATTTCATGGTTTAGACTATTTGGGTTTGATTGTGAAATATGCACAGTACGCAGCCCCTCTGCCCTGACCGGCCCTGGGGTTTGAAAAGTCAAGTACATCTTGTTCCTCCCACCAAAAAAGCAACAAGGAACACCTCCAGCTGTAAGGACGATGAAAAGTTGGTTTCTCCTGAAGGAGGAGAAATTGCTTCTAGGGAACTGTGTATGAAAATGAGATGGGAACAGCATGCCCTGTATTTCTTCAGCTTGCTCTCACAAACATGAACACACCTTTTCTGGGTCTTTGTCATCCACCAGCACCTAGAGGGCTCGGCCAGCCCAAGCACTGGGAAGACCAAAATAGGGATATAAGTCAACCTGGTGTGTGAAGGAATCTGAGGTTGATTTGATGAGAAAAGCTTTTCCCATGCTCCAGGCCTCTTCATCAATGTCACAACTTCCCTCTGGTGGTCTGAGGGTCCAGAAACACTCTGTGTCCCCGCAAGTCACTAACAACTCAGACCCCTAAGGGGCCAGCCGGGGCTACAGAAGGCTCACTGGGTCAGCAGGACCCCTCCTGGCAGGTACCCACACCCACATCTGTCACTGACCCACGCCTTGGAAGAAGCCTGTCCCCTCCGCCAGCCTCACCTTCTCCATCAGGAAAATCCCAGTGGTCCTCGGGGGCCCTCCCAGCTCCCACAAGCCCAGTTGTTTAACTTCCTTTAAGCAGAGAAAGGCATCACGGAGCGTGTTTCTCGCACTCTGCTCCCCCACTGCCGTGAGCTCCTCTAGGGCAGAGACCCCAGGGAGCTCATTCCTGGATCCCTGGAGCCCAGCCCAGATCAGGCACCAGCATGATCGGTGAAGGAAGGAAGACGCAGGGGACTCTCCCAGGATCGTGTCCGAATGTGGTCTTGTCTCTCACGGGTGAGCTGCTTTTCTGTTGCCCACGTGTGAGCCACCAAGCAGCCCAACGTGAAGCCGGAAGGGAGAGCCGAGAACACGACTTCACAGCTGGCCAGACCTGAGTTCCGATCTCAGTTCTGCTGTTTGTGTGCTGTGTGACCCCCGGGGCATTGCTTGGCCTCTCTGAGCTCCAGTATCCTCATGAGCAAAAGGATGGAGCTGCCTTTCCTTACAGGTGTTATGACGACGGGTGACTGAGTGAGGTATGCAAAGTGCCCAGGACAGTGCTGGGAACTAGCAGGCCCTTTAGACACAGCGGCAAGTCTTAGGAGCAGTGATGGCGGTGGGCCGTCCTCCTCTTTCATTCATGCTAAGAAAACCTCCCAGGCAGGACTTTCAAACAGATGGCAACCAAGTCATCATCGAGGTACGGGGTACCCAAGGCTTTTCGACAGCCCAGCCTTCTCCTTCCTGCCCCCCACACTTCCCTTTGCCTCTGCTTCCCCACGTGCTGGTGATCAGCAGTGGCCACTCCAGAGTGGAAGCCCATCAGGGGACCCTCCAAGGCAGGGATCAAGAGTGGATACTTCTAGTGTCCCCATTTCCCAGAAGGGGAAACTGAGGCTTGGAGAAAGAAAGCAGCTGGCCCAGGGTCACATATTGACACCCATGCACCTTGAGAACAAGGATTAAGCACGGTCCCATCTCTGGAGCTTCCCGCAATGCCTGCAGCTCTTCCGCCAATATGTGTCCACTATGGCATTTAAGTTCAAGCATAAATCCATGCCACAGAAGAGATGCCCAAGAAGAGATGGAGCTGCCAGCGATCAAAGCACAACCACAGAATGTCTCAAACCTGGGACGCACAGAGGCAGGTCCCCACTGCAGATGGCAAAACTGGGGGCCCGAGAGGCTAGGTACAGGGCTCCCCAAAGCAAAATTTCTCTCCGTTGCCAAATCTAACTGCACGTTTCACATGGCTTCAGCTAGACGATGAATTTCCTTCTCCAGTTTTCAATATGAACTCAAGAGAGGCAGTATAGCCTAGTGGGCAGAGCCCGGGGGACTCGGTCCAAGCCGGCTCTGCCCCACACATCTTGTGGTCTCTTCCCCACTCTCTGCCTCGGTGTCCCCATCTAGACAATGAAGGGGTTGGGTGAGATGATCTCTCGGGACCCCTGATCCTAGATCGTTTAAAATTAACTCAAGCCTTCAGGTCACCAGAGGCGGGCCCATTTCTGGACCATTCCATCCAAGCAGAGGGCGCACAGCCTCCTCTGCCCCTTTCAGATTCCCTTTCAAGCTGCAGAACGTGGCCGCCTTGCTCTGAGATCTCTGATGTCGGTGGCCAGTGCTGCTTCTTCACATCCACTAACTGCTTTAAAGCGCTGCACCCAGCGCTGCATTAAAAATTAATTACACATGCTATTTTATTGCCAGTGCATAATGTAATGAGCACCAGCTGTGCTAAACAGCCAAACTCCTTTTTAAGACGGCTGTAAAAGAAAGAAAGAAAGAAAGAAACTGCACTTCCAAAGGCCTCTCCTGTCAGAGCAGAAAAACAGCAACATCTTGTGCGGATTTGAACAGAACTCTTTGATTTAGCTCTGCCTTCAGAACGTCTGAAGGGCCGGCTTGGAGAGGGAAACGAAATCTGGTGAGGCTGCACCAGTCTCCGCTCCGGGATGTTGCTGGGACCCCCCTTTTATCTAAGGACAGTCATGCGGGTAGGTGCCCCTGCCCCCCACTAGGCAGCATCGCACTCCTTCTGGCCCCCAATCCCCGTCTGGCGCCCGGTGGTGCTGGAGGAGATGTGAGTCTGCAGCTCTGGCGGACAGGGGACTTTTCTGGAGTCCACCCAAGCCCTGCCACCCTCCGTCCCGGGAGCCTTGCAGCTCTCCATGGCCTCTCCCGGCACTTCCTCCAATTACTGAAGGAGGTGCCTGGGTTCTAAAGGCAGGTGGTCAAGGGCAGCCTCTGCAGCAGTGTGATCCCAAGAAGCCAGCAGACACCAGAGCAGACTCCAGGAAGCACTGATAAGCTGGACCAACAGCCCCTTGCACGATGCAGACACCGGCGCAGGGCGTACAGACGACTCTTTAAATTTTTAATAACTCCCCTGAAAGCCCTTCCTCCACAGCGATCCAACCACCATGGCCCCTGGGACCTGGTGAGCCCAGAAAGACCCCACAAGGAATGGGACTTTGCAGAATCAGAAGAAAGGCAAGGGAGTGTCTGGAACCTTCCCCAAAAGAGTGCTTCTGTCCACCCACACTCACTTCTCTTCTTCACCCCGTACTCACCCCTCCCTCCAAGGTCTCCATGGAGGCCCCCACGCCCCACCGGAGCGCCTCTGCACCCCCTGCCCCAGACTGGAGGCATATGCACCAGCAGGGGCCTGGAGAGCGTTGCCATCTTGGGCCACATCGCCCTGCGGCTGCCCACTGATCCTCCCGTGTCAATCAAACCCAGACCGAAATGAAACTACGGCTTGCTTCTTGTTCTGGTATGAAATGTGCAAAGCACAGACCATATCATTAACATAAAACTTCCAGAAATAAGACCACTTTCCAGACAGACTGTATTAATTGCATCAAGCTTCCACAGCTAGGGTGGTCTAAGCTACGGCATCCCATTGGAAGGATTCGGTTATAAAAAACAACGCAAAATGAACACTGGGATATAACTTAAAGAGGAGAAAACGACAGATTCTACTGTGAAACCCTACTATTTACTTACAGGTATTCTTTTATCTTTATTGGCCCTTTAACCCACGCCAAGACACCCCAGACTAGTTAAATAACACAGCAAGCACAATTTCAGTAGAAAAGTAAATTGAATTTAACTTTACAAGATTGCCCTGTGATTTCAGCATATACTAATGACTGCAACTGACTCCTTCTATTAAATCCAAACACTTCACTTCCCCGAGCCGGGATCCTGTGCGTTCTTGCTGAAGACCTTGAACTTCACCAAGCGCATGTATTAATCATTATGGCTGATGACCATTTGTGGCTTTTAAATATGCAATGAAGTTTCTCAGTTCCTTTTCCACTTCCCAATGCTGGTACATGATCTGAGCCAGCCAAGAGGCTAAATGCCTTTAAGAATGGAAACTAGGGATCCAGCTTGATTCCAAACAGAGCCGAGCAGGTAATGATATAATGATGTGAAATCCATCCTGCTCATGCATGAGTCAGAAATTCGTCTGGAGGGCTCACTCAGCAAGAGGCATTGTTCTCAGCACCTGGCATGTATGACCTCAGCCAGTCCTCAGAACAAGTCTTCAATGACCCCCATTTTACAGGTGGGGAAACTGAGGCAGAGGGTGGAAATGACTTGTCCAAGGTCACAGAGCCATACAGGACTGAGCAGCCTTCACCCTGCAGTCTGATACTCTGATGACTGCCTCCCAATGGTAGAAACCTCAGAATAGGGAAGGGTTCAGGGGTCCAAAGCCCAGTGGTTCTCTGAACACCCCACCCCTGCCTTGGGAACCCCCGCCAAGTCCCATGCCCAGGCATCCCTAGCATCTCAGTAATCGACACTGATCAATATGTTCTCAATATGAGGAGCCTCGTTTTTTTGTTTGTTTTGTTTTGTTTTGTTTTGTTGCGGTACGTGGGCCTCTCACTGCTGTGGCCTCCCCCATTGCAGAGCACAGGCTCCGGACGCGCAGGCTCAGCGACCATGGCTCACGGGCCCAGCCGCTCCGCGGCACGTGGGATCTTCCCAGACCGGGGCACAAACCCGTGTCCCCTACATCGGCAGGCGGACTCCCAACCACTGCACCACCAGGGAAGCCCAAGGAGCCTCGTTTTTAAATGCTACATATGTACCACACACACGTGTGTATGTGTGTGTGTGTATACATATATATATTTACACAAGGGGAAACTGAGGCCCAGAGAGGGGAAATGACTTATTCAAGGTCACTGGCCAGGTGGAGTAAAGGCCAAGACCACAACCTTAGACTTTTGATTCCCCGGGCACCTTGGAGAAGTTCCTACGTGGAATTTCTCAGGGTAGAAATTTCAGTTTCCAGGAACACCGCAACTCAACAGAGTCAAAAAGCAAAAGGGGCTCCCCTGGTGGCGCAGTGGTTGAGAGTCCGCCTGCCGATGCAGGGGACGCGGGTTTGTGCCCCGGTCCGGGAAGATCCCACATGCCGCGGAGCGGCTGGGCCCGTGAGCCATGGCCGCTGAGCCTGCGCGTCCAGAGCCTGTGCTCCGCAACGGGAGAGGCCACAGCAGTGAGAGGTCCGCGTACCGCAAAAAAAAAAAAAAAAAAAAAAAGCAAAGGGGACCCCTCCTTCCCACTGTGACCATCCGAAAGGTACACAAACACACATACCTGTGTGGTTTTCTCCCCCATAATATCACATCCTTTTATAAATAACCTCAAATGCATTCACAGGCATGCAATTAACCTGTGTGAAACACAGTTACATCAGAGTTTTCCATATTAATTTGAAGAGATAGGTTCAGTGTATCCTGATCTGAAAAGGGACAGAACAAAGTAAGGACGGCGGCCCCTTTCCATCTTTACAGAGGACTGCTTCTTCCTAACGGGTTACTGGGAATTTAATGGCTCCATTCAAACTACTAATTAAACAGGCACTAAAAACACTTTAGCAAACAGCCCAGTGCCAGGGACAGAGGCCACAAAGGGACCAAAACCACTGGAATAGTATATTTTCAGGTACTGAAACTGATCTGAATATACGATGGCACAGCCTGGAGCAGGCTAATTACCGCAGACCCATCGATGAAAGATCAGTGCCGGCGATCAGGGTAGAGCGTCGGAAGCTGAGGGTCGGCCCCTTAGCAGGTCAGGAGGAGAGGTCCCAGGGACCCCAGGAACAGACACAGCCCCACCTCACTCCCCTCCCCAGCACTGCCAGCAAGCATAGGGGCTGTTCACGGGCTCTGAGCCCTCACGGCATCAAATTCTAAAATCGAAGAAGGCTCTAAGCCAGGTGAGCCAACGCCAAAGGTGAAGCAGGTGCAGGATGAGCGACCTAGGATCAAACCCCACCTCTGCCCTTCCATCCCCTCCCTACAGGTCCCCATTCCCACTCCACCACCCAGCCCACCAGACTGCAAGCTGCAGGAGGGCTGGGACCTGCCATGATGGACCGCACTGTGGTCTGCACAAGAATGAATGAATGGGGGGTTCCCCGGCGGTCCAGTGGTTAGGACTCCACACTTCCAGTGCTGGGGGCCACGGTTCGATCCCTGGTTGGGAAACTAAGATCCCACAAGACGCGCAGTGTGGCCAAAAAAAAAAAAAAAATGAATGAGTGAACAAATGAAGGTGAGCCTCATTTTCTCGTCTGTAAAGTGGGGACAGTAAACCCACCTCCTAAGGTGGCTGTGAGCATTAAATTCAAGAACGCACACAAAATGCCTAGCACAAAGCAGCACACAGTAGGCCCTCAATTCACGGTCCCTCCAAGGAAGCGGGTGGCACTGTGGCTGAGAGAGTGACTGGGTGAGAACATCCCCAGGATGTAGGCAGAGACATGGGGCTCAGCGGGAAGGGGGGTGGCCTTGTCGGGAGGCACCCTGACCACAAATCCCAGTTCTGCAACCTGGGCCCAGCCCCTCACCCTCCCCAAGCCTCTGTTTCCCCATCTGTAAAACAGGGGTGTAACAGCTCCTGCTCAGCACCACAGCTTCTAAGCAGAACCAGAAGTTAAGCAAAGTGGAAAGTTAAGCAAAGCCCCAGGCACTCCACTGCCAGGGAGAGCGTGTGCCCGCACCACAGAACTTAACCAAGTCCAGTCATGAACGCTCAGGCTGATCTTTGACAGTACGGCCCCCCGAGTGGCTGCAGGGCTGCAGCACAGGAAGCCATTAGAGCAGGGCAGCCACCCAGACGGAGTAGGCATCCCACACTCAGCAAGCAGGGATCACAGCACAGACCTGCGGAGCTGGGACCGGAGCCCCAATCACCGTGGGCACCCAGGCAGCCCGGGGCAGGGAGCCGGCTTCTTTGTAAGCTGTGCGGACTCCTTCCCAGGTGATTCAGTCTTTGCTTTGTGCGTTCAAGACACAAGCCCAGTACCTATGATGTCACGATCTGTCACAGCAAGGGGTGCTGAAGGCTGCAGGCCACCCCACCAGCAGGAAGGCCCGGGGAGCTCTTGACCCTGGAGCTGGGCCACCTGTGGCCCTCTGCAGAGCTGTGGCTCTAACAGGGACCATCCCTTGGGACAGCTTCAATTAAAAGCAAAACCTGCCCAATAAACAGTTTTCCTTTTACCACTCGAGTCAAGAGAAAGCCTGCAACATACCCGGTGAGAAAGCAGGGACACAAAGAATCTGCCCCGGCTCGGCACCCACCCTCTCCTTTCCCGGCCCCTGCAGGACATTCGCCACCACCGGTGTCTGTGTCAGCATCCCGGCTCCCGTGGCCTCAGTGCTTTTTGCATCAGGCTCCGCAAAGATACTGGTCAGGAGAGGCTGGAATGAGAGGTTACTGCCTGCAGACTCCAGGGACCCCAGGCCAGAGCAGGAGTTTGGGTTTTGCTTGGGGAGGGAGAAGGGATGTAACAGAGAGCAGGTCGGGTCGCCACACTGCGTTGTCTGCCCATCTGTATAATGGGCAGCCACGCCGACCCGGAGCTGGGCGCTCAGCCCCGCCCCCTACCCCTACCCCCACCCCCAACACACCCCACAATGTTTCACTCCCTCCCAGAGCCGAAGCTAACAGGCTCCTTCAGAGAAAACTTTTTTCTAAAAGTTAATGGGCAACACATTCTCGCAAAGAGAAACTCAGCATTTTGGACGGCTCCAGGGATGTACACAGACAACCAAAGAATCTTCTCCTAGCCATGAGCTGGGGGTGAGGGTACTGGTTGGGGTTGGGGAGGGGGGGGGGGCGGCAGTGGCGAGGGCAGAAGAAAACCTCAGATGTTAAGCGTTATCCAATTAAACTTTAGCTAAACAGCCCAAAGAGATGAAATTTGGAGGCTGGGGGAAGGCGTTCTGGGAGTGAGACCTAAGAATGGGTGGAGGCACGGGGGTATCTCCCGACCAATGGGGACCAGGGCACCCGGGTACAGCTCTGCTGACATCCTTCGCCATTTCCCCGGCACCTCCCCAAAAGTGCCTTCTGGGGTGCAAGTTGCACGTCTCCCCTGGGTCCCCACCTTGCCCCAGCCCACCTGGGAGAGGCAGCCGCCAGCCCTGCCCAGGGCACACCCCCCATCCCCGGGAGCCCACCCCCACCGCGGCCGTCGGTTACCTGACAACTGACACTGGCATCCAAAGGGAGCCTCCGTCTGACCCTCACCCTGAGTCCCGTCACCCGAGACAGGGCGCGCGCTGCAGCACGGCAGGGGGAAGCAGGGCGGTAGAGCGCCCAGGGCACGAAGAGGTGAAGTAATCACAGATGTGTGAGGGTGGGAGGAGGAAGCAGCTATGGGGGCCATCGCTGGCAGCTGGGCAGGCCTGCACGGCCCTGGAGAGAAAACAATAGAAAAGGCTGGTCAGTCGGACCCTGGACTGGGCAAGGGCTTCAGGGTGTGGAACGGGGCCCGGGGCAGAGGGCTGCAGGCTGCCCTTCCAGGGTGGGAGGCTCAGGGTGCCAGCCCCTGTGGGGGGCTTGGCAGGGGTGGAGAAGGGGGATGCAGCTGGGACTCGGGTGGGGGCAGGGGGCAGGGAAGCGGGTGGGGCCTGAGGGGCTCCTACGTCCTCAGCTGCCAGGTTGGGCTGTCTTGGGACCAGACTTCCATCCCAGGGAGGCCTAATGCCGGGGCTGGGACAGATAGGAGCTGTTGGGGGCCCCTGATCCCAGGAAGGTCTCCCCAGGTAGGGACTTCTGGAGTGTTCTGGAGCAGACTCCATTTGGGGATCTGTTTCCCCAAATCTGGGCCACCCCCCTCTGGAAGACCCAGTAAGTTCCAGGCCACCACTGTTCGCTCCATCAGGATGGGCTGCTGGTGCAGGCCTCGGACACCTCCAGGCCACCTCCCAGCGCCTGGGCACTGGATGAGCCTCCAGCCCAGAGGACCACCAGCCGGTGCCCCCTCCGGCCCACAGTCCTCAGCAACCAACACCTACACGCAGCACCCAAGCCCCAAGGCCTGTGGTACGGCTCTGAACCTCCTCCCCGAGAAAGCCCTGGCACCGCCCAGCACCCCTCTTCACACCTCCCCGGGTCTGACAGCCACAGCGCAGGGCCAGGGGCCTGCCTGTCTCCACCAGCCCTACAGCTCGCCCGGGCTCCCCGGCAAGGCCTGCGTTTGATTTGGCCGTTTATCTTAAATGGCTAAGAGACCACCAGGGCAAAACATTTGTGTGAAGCCCTTGCCAAAACCACAAGTGAAGAAGCCCAAATTCCCTGGGTAAATAATTGAGCAGAGAAGCATCAGACAAAAGGAAAACATCAAGAAGATGACGGGCAGCTGGGCCCCGGGCCGGCCCTGCCAGGGATGCCACCCCGCACCCTCAGGCTGTCAGTGCCCCGCACAGGTCTACAGGGACGGGGATCTGCCCACTCTACGGCCCCCATGAGGGAGTACCCCGTCCGGAAGAGCCACAGGGCCCTGCAAGCCCACCGTGAGCCAGCGGCCTGTCAATCTTGGTCGTGAGTGAGCTTCCCGGCATGCCCTTGGGGGCAGGGCTCAGCAGACCCACTGCACAGACCAGGAAACTGACGACATGACTGCAGAAAACTGCAGACAGCAGCAGACAGCCCCACCAAAGCCCCGGCTGGCTGCCTGGCTCCAGAAGCAGGGCTCTTTCTCTGTGCCCCCTGTCTCTCCAAAACAGGTATTATCCAGGACCGGGGGCATTAGAGCATTTGAGGACCACTTGCACATGTCCTGCCAAGAGGCCAACACTAACACCACCACCAGCACCTGGCCCCTCTGGGCCAATGAAGACCTTGTGCTAGGCTAGGCTCAGGGCCCAGGCCATTTCTGAGCCCATGACACAGCCCTGGAAGGTGTGGCCAAGACCTCATGAGCTGTTCCAGCCACAGACACTGAGCGCAAGGCCGAGTCCCAGATTTGGTGCAGGCCCTCAAGAAAGGTCAGCACCTGAGACCAATGTCGGCCACCTCCTTCCGGAAGCCTGCCCTGGCTGGTCCTTGCCTGAAACTCCCCAGCAGTGGACACAGCATGTCCGTCCTTGTCAACCACGTCAGCCCCACTTCACACCATGGAAAGTTCCGGGTCATCGTAACTGTGACAGTGGCTTTGTGCTGGGTCCCTACCACAAGGAGCTGGGCTCACTTCACCTCAAACACCTCACTCGGCAGGGAAGACCACCCCCCATTCCACAGGGGGGAAACTGAGGCTCGGGGAGGTCTGGACTCGAACCCAGTGTGTCTCCAAAGCCTGGATGTGCCCTGCCTCCGCCTGGGGCTGCAGCTGGGGTGGAGTAACCAGGGAACCCCAGAATCTTGAGAGGAAGGGTGGGAGGGAGCCTGAGGGTCCTTGGGCTGAGTCGGGCCGCTGGAGGTTACAAAAAACAACTCCGGGCCCCCAGGTTCTGGGTGAGGCCACAGCACAGCCACCACCATTTACCATGGCTGAGAAAACCAGCAGGATGGCCAGGTAACTGCTGTCCCAGGCCGGAAGGGTGCAGAACCTGTGTGTCCATGCTTGGGAGGAAGGACCAAAGGGCGTGTCTGGCCGCACCCCTCTCCTTCTGGAAAGGTCGGGCTGAGTTAGGGCCAGAGTCTGTAAAGGCAAAACGTCATCCTCCAACTCAGGTAGGGCTGGGGGGCTGGGCCGCCCCCTGGAGGGCCTTCTGAGTGGCCTCATTAGACTTCTGGCCTCCATGAAGCCCACCTGCTCCAGGGACTGGCTCAGTGGACGCAGGGGAGAGGGAAGCAAGGGTCAGGGGCTTCCAATCGTAAGCTGCCCACGGAGGACCCTCAGGGTGCTCTCAGAGGGAACCTCTGCCCTGGGGGAGGTCCCCTCATGCCAGCCGGAGCAGCTTAAACCGGAATCCTGCCCAAAGGCGGAACTCCAAAAACACTCTCCTGAAGCTGCAAAAGCCCAAGGTGATGCCAGGAGCCGCCTATTGTACGAGGACAGGAAGTGTCCGGAAGAGCACATCCACGGAGACTGAGACGGAAAGCAGAGAAGTGGCCGCCAGGGGCAGGGGAGGGGGGCCGGGGGAGTAAGGGCTAAAGGGTAGAGGGTTTCTTTGCGGGGATGATGGAAATGCTCTGATGTCAGTGTGACAGCTACACAACACGGTGAACAT
Source organism: Monodon monoceros (assembly GCF_005190385.1). Lineage (NCBI taxonomy): Eukaryota > Metazoa > Chordata > Mammalia > Artiodactyla > Monodontidae > Monodon > Monodon monoceros. The sequence goes on from NW_021703778.1 coordinate 168,694,597, forward strand.
ACTCAAAACCACTGACTGCGCACCTTAAACTGGTGAATTTTACATGATGTGACTCTTATCTCAATTTTTTTTAAAGCCCAACGTGAAGACTGTCTCTGGCTGCAGCACCTGTCCCAGGCCACCTCCCAGCCCTGGGGGTGGCTGCCTTGAAAAGCGCAGCCAGGGAATCTGTGATGAGACTGTGCACCTAAGTACAGGCGGGGGAAGCCCAGAGCACAGAGGCTGCACTGCCTCGGAGAGAGGCCCACGTCCGTCTCCTCCTCTGCCATCTCCTGGCCGCATGACCCGGTTTGAGTCACTGTCTCAGAGCCTCGCCTTTAAAGGAAGGTCAGGACACGCCTGGCCAGAGCCAGGCTTCTAGTAAACACCCAATAACCGTCACTATCCTTCATTTATTTTCCATTCCGGAACTTTCTCTAACTCCCTATGGGTCCTCCCCACAGCATGGCAGCAAAGGCCACCACCACCCGTCCCCACAAAGCCCCGAAAGGCACTCCTTTAAAAAGGCACTTTCTTTTGAGATCTAGGCCGGCTCCCCTCTGGAACTGGAACAGACACACGTGTACCGAGGTATGTGGCAGAGGGACGCCAAGACGCCACCTCAGCCTTACGTGGGATCCAGGTGGCTTAAAGATAAAATCCCGGCTGGCTCGATTCCTTATCATGGAAGTTCACTTTGGTTAAAGGAAAAAGAAATAAACAATGGCTACATATGTCATCTCATTTAAGCCCAGCAGCCTTCCTATCAGATAGCTATTAGGACCCTCCTCTCACAGACAAGGAAACTGAGGCTGGGTGTCCAACACCACAAGGCTCAGAGGGCTGAGACTCTAGCTCTATGCAATCCATACAGAAAGGTACAAAATGACCAAAATTAAGACCCCTAAAATATTTCCTAAGCTCCAAATCCGGGTGATTTTGAATGCCTCCATTCTGCGGGAGCCTGTAACCACCCATCTCCCTTCTAGAGGGGCCCTGCAGATGGTCCTGCCTCACTCTGCACACATGCGCACTACCCGGCAAACACGCCCACACCGACGGATGCAGACACAAAAATCTCCCTGGAAAAGCCCCAGCCTGGTTTCGAGGGGAAGGCGAGCCTTTCCCAACACTGCATCCTCGGTGTCCCCTCCCACATGGGAGGGTTACAGATTCCTAGCTAGCAAGAGGAGTTCTAGAATACACTGTGTAGGAGATGTATATTTTTCTCCCTACTGATGCCTTTCAATGGATACATTTTATAAGCCAAGAACTCCTACTGATGGTGCAAAAATGAGTCATAGATCAAGGAGGGAGACAGACAGGGAGCGAGTGCATGTGAGTGAGGGCCACTGGCAAGGAAACCTGACAGTCCCTGCGCCCCCTCCCCCCATGCCAAGACATTAATTCTCACAAGTCGGAGAAAATTACTATGCATGAATGCAAAAAGCATGATCAGGAGTAATTAACATGGCTTCATATGCAAATTTTATTAATGCAGAAGTACAAAGTCATTATGCAAATGAGACTTACGTCAACTCTCTTGACAAATATTCATCTCTGAGGCTCAAGTTTCTTCCTTTTTATTTATTTATTTAATTTCTCTCCCCACCCCCCCACCTTTTTTTTCCCTGGTGGTTTGGTTTGGTTTTTCGATTTTTTTTTTTTTTTTTTTTTGCAGGTGGGGGGCAGGTAGGGCTGGTGGCCACTTCGGTGGCAGCAAACCACGAGGTCTGTTTGACAAGTCTGCAGAGTTGTTTTTCAACCAGAGAAATTTATTCTTGCATTGTTGATTTTTTTTTTTTTTTTTTTTTTGCGGGGGAGTGCTGCTGGCAGGTACAAGACAGCTCATAGGAGAAGAGGAAAAAGTAAAAAAATTAAAAAAAAGCTCTGGGCAGCAGGCAGCCAATCAAAACGCCAGAGCCTGTAATGAGGGCGATTGATGGCTGTTTGGCTTTTACTGCAGGGTAATGAACTAGACTCCAGTCTGAGGAGGGGGGAAATATGAATATTCATGAGACTGTGCTCCTGCCTTTGATGATTAAAGAAATTTTTAATATTCAAATAAGCACTTGCCAAGTGATTAACAAAGAACATGCACGCAGAAATATGGAAATGGGAGCCGGGAAAGATTTGAGAGGCGAACAGACTGCAGGAAAGGCAGCCCCAAATTTCATAAACAAGATAGGCAGATAACCCAGTTCGCACGCGGGCAAATAAAAACATTTCTTTCGATCGCTTAAATATTTTGCCAGCTACTTTGTCTTAAGGATGATAAAAATATTACGTATTAAGCAGGAGGGGGTAGCAGGGAGGGAGAAAGAGAGAGAAATCGCGTGAAGTCAAATGCTCTGCTCACACTGAAGAATTCTCATCCTAGCCCACCTCCCCGCACCCCGATGGGAAACTGGGACTCTTTCTGGTTTGCTAGAGAGAAAAGATGGAGGGAAGCCACCTTAGACTTGAAAACCCAGTGATGGAGGTTCTGGCCTGCCTGTCGGGGGCACTGCGTAGTGGGGATATGGCCTGGGGTTGGCACGTCCGCGGCAAGTGGTCATTTGTTGCTTCGAGGCTGGTCCAGAGGCTCAAAGGCAGGAGACCATGACATCTAGAGGTGGAGGGGGTGTGATTCTTGGGGTCTCCAACCTGGAGAGCTCAGGGCCTCCTCTGGACTCAGACCCTGGTCAAAACACCTAAGGAAAGTAGTCATAGGGAATAACAGGTACATCTTGAGAAGGTGAGCAGACTCAGACTCTAGCACGGGGTCCGGCCTGGGCCTCTGCAGGGCCATTGAGGGAAAGGGCTCCATCAATCCAGCAGCCTCCATGAGCTGTCTGCTAGGGCTCCTATTTTAACAGCTCCACCACGGGTTCACGGTGAAGCACATAATAACAGTATTAGCTAGTAAAACGACCCTGCGGTTAAAATACATCTAATTAGCAGCCGATGACATCCATTTTGGCGATTTCCTATTTGAAAGAAGCAGAGCGCTACCTTAGAGACAGGCAGTGGATACTTACCCAATAAACCCAGGCCTTTCCATCATCTGTCTCTTTCTCTCTCTCCCTCTTTTGCGGGGACTGGGGAGGGGTGGGTAGAGAGTAGGGAGTGGTTGAGACAGTGGGAATAGAGAAGAAAGATTCTAAGGAGGCTTCTTTGTTACTCAATTTCTGAGCTACAAGGGTCCTGGGGGAGGGGTACTCAAAAAATAAATTCCTTCACTCCACAGGTATTATTTCATGTCTTTTTCTTAGTTTTTCATAACCAAGCTCTGGGAACCAGCGAAGACTAGAAGTTGTTTTTCATTTCATTCTATATATAGATATAGATATAGATATATAAAATAAGACAAAGCAGAAAGGGAATCCAAGGCTTTAAGTGAACGCAGTAAGTCACCGTGAGAACCCACAAGCCCAAGGTCAGGTCCCCAGGGCAGGCCCCGAGGGTGAGTGGGTGTGGTGCATGGCTGGTCACTGCACCAGAGCGTTTGGGGGACCTAAAAATCCTCTATGGGGAGCTGCGGCTCCCCAAGTCCCACTTCCCACTACCAGATTCACATTTAGTCAGGCAAGTCTGAGCACCCACCAGGGTGGGTGCTGGCAGGTACAAGACAGCTCATAGGTTTGGGCGTGGGGGTGCATGTGTAAGGTCCTTTAGAAGGGAAGCAAGGAAAAGGAGAAATGAGGTCTCACGGGGTTTGCACAGCTGTGTTTCAAGCCTTCCTTTACGGTCATTACAGGAGAGGCAAAACACATAGCTCCAATCCACGTCCGGCCTTTACTGAGGCTGCATGCTGCCAACAGCAGCCCTCTCGCCTGCCTGGGAGAGTGGAGGTTCCGATGCAGGTGGAAGGGGCTGCTTGGCTTCCCTCCCTGCAGCCTGGGCCTGGCCGGGCTTAGGAACACCGTGGGTACCCAGTGCCGGGCAGCAGGAGGGAGGAGCCTGCAAGAACATCTCTGGGCCTAAGGCCAGGTCCACTGCCACTCCCCCAGTGAACATCCAGAGACCGCCCAGAGCCCTGGGTTAACACCAGGGCATCTTCCTGCACCCACATTCTCCAGAAGGCTTGGCCACCGAGAGGAGGCCAGAAGCACAGCCCTCCCGACACCCCAAGCCTGGCCACCTCCCCCTGGTGCGCCTCCCACCTCCTGTGCTCCTGAGATCTGTCACGGTGAATCACCACTTCAACTATTTTTGCTCTGCAGTACGCGGCACATTTAATGCATCCCAGAAAAGGGAGAGGCGAGGCACAGGGACAACCTTGCCCCCCATAAACACCGCCACACCCGCTTTCCTCCTTCCACCGGAGCTCGAAAAGGGAACACCCTCCCCAGCAGCTGCATCTTGCAGTTAGAAGCAGGCACACACGCACACCCCCTGGCCAGGTCCAAAAGCACCTGTTCCAATGACTACCAACCACAATTTCCTCAGGATGCAAGCAGGTGAAATACGCCAGGGCAGCAGATCCCCTTTCCTGCGCCCTGAGCCAAGGATCAGTGAGGCTACATCACAAATTCCAAAACCTTCCCTGGCCCTTCCAAAAGGTCCAGTAAGGGATCAGAGGAAATCTCAGGCACTGCTGGGGAGGCAGGGTGTGGCTGAACCATATTCTGGGAACCATTTCGGGGTAAGATGGAGGCAGCTGGGCAAGTACTCGGGCTGACCATGCCAACCCCTCGTAGGCACCTGCAGGAGAAAGTGCACAGCTTCAACTCTCCTTCTGCTGTCTTTCGGGGAAATCCCTGGAGCTCTCTGAACTGCTGGGATGCCAGTAAACACAGTCACTTGTTCTCCAGCCGGGAGGTAAGGCCTAGGCACCGTGGCTTCGAGACACACACAGATAAACAGGTATGAGTCCTCTGGGATAACCTCAGCAAGAAGGGTCGGCCAAATTGGAGCCCACGATCCTGGAATGGGCAGGCCTGGGGACAACAGAAGGTGAAACCATGTGTCTCACTAGCTAGAAAACTGTATGCATGCACATCTATTATAGAGAGATTGTACATATATGCATACACACACACACACACAGGCACGCATACATCAGCAATGTGGGCATGTTAAAACGTCTGCATGCATTCCACGCAATCTATAGAGGCCAAGGACAAACCAGAGTTGACAGATTCTGTGAATCTCACCAGCAAAAACAGCCGACCAATACCTAGCAGAGGAATTTCCCCTTTCCCCCTGATTTGGGCCTTCTGATCAGAAGCTGGGTAGCGGCTTCAATCTTCAGTAGTTTCTGCCCTAAAACACAATGTCTGCAAGATCCTCAAGGAATCTTCTCTTGGGCTGTATCAGGAGCCACAAACAGTATAAGCACGTACCTTCATGAAACACCCCTGGGCAAGAAGCTCAGTCTATACGTGGAAGTCAGAAGCTGGTTAAATCGTTTGGATTTCAAGCAGGAAGACTTTGGGACTTGGGGTCAGGACCCTGCAGCCCTTTCCCAGATGGCCAAGCTCCAACGACCACCTTGGCCAGGCAGGCCTTAGACATGTCCCCATTCATTTCAGCCTGGGGGGAGGGGGGAGGGGGAAATCCACAGTCAAGACAGAAGTCACGTGTCACATGAAGGGAAATAAGCCAGGAGGTGATTCTTCAGATTTGGCGCCTACAGTGAGTTTTAAACTAAGGGCATATTTTTGTTTCGCATCCGCATCCACTGGGCCTGGTATCGGAGGGATGCCCGGGAACACTGAATCCTCACATTTGTTTACAAACTGGTGAGTTCATAAGTTGTCGTGGTTTGCAGGTCCCACCAACTCCAACACTGGCTTTGCCATGTGCAGAGTGCACAATGGAACCACAGGACAAAGTCGGAACTATGAGAATCCCAGAGAATTAAGAACGAAAATAAGGCAGCACAGCCAATGAAAAGAACATCACGCCACTGGAATGCCCAGCAAGGTGCCCAGCAAGGAGGTTACCCTGATGACTCAGTCTGAGAGGAGCAGGCAGGAAAAGGGATTACGATTCCAGGTGTTGATGGAGTTGTGGATTTGAGGAATGTAGGTATCACCAACCTTTTTTTCAGCTCTGCCTTTTTTTTTTTTTAGACCATAAAATTCTACCTGGGCAATAAGGGAACATGCAACCACAAGGGCCAGTGGAGGTCCTTGCTTTAGATGGACTAGAAATTTAACCCGATTACAAGGATGTTTTAAAAAATAATAAAAGGAGAGAGGGAGGGAGGAAGAGAAAGAAAAAGAAGAAAAAAATCCAATTGTATTAAAAAAAAAAACCCTGCTACAGTGTAAATGCATTTTTTGGTTTTAGTTGCATTTATTAGAGTTACATGCAATTGATCTCTACTACTGTAATAAAAAAACCCAGCTCTCCCCTGCATTTTGTTGTTGATTGAATCTTCTTTTTCTCCCTTCATTTCTTTTCCCCTTTTGCTAATGGACATATAAAACACTGAGGTTCAATGCTTTGCATCACGTAAGAACAAAATCTTCCTATGGCCTCTTTATGTTTCTAAGCCAAGTCTGAAATGTCACTGACTAAAACACACTGAACAGGCCTATAATTACTTTCAACAAAATACTTCCTTTAACTGAGTTTTCTGTATGTAGATGGCATTTCATATACATATTGTGAGCCTTCCTTTCAGCGCAGGTAGCATTTGATGGCGAAAATCACAAATGTTTCTTCTCAGGGAGCCGTCTGACAGCCACCTTCTTCTTTTTCGACGTGAAATCATTTTCCTTTCCTAACACACCAACAGTGACGTACAGTGTGTGCACAACAAAATTTGTAAAAATTAACACTTCGCCAGATTAATTTAATAAAGATAGTTAGCACGTTAACACCAATAACATTGCTCCTTGCGATTCAATCTAGCCGCGTTCCCGGTGTCGCTGTAACAGGGGTTTACGTTCAGCCGAGTTTACACCGCCATTTAATGTAATTAAAGAAACCGATAGTACAGTCCTCAATGGAAATATCATTTCTATTGCGGAGTATTCCCATTAGAAATTGGGGGAAATCAGAGCACGCTGACTTTGATTTTGTTGTAATTTTCTTTTCCCCTGGCTCTCTCTGAAACAGAGCTGATGTCCTGGACCTCAGACTGAATGCACTGCAAAGATTCCCTGATAAGACCCGCCTAGACTCCTGGAAGCAGCACCCAACATTTATGTGCCATTGTTTTGAATTTGAAACTATTAAAAAAAATTGTTTTTAATCTCTAGTCTATATTCAGCTGTAATTCTCTGCCCAGCAAACAGCATCACATCGTGAAAATGACTTTTCAGATACCCCCCAAACAACATTATGGATAAAAACCCAAAGGAAGGGAGGCCTCCCTAGCTGTTCTTATATATAAACAACGATAGTGTAGCTAGAATTCCAACAAGCTCCAAACCCCGAACCTGGACAAGAATTGAGCTATCACCTCAGAGGATGATCACAGCAAAGCACTTGCTCAGGAGGCCTCCGAAACTAAACAGACACAACACCAACCCGAAAACAGAAAAAAAAAAAAATCTTTGTACCACATCGTCCAAAATGGCAGAGAAAATTAAGTCCTGGGGCAGAAATGAACCCGACTCAGCTCTCCGGGCCGAGCAAACAAAAGTGAGACGATTTCTAAGCCTGCTCGCCGCAGGTCCCTGTGCTGCGCAGGTGACTGAGTGGGGTTTTTTTTCCCCTTCCCTAAGTGCATTTTAATACCCTTATTCTACAATACATCCTAATTTCTTTGGGGAGAAAAAAAAAAATTAGTGTCACTTAAAAAACGTCACTCTGTTTTGCAAAATCCAGCAGCTTCCTTGGCAGCAAGAGAGGCTGGCTGGCATTATCCCCTCATTTGACAAAACTACTATTTCTGGGCATGTGCTCAAAAACAGGTAGGAAGCAAATGCTGAGAAATAAGGAAGTAAAAACAGCCAACAGATTTTTCACTACCAAGAGCGCCAAGCGTAAACATGATTTATTTAGCTGTGTTTAACGTCTGTCCTCCACACAGCTACGAGACCGCTTGGGTTGAAGGAAGGGTGGGGAGGATGGGACAGAATCGGGGGGTGCGGGTAGCTGGGGGGACAGCAGGGGACCGTGGAGTGGGGGGCGGCCCTGGACGAGGACTTCCTGAACGGCTCCGTTCAGAGTTTTAGGAGAACAAGAATCTTTAGCCCCAAAATACATGCATGTGTCAAAAGAAGGCAGCAGTAATCTGCTGGTTAATTAACGAGCTGCCACTAACAAAAGATGGAAAACCCAGTTCATACAAACAATATTTACATGGGAGCTGCGAGATCCTGTCCCCAGCCCCCCCCAGTTGCCTTCCTCTTTTGCAAACCACGTGGGCTGGGTGCAGGGAACGGCAAGGAGGCCCTCCGGGTTGGGGGGTTCCGAGCTTCCAAGTCCAGGGAGAAATCTCACTGCCTTCCCTGCCCACCCTTGCATGCCCACGTGGAATTGACCGAGCTCTGTATTCAATTAAGGAGCACCAGACAGCTTCTGGCTCCAAGCCTGCACCAACACAGGCTACGGGATCTGCCGTGCCTCCTCCAGCCCCCTCCAGCTCCCACGCCCATGCCAGGGAACTAGGGCTCCATCGCATCCCCCGTGGAGAAGGCGGAGTGCCACACTCCCCCACCCCGACCCCAACCCTCAAGCCTGGGGTCTCAGCCCTCCTGGGGTGAACCGACCACATACGTAAAGAAAGCATCCGTATTTTCCAACTAGCAAAACTAAGCCAGAGGTTTGGGGCCTTTGCCAAAAGTGATTCCTATTAAAAGTCGAATTCAAGTCATTCAGCATTTGCTGGAAAAAGAATCCAAGCCTCTTCAAAAGAAAGACGGCAACAAAAATGTAAGACGAAGCCCCAACAGGACACTTGGGGCCTCCCATTTCCCCTGTGAAGGTACCATTTCAGTGCAGCCAGCTGTGTGCTCAGTGGGCATAAATGCCAATTTTTGTTAGCTTTGTGACGTGGTGGTATAGCAAACCGAGGATTTCCTCGCCAGTCTGCACTGAGTTCCTTCCTCACCTGCATTCAGCAAGGCTGTGCACTTAAAGGCTGCCTGCTGTATGCACTCTTCCCCAACACAAATCTACACTCCCTTTGCTCCACTCTTCTCTTGGGGCCAGACACCAAATGTCAGGAAAGATACCTTTTCTGGTGTATTCAGGCCAAAGACAACAAACTCTGTATTAGGATTCTGAATCACATGACAGTCCCCAACAATAACAAGGAGCTGAGGGAGAGGGGGCAGCTCCCTAAAATGAATGGGGACGGGGAGAGGTGTTTCCTATTGGTATTAGGTTCCTAAATTGGAAATTCAAGTCCTGCCCCTCACACCCCTCCTAAATCTCCCAATTCTTCCCCCTCCCATTGAAAATGACAAGCTACACAAGTAGCTATTTGATTCCTTTCCTTTGCAAATTAGTCACCCTGCCCCCATGGACTAATAAACAAGAACAGTTTACACTTTTATGATGTCTTTGCAATCAGCAATTACTTCACTCCTCCAGAATGATTTGTTTTCATATCTGGATGGCGGCAGGCGCATAAACAATTGGATAGCCCCATTTTACAGATGAAGAAAGGAAGAGATGAACTGGTTTGCCCTGCGCTTTTTAGGAACAAACCCATTTCAGACTTGCAGGTCCTTGCCTACATCTAGGATGCTTCAACACGGCCCCCAGCACAACAGCAACAGCTAATACTGATCACAAGTCTAACCCAGACTCAGGTGCTGCCTGGGAGGCCATGCTCATAGAAAATCCTCTAAGAAAATCTAGATTGCTCACAGCAGTAACATTGAAGATGCTTAACTGCACCTCTGGAGGAGGCCTCCCCGGGATCCCTCTGGCTACCAATTCCATGGGTATTTCCACACGATCCCGCCGAAAAAATTCCCCGTTCGCAAGCGAATCTCCAGAACATGGCTCCTGATCAAAGCAAGGCTAGTCACCTGTGCCCTGCAGACCTGTCCCACGGCTCAAAACCACATGCCGCAAAAGCAGCCCACCTGCCACTCCAACACTGAAAGGTGTGTGTCCTCCAGAGGAGGGAGAGGACCCAGAGGGGCTGCGAGCTCTCTTCGAGGATCCTGAACGAGAACCTTCCACCACTCTGCCCCAAGCCTTAACCAAAAAACTAGCAGGAGAAATCACTCGTAATTTTTATCATTGTTGAGCCGTCAAAATAAAGAAAACAGAAAGAAGGTGGCCTCCTCCTCCCCGCAATAGCCATTAAATCAGCCAATCACACGTTTACCTGTCTTGCAGGCCAAACATGAACAATCACACCCGCACACACACACACACCTGGTCTCCAAAAATCCTGAAATGGACATCCCTCTAAAGGAACTGCAGAGACCCAAGAGGAGGCCCCCCGAATACACACCCATAATTAGTGTTTCATGTTTCTTTCTGTAAAGGAATCCGGTAACATAAATATTAATCAAACATGAGGATCTGCCTCTTCAGTCGTGGACCATTATGAGTGTCGGACTGTGATCTTCTACCCGTATTTACAGATATTCAAAGGCAGATTCTATCTTGTTAGAACTGTTATAAATGGACGTCTGAGAAATCAACGAGCAAGTTCAGGCAGATATGAAAACCTTCCTGTCCAGGACTGGCAGCAGCTTTTTGAGTTCCCAAGTGTTGAATTTGTTACCTTTTCCATAGGCCTTTCAAAAAAAAAAAAAAAAAAAATAGACAAATGCCTTCAGCAGAAAAGCTGCTGGAAGTTTGGGTGAGCTAAATCTGAGATTTTTTGAGATCAACTGTTGCTCAAAATGCCATGAAAGCATTGCTTACAAAACACTTTAGCCTTTGAGAGCACAGAAAGTGCCATATTAATATTCTGTTATGATCTGCGTCAGCCCACATCATAAATATATATGTATATACATTTTTTTTTAATTACCTTGACTCTTGTTACAGCAAACATATTCTGCTTGGTTCAGACCTACTTCTGAATAATGGAAAATAGAGACATGGTTCCAATTCTAGCTAGAAAAGCTGTCATGGTGAAGGTAAACTTTTAATCTTCTATAGGCAAACAGCATACATTTTTATTTCCAGAGCAACAGCTTTGGGGAAATGTTTGAACATTCTCTTAAGAGCTTTGTGGTAAATACATTGGGTGTCCAACCAATGCTTTTCTGGGTCTTTAAGGGCCTGTTGGAGTGCTTTAAACAATTGGAGGCCAATTTTTAGGAAGCAAAAATAAAGAGCGACTCCTAAGACGGTGACCATTTGCATTCAAATTCTCTTTGGGGGGGTTATTGTAAGAGGTCAGGCTGGAAGAAGGACTGACATTAATTCCCTGTAATTCCAGGAGGCTTTGTGCCCCATTCTAGTGGAGGGTTCCATTCCCACACAATTGGGAAAACACTTTTGTTCCCGAGTGCTTTAAAATCCCAGCCCCAGGAATTCCCTCTAGAAAAGCAGACTCCCTCTCCTCTCCCGCAAAAACAAAACAAAACTCCAAAGAAAACCACTCTGGGACAGGGCTTTTGGCCCGGGATGGACATAAAAGGCACAAGGGAACTCTTTGAGGCACCTTCCAACCGGGCCTCACCTGGATCTAGGGACCTGTGGGACTCTGTCGGGCCGGGCCAAGGCGGGTTGATGAGGGCGGCACGACCCTCTAGAGCACTGGCGGCAGGAGGAGAGGGGATCCCCAGGCGCCCCCAAGACCCGGGACCAACGCCAGGGAAGGAATGCCACCCCAGCCTAGGAGGCCCGCCCCTTGCGCGCGGCGGCTGGGAAAGAGGGGTACACTGGCAGGAGTTTTCAGGAGTCCTGAAATGCAATTCCCCACGCACGGAAAGGTCGCCAGCGCGGGCGCACGCCGGGGGCCTGGGGAGGGGGCGGCGGCGGCGGCGGGTGGAAGAAAGGCGGCCCTGCGCGCACAAAGGGGCCCCGGGCCCGCGGCCTCCCCGCCCTTGACCTTGGGTCTCCGCCTCCATCCATCTCCGGGCGCTGCCAGGGAAGAGGGCTGGCCCGGGGCCAGGGGCGAGCTCGCCGGACGGCTTCGGAGCCGGGGACCAGGGGGGAGGATATCGGAAAGAAAGACTCAAGGGCAGCAAAGTGCTCCGAAGAAACCTGCATTCCAACTCCCCCGGCTCCTTCGGGAGCCGAGCCGGGTCTTGGGGCGTCTCCGATTCACTGCACGCCTCCGCCCCCGAGGAAAAGTTGCACGGAGGAGCGAAGGAAGCCCCCTCCCCTTGGCTAACCCTACGACTCGCCCGCCCCCCGCCTTCCACGGACCCGGGCCGAGAGGGGGAGGGGAGCTGTCACGGAAGGAAGAAAGGAGCGCGCCTTCCCGGCCAGGCCAGACGCGGGCTGGGTCAGCTGCGCCTCCGCCCGCCCCTCGCCGCCCAGCTCGGGCAGCTGGCCCATTAAGCCCCCGAATTATGCATGGGCCTGAAGCCCCCTCGGCACTCCCGCCCCTGGAAGACGCAATCTACGTGGGCGGCGGCCGGGGGCCGGGAGGGCAGGAAGGAGTGGCTGATGGTCGCACAGCCGCGCGCCCGGGGCGCAGACCGGAGAGGCCGCTGGAGAGTCGGCGAGCCCGGCTGCCCCGCGGGGGCCAGACGCGCCCATAGGCCCTCGAGCAGAGCCTCTGCACCCCCTGCGGGACCAGGACCGGGCGGGAGAGGGGCACCGACCGCAGGGGAGGCCCCCGGAGCGGTCACGAAGTTGCCAGAGTGTCCGCCCATTTCCCGTACGAGGTCGGGGGGGAGGGGGGAGGGGAGGGTTCCGGCCGCCCCCTCGCCCCTGCCTGAGCTCTGCACCACCCGCCGTGGGGAAGGCCATTGTGTGCCCGGTCTTGGCAGGGAAGGGAGACTAATGGACCCCAACCTTGGAGGCCGCCCCGGGGGGCGGGGCCTAAAGTCCCCCGCCGGTGTGGCAGGAGGCGCTCCGTCCCCGCCCCCTCCCACGGGGGAGGGGATGGTTTGCAGGTGGTGGGCACCGTCGGGGGGAGGGGAGGGGACTAGGTTGGGGGTGGGGGAGTCGCTGGAGCCCCGGAGAGGCGGCCAGAGGAGTCTTACACTTTGTAACCGTCAGGACACATGGGAAATTGCGTTCGTGGTGAGGCAGGTGCCGGCTGGTTTCATGGGAGCGGGAGAAAGGGATTCAGTCTCAGAGTTGGGAGGATTTAGGTGTCCATCTTCCCACCCTCCCCCGTAACGCGCCAACGACCCAGGCCCCAAAGCGCAGGGCAGCCTCGTAACCCCTCGGAGTCGGGCAATCGGTGCTGCTTTCGGTGTCTGGAAGCGCTGTGCTCCGGGCGGGCAGCACGACCCCGACGCCAGAGCGTGGACCTTGTTTGCTGTCTTAGGCCCCATTTGTTTCCTCTCCCCTTCCCTCCGAAGCACAGGACAGGTCAGGAAAATTACATACTTCTTTTTCCCAGCGAATAAAGTCGCCTCGCCTCCTTTGCAGGGAAAGTTTTACAAGCCAATGATGTCAGTGATGCAGGGAGAAGACCACACTGTTTAGATTTCTTAATTGGCTGGCTTTGAACTCGGGGTGGGAGGGGGAAAGAATCCACTCTGGCTCCCTTGGAGAACTTAGTTTTGTGGGGTCTACCAACCTCAAACGTTTTAGCCAGTTGCTGGGGTGGGAGGGGGTCATCAAAGCTCTGTCCTGTTTCTCCTTAAGGGAGAGGAAGAACCCTAGACGACTGTGGTCACACTGAGCCCAGGACAGGCAGTCCCTGGCCCCCAGCCCCAGGGGAGGACCCCTAGAACCCAGCTGGGGGCTATGCTCTCCAGATGCCATGCTCTGGCCCAGAAAAGCCTTTGAAATAAAGCCAGCGTTTCCTCCACTACTTTCAAGGATCCCCTTGGTACCTGATGTCAGGAGAAGAAGCCTGTTTTCTGGACACTGCTGGGTTAGACAGGCATCCTCCCTCGTGCTCCATCACAGCCCAGGCACTGAGGGTTCTTCTTGGGTGGGCGAGGACCCACGCACCTGTTGGCACCTTTGAGCCTGGATTCATCTGCCTACACCTAAGGCTGTGTCCACACTTGGAACATGAAGGCGGTGGAAGCTGCCCAGGGTATTCAGCCAGGGTCAGCAGCCCTGATCAAATACTGCCTCGGCTTAGAGAACCAGCTTGCTGTCTCGGGCTGGGGGATGCACCCTGCCCTTGGTGGTACAGCCAAGTAACTGCCTTCTCCTCTCCACACCAGGAGGGGGGGATTCTGACTTCTCACGTCCAACGAAAGGCCCTTTTGTAGCTGTTTTGCCACCCAAAGGAGCCTGGGGTCCCAGTTTCCATGCTGTCTGAGCAGCGGCAGGCAGCCCTTCTCCCAGACCTGTCTCTCATTCAAGTGGTCCCACCTCTCCCTCCCAGGCCTCCCCTCCCACACCCACCTAGCCTCAGCACAGACTCCTCCTTCCTGAGCGCCCCCCACGCAGGGGAGCCTGCAGAGCAAAACCAGCAGACCAGGAAGACAGCCCTAAGGACACCCACTTAAAAACAAAATAAAACGAAGCCTTGGGCTTCCCTGGTGGCGCAGTGGTTGAGAGTCCGCCTGCCGATGCAGGGGACGCGACTTCGTGCCCCGGCCCGGGAAGATCCCACATGCCACGGAGCAGCTGGGCCCGTGAGCCATGGCCAATGAGCCTGTGCGTCCGGAGCCTGTGCTCCACAGCGGGAGAGGCCACAGCAGTGAGAGGCCTGCATACCGCAAAAAAAAAAAACAAGAAAAAAAAAACGAAGGCTTGCCTTCTCCAAAAAGGCCTCCCTACCCCTGAGTCCAGCTTAGGGCCTCCAAGTCCTGAACCACCCCACCCTGCCATCTGGAGCTCCTCCCTGGGCTCAATTCCAGCAAAGCTGACACTCCTGCCCCTTAGGTCACTGGCTGCCACCTAGCAGTGCCTGGGCCAGGATGGGTCCAGATTCTGTGGGACCTGAGGTTTATACAATGCGGGGCGGTCCTCTTAACAAGAAAACAAATACCAAGCCATATCTACAACACTGGGGACAGTGCCCAGAAGGGGCCTGGGCACTCAAGGTACCCCGAGCCTAAATTCCATCAGTCTCACAGTGGGTGCACCGGATCCTCCCAGAAGAATCTTCACAGCGAGGAGCAGAAGGAGACCCTGTTTATTCTTTAGTGTAACAGTTTTCATTTTCAGCCACCAATTTCTTCAAAGAAAACCTACTTCCAAGCCCAATATGTAACAAATGAGGAAAGTGCCTGAATAAACTTGTTTTATTCAATAAAATTAAACTTTTTGGCTTCTTTAAAAAAAAAAAAAAAAAGGAAGGGAATTTAGGTGGAAAGTTGGAGTCCACCCCCTACCCTGCTGCCAGGCTCCGGCAGCTGTCAGAAACCACTGGGGGCTCCTTCTCATATTTTGGCTAAGGAAGTTCAGGACCAGAGAGGAGTAGGGTCTGCTCAAGGTCACACAGCATGCGGGCCACAGGTTTGGGGCCTGCATCCAATAAGCTCACCTGCCTGTTACTAACCCTACCCTGGGTGGGGGTCAGCTCCTAACAAGACAGTTTCTTTGCACAGACGGCTGTAGGCACACAATCCACAGACATGCCTAAGACAGGGCTGGGGGGTCCACTGTCCTGATTCCTGCACCCCACACTAGACCCCAGGTGCCATCGCGGAGCTTCACCCTTAGGGTGGAAATCAGGAGCAGAAGGGGCCCGTGCCAGCCACAAACGTCCACATGAACCCCGGGCGGCCTGGGCTCCCTGAAGATGACCCGGTGAGGACCCCATGCCACCCTGCGAAGGTCACTGGCTGGAAGTCAGTAGCCTAGTTTCTAGACACAACCGTGCCACTGACTCACAGGTGGCTGTGCAAGGCGCCTAACGTCTCTAGGACCCAGTTTCCTCGTCTACAAAATGAAAGTAATATCTGATTTACCGCCTTGGTGAGGCAGAGACAGTGGATGGGAACGTGGGATGAAATATGACCACCGGCAGCCCATGCCTCACCACAGGAAAGAGCATGACTGCCGGAGTTTACACCATGGGCCCCTGTTCACTGGCTGTGTGACCTTGGGCAAATGACTTAACATCTCTGTGCTTCAGCTTCCTCTTCTGTAAAGTGAGGTTGCTAGGAGGATTAAATCAGTTAATATGTTCAAAACCCTTCAGTGACTGGCATGTTGTAAGTTCTAATAAGGATGTGTTAAATTAAAAATCCAAATATGAAAAACTCAGTCTTTTTGTCTCCTCGGTGAAAAGAGAAATCCAAGGGCACAGTGGGTGACAGCCAGGCTGCCTTATTTATATAACTTACTGACGTAGAGCCCACTCCAAAGAGACTCTACAGCTGCTGGTTATGCATTAGTCAGGCACGAAAATTAGGGGGGGAAAAAGCTGTCAAATGCCTAATAAAAAACTTAAGTCAACTACTAACTATTTACTGTCAAATAAAAATCCTAATAATAATAATAATAATAATAATAATAATAATTGAGGCTGAATGCTGGTTAGGTTCTCCGCTTGGGAGCCCAGTGCCTTTTTCTCTCACTCTCTTGCTTTACTTTCCTTCTCCCTTCCTGCCCTACTGCTGGAAGCAGGGATCCACCTATATAAATCACAGATAATAAGGTCCAAGACCTAAAAAGGGGAGAAAACAATGACCCTCTAGCTGACCGGTATTTCATGTCTTCTTATTTCAATACAACTTCCAACTACGACTCAGTGCTACAGTCATGTTGCGTAGCTGCTGACACTCTTTGCCATGGTTTGGGCAGTTTACCAAGGTACCTGCCATCTCCTGCCTCCCTGGGAGGCCAGCAGGACAGGGACCACTCACCCCCCGTTTACAGGTGAGGAAACCAGGACTCCGTGAGGGGAAATGGCTTGCCTCAAGCCGCAGGGCTGGGCAGCCTGGTGTGGCCAAAGGTCACCTGTCCCTATTCAAGATAAACGGGGTCTGGACTCAGCCCCGCCAGCAACCAGTTACACAAGCTCAGACAAGTCTCGTAATAGGCAAGAATGGGGAATCAGCAAAGAGATCCTTTCAGCTCAGGCCAGGAGGCCAGAACCCCCATGCACCCCACTGGCAGGTCTGTTATTAACAGTTAAGAATCTACAGGGACCTATTATATGCATACATTGTCTAAACCAAACCTTATAACAAGCCTGAATGGTAAGAAAGATTATCTCCATTGTACAGCAAACAGATTTGGAGAAGTGAACATTTGGCTGTAGGTCATACAAGTCACTGGCAAAACCCAAATTCCAGCCCTGGTCCATCTGAATTCACATTTTATTGCTTGCTTTTCTGCCACCTTCACCAGGAAGTATGGGCAACTGTATGAAGATGCCTGGGACTGTGCATCAAGGTTTCTGGGGGCCTGAGGCCTCCTGGCAGTATCTCCAAGTGTCATACCCGGGACAGTCTTCAAAGACCTCCTTGAATTGGGTCTAGAGATAGTGCCTGCCACCAATGGCTCCACCAGCCAGGCAGAATTAGAATACCTCTTCTCCCTCAAGGCCTCCACACCCTGTGCTATCCGAGGAAGCTAGGCAGACCTGAATCTGATTCCACTTTGCTGTGTGACCTCGGGAAAGTCCCTTAACCTCTCTGAGCCCCAGCTCAAAGTGGGATTAGAAATATCTATATTTCAGAGTGGGGTTAATGGTATCTGTTTCAAGACTGACGTCTATTTCAAGGTGAGATAACCCAAGAAAAGCACCTGGCACGGTGTGGGTGACCAAGTTGGCCCCCTCTTCCCCACAGCCCACAGGCCCTGCCCAAGCTCTGAGGTCAGCCCTGCAATGCCCAGCACCCCAGCCGGAGCCCAGGGCCATGTCTAGAACACTCCATGACTCCTTGGTGCAGACAGAACTAGTAATTAGCTGTCACGATTTAATAATAAAAAAGATAATCCATGCCACAGCACACATGGATTTAACTCATCTTAATTTGAAGGGAAAATAACAACTCTAAATATATCAAATGCAAGTTTTTTAAGACAACCTGCAAGTGGGGTTTATCTCCAGTTTCCAGCACAAGCAAGTTATTTAGTTTCTCCCACTGGCCAAGCTAATATTCTTTTTTTCACACTTATTTATTTTTTACAGTCTGAAACAAACATTCTCAGAGCAGCATGTAAATCCTCCAGCTGAGCAGAAGCTCTTTTCTGCAACGCATTTTGTCACTGGGGCCCCAAACCAAAGCTCTGGTCTGTGCCCTGCCTGCTACGTGAACCCCACCCCCTACCCGCAGACACACCCCCGGCCCTTCCCGGGTTCCCAATAAAGACAGAGCGGGTGGAGCCGTCACACCAAGGACCTGCCCGCCACCTCCAGCCCAGGGGGACCTGCCACGTCCTGTCACCCACCGCCTGTCTCCTGCATTTCTCCAGAAATCTGACATTTGGGGTTTTGGAGGAGGAGCAAAAAAAAAAAAAAAACGGCAAAAGGCAAACGTGTTTCTGACAGCTGATAGCTTGCTCCTTCCATGATAGCTTCTTTTGGTTACGGAAGGGGTGATAACATGCAAAAATAAAATACCTGTGATCGGGGGCTATAAAATAGGAATTCTAAGGAGGAATCTGGAGAGAATGGCTGAGAGAGATATCCAAAGTAAGTTTTCAAGATTCTGACTTAGAAAAGCAAGCACCTCATGCCACCAGGCAGGGTCCACGCTCTTTTAAAAGATTTCTAGATGCTTCCACTTCTCAGTGGTCTATCCAAGGCCAGACCCTGTGCTAGGTGGGCGCTTAACACCCTCACCTCATTGAATTCTGAGCATGAAGCCAAAAAAGTAAGTGCAGACAAGGAAACTGAGGCCCAGAAAAGTAAAGTGACTTGCCTGGGTGGGCGCGTAAATCCCACCCTGGCCGACTGGTAGCAGAGCCTGTGCTCCTTCAACACCCCCCCGCCCTGGCCAGCCCCGGACCCTACCCCCAGGGCGACCCGCCCTCAGAGCTGTCACCATATGACAGTAATGTGACTGAAGACAGGGGAAGGAGGGGTGACACACCAGACGGGACAGTCGTCCTGAGGTTGATTCTGATGATGGCATCCTCAGAACCCCACGGAAATTTCTCCCCGATCCCAGGGAGACCTACAGTAGTAACACCAGGAGATGACGGAGCCAGGGAGAGAGCAGAGCATCCGTAAGGGAAGGGGGAGGGTGTTCATATTTGCAGTACGTGCACCGTGCACCAGGCACATGTCATTTAAACGCCATGAGTGTTGTTAGGTAGGTTCCCAGATGAGGAAGCTGCAGCTCAGAAGGTCAACTCACAATGCGAGGGGCCGGCAAGCAGCAGGGTGGGGCGCAGACTTGGGCTCTCCAGTGGAGGCCGCAAACCTGGACACCCCTATACCCCCTTCTCCTCGCCCCTTCCCAGGATGCCCATCCCAGATAACAGCTCAGAGACTCATGCTCTTGGCAAAGCCTGGGGGCCACTCATCTCCCCTCCCAGGCTTTACTATTCCTGCTCCCCTTGATGGATGGGTCCCCCAGCTCCATCAGAACCCTCCACAGAGGCAGGGAGAATGCAGCATGAAGGGATCTTGAGAAACGTAAAGAACTCCTATACAGGCAGACATGTATCCGATGCTTGCCCCTGAGTCAGATCTCCAGCCAAAGCCCTCACCGCTGACCAATGCCAGCCCTCTGTCTGCAGATGCACCTTGGACACAAGCTCCAGGGACCTCCTCCACCCGCAGCTCATGGTCAAGGAGCAGCACCCCGGGCCTCGACCGCACACATCAAGGGCAGGGCCGCTCACACTCCGGCCGTGTCCCCCAAGCAGGACAGAGCAGCGGCCCAGATGGCCATCCTCCCACATGCTCCCACCCCCTGGATGTTCTTTCAGGTGGGGATGTCCGGGGCGGGGGAACGGCAGTAGGTGCTCAGTTGTTGGTTGAATGAATGAATGAATGAATGAATGAATGAATATCCTCCAGGAGACAAGCCTTCAGAAACGTCCTCCTTCTACTCTCCTACTTCTCTATCATTAAAAAAAAATAAAAAAGGAAGAATTAACTATTTCTTTTATACCCGTCTCCGGAATACCATCTCAAAGAAAGGGTCTAACCCTGGTGTAATGATCTACGGAATTCCAACACAGTTCTCACCCTGGGGATGCCCTTAACGGTGGAAGGGATCCCACATATTTACAGGCCAGCCCTGCCCATCCATCTCTGGAGCCCTGCCTCTAGAAGCACCTGGCAGGAGGAGAGTTGGGACCTGCCTGTCTGGACCACACTCAGACTGTGGGCTCCAGGAAAAGCGGGACCCTCACAACCACCTGGGCACCTCGCCTCAGACAGCCAAGCCAGAGGCGGAGTCCCAAGGATCAGCCCTCCCCGCCCTGACCAGCTACCGACCGGGGCCAGCTCTGGGGACAACAGCGGAGCATGGACTGGCCGGAGCATGCCCCTGCCATGGCCGGGAAGCAGGGACAGGAGAGGCCTGGGCGAGGCCAGCGGTGCCAGTGGCTGGGGCAGCAGCTGTGTGGATTTCCGGAAGCCCGGGTGGAGAAGCGCCTGTAATTCTTAGTCCCCCTCTTAAAATATAAAGACTCAATTATCTCTGAGCAGCTTGCTTTACACATGAATTGACACATTTATTTTACAATAAATAGCTGAAAGTTATCTGTGTTTCCTTTACTGTTAATCTACACAGAGAAATAATAAACAGGGCTTGTCTACAAAAATGCAACTACTGCAGTCCTCAGAATTCAATTAAGCTAAAATAATTAATGCTCCCACCATATTAAATGACTATACATTTGAGCCACTGAAGTTTTGTTCTTTAATCTTTCCTTTTTATTAAAAAAAAAAGAAAAGAAAAGTTGGTGCCAAAGTAGGGAGGGGAAAAAGCAAAAAGGGAAACTGGGAAGGAAAGAGCATGATGGGCTGTTAAAATGGAATGGTCGTCTTCAGCTGACACAGCATGGAGACTGTCTTGTGCTTTCGATTAAAATAACATTTTAAATGCTTTGAACAAACATATCTCTTTAGACTTCTAAGGGATTATTTTACATATTTCTTCAAGAATGAAGAAATCCATTCGTCCTGTTGCGAACAGAAAGGGCCAAGAATATCTTTCGTCACACATAGAATAAAAATGCTGTAAGGCCACTGCAGTATTACAACCCAAAAAAGGGGGGGATGGCAGGGGACGGGGGGACAGGGGGGTGAGGACAAAGCTGCCTTGAAGATTAACTTTGCCTTTTATGAAATCATAAACAAACCTACCCATGATGATTGGCAGCCTCTCATTGGAAAATACCTTCAATGCGAAATGAGGATTCGGATGGGTTCTGGAGAAAGCAGGAAGAAAGCCCTTCCACTGAAACATGAATAGGGGACCGTCTCATCGGCAGAAGCCACCCTGAAAGCTCTGTGTGCACTGATGCCAGGTGTTTATACCACTGGTGAGAACTATCCCTCTAGCGTCAGACAAAGAAAAGAAACACAGACAAAAGGGGCCCAACACCTTTGTGGATCACGGCTCCGGCCCTAAGGAAGGATCACTCAGATCTACACGGTGCTCTGAGAAACCAGGGTTTACAGGACTTTGACCTGAACATGTCAGACACTTTTCTCAAGGCCCTTGGCAACTTAAGAGTGTGGGAGACTTCGTGCTAGGACACCCACAAGAAGGCCAGCCGCACAGGCCAGTCTGGTTAGACGGGGTCTCCCCAGGGCCCAGCCGGTGCCTGCAGGAATCTGCACACCACCGCAGTCTCTTGACAGGAGAGAGAGTCCATTAATCCCACTGTACAGATGGGCAAAGGGAGGCCCAAGGTCACAGAGCTGCCAGGTGGTTGCCACAGAGCAGCTGGGCTTGCCGCATCACCCGAACTGCCTGCTGGGTGATGGGGGGTTCCTGGCCATGCCCATCCATCTCACCCGTGGGAGCAGAGTGCCCCACTTCCATCAGGCTCACCCCACAAGGACCACCCAAAGCCTCAGTCCATCCAGTCTGTTTAGGACCAAGACACGGTGGAGATGGATACACAAACTTCCCAGCCAAGCACCTGCTTGTGTGCTGCCACACCAGAAGGGACCCCCAGGAGAAAAGTTCCACTAGCAAAGCATTTGTGGAGCCTCTGCTCCTTTAACCCACACACCAGGCCTGCCAGGATTGTCCCTCCTGGTGACACGTGGAGAAACTGAGGCTGACCCTGAAGGTAGTCCAAAGTCTATCGGCAGGGTCTAAACCCTCACCTGCACGAACTCTGATAGCGCCTTGCTGCAGGACAGACTGCTGTTTCTAGGAAACACAGGCCAGCCAGGGCCCTGAGCTCAGAAGTATGAACCGGAAGCAAACACTCTGGGCTGCACGGAGCACAGGCTCCCTGGAAGAGGCTCTGGTGCGCCGTGACCTTGACCCGGAGAGGACTTGATGCATAAGCCGACCTGCCAGGGGACGCAAGCCTCTACACCTGTTCTTCAGGTGCTAAAAGCCAGCTGTCCAGATGACCGGCCAAGTGGGCATGGCAGAAGGTACGGCCAACCTCCCCCAAGGGGCACATGGTCCAGCAAGTTCTCACAGGCCCCTCCCCAGACCTACGCCTAGGATCAGGCAACATCAGAAGGAGCCTCTTTTGACAGATGGGAAACTGAGGCCAGAGAGCAGAGGAGAAATGAAGGCCCCACCCACATGCAACATCTCATAAAGCCTCACGACCACCCCGACGAGATGGGTCTCATTCGCTCCACTGCACAGATGTGGAAACTGACTTGTCCAAGTTGTGAAGAACGAATTCCACCCAAGACTATCTGGTTCCAAAGCCAGAGACTAAGCCAAGAACGCCTGCAAAGGGAGGGCCAGCTAGCCTTCCGAATGTCCATCCTGTCCTCCTGGCCGCCTACGGATCAGGCCCCACAATGGAGCCTGTTGCCAAAAGCACAGCGACCATCATCAGACCACCGGGCCTCTCCAAGCTCCAGGCCCGTCTCCTCCTGAGGGTCACTGGATGGTGGGCCCTCGGCAAGGGCGAGCCCACCTGTGGCCCCATCCTGGTAGCCCCCGGGCCCTCCCAGCACCAGCACCCTGAGACAGAGGGCGAGCCCCCCCCGCAGTGCGAGGGGCGAGGGCAGGCCTGGGACCCGAGAGGTGGCTTCGGCAGCGGCCAGACGAGTGCAACGTTCCATACCTGCAATGTTCTCCTGCTTGGGGCAGATGCCTTTCGTGGGTGAGAGCAGGTGGTCATCTTCGTCGGGGGTGACCTGGATCCCGATCTCCACCGGCTCGGACACTTTCCTGAGCTCAGAGCGTGAGGAGGGCGGCGGGCTGCCCTTGTCCAGGCCTTTGTCATAGCAGCCACCCAGGCTGCCGCCACACTGCTTCTTCTTGTGCTCTATAAAAACCAGGATGTCCCCCAGGGGGAAGTTCATCTGACACTGTCCACAGGTGAGCAGGTCAGGGTCGGGGCCCCCCACCATCAGCCCCAGGCTGCTGGGCTCCTCTATCTCCAGACCCTCATCTTCCTCCAGGATGGTGGCCTCCACATGCTCAGGCTCTGCTGGAGAGAGAAAGGAGAAGGGAGGGGGGGGGCAGAGAAGACAAGATGGGCTTAGGCAATCACAGGCACCCATCGCTCATTCCAACCCTTCCCCACCAAGAGGCAGGCCCCTCCGCTGCAGGATGCTAGACGTCACCACGTCCTCCCCACAACTCCTGGAGGCAGGGGGTTCACCATCCTGCGTGCAACAGATGGGCAAACTGAGGCTCCCGGAGCAGCGCTGCAGCTCCCAGAGGTTGTTGCTTAAGTGGTACTGATCTTACTGCTTTCTAGTTTATTTCCTGCCAATTCCGCCTCTCCCCCCACCACCAACTCAGCATAGGGACACACACACATGACCACCCGCACATCCACACACATCTTGGTTTCACCAGAGACTGGGCCGTCTAGAGAGGTGTCTCTCAAACTCTGCAACATCTAAGAATCACCTGGGAGCTTTGAAAACCCCCGACACCCAGGCTGCACCCCAGACCAACTACACTGAGAGCCAAACATCAAGCTGTCTTTTCCTTTTTTTTTTTTTTTTTTTTTTGTAAGATTCCCAGGTGATTCCGATGGGCGGCCAAGGCTGAGAACCGGGAGCCAGAGCTGTCTCTCCCCGCTTAGGCTCAAGCTGCCCCCTCCCTTCCCTCCCACCTTTCATTCACGTCCTCCCCATTCATAAGAGTCCTGCTTGCATTCCTCTACCTGAGACCTGGCTGCACACCAGACAAGAAAACAGAAACCCAGACGGGCGTCCCAGGGCCAGTCCTTACGAGAGAAAGGAACCCACGGGCTCAGAAAGCAACAAGTGAGCGTTGGTTCAAAAAGAAATATTGAAAGAAAAAAAGAAAAAATGCAGGGAAGAGACGCTGGGAGTTGGCTGGCTGAAAGCGGGAGCCGGCTTTCCTGCCAAACACTCTGCTCCCGGTCAGCCTTCCATTGCTTTGTAGATTTCCCGACACTCACCAACTCCCCACTGTCCTTTTTTGTTTGTTGGTTTTATTGTCACTCCCAGAAAAAAGAAAAGAAAAAAAAAATAATTCTTCGGACTACAAAAGCATTTCTTGGCAGATGACAAACCACACTTTCAACGGGCTGTACATTTTCATATTTCTTTAGCAGCCGATATATCTCCTTTCATTCTTTTTTGTAGGGGGCGCGGGACCCAAATATTTTGAAGCTAATAAATGCCTCAAAAAGCAGCAACCCCCTCAGGGAAAACTGGGAGACACTGGCAGCCGAAACTGTCATAAATAAGGGAAGCAGACGGTGAGGTTGCATCCTTCCTCGGGGTCTGAGCAAATTCGGGGTGGAATTTTTCGAGAGCAAATGTCAGTCGTCATGTAGATAGCACAAGCGGCAGGGTCTTCAGAGAAGCAAGAGGGCAGCCAGAGGTCTGAAACCCGAGGAGGCAGGTACATTTTCTGTTGTACGGTATTTAGGAAAGGATAATGAAAACCACAGAACAGAGGGAAGAAATGGAATGGGGGAAAACACATTCCGTGGCAGTGAAGTTATTGACGGGTCAGAGCCAAAGAACAGACAATTTAAGGAAAAAATTCTGTGGCATCTTCCATCCTACATATAAATCACTGCTCTGTATTTTCTGAATACAAGCTTCTCCAGGGCCTGTGAGAGTCCATGTGTAAGACCGCATAGACGGCACATGTAACATGTATGAACTAGGCATGCACGGGTCAGTGCACAGGTATTGCTGAGAAGGGAAGTGACAATTTGAGATCCCGCCTGTGCTTATAGAAAAGCAGACAGAACCCTCGATGAATTACACGTAGAAACGCACTGGAAATGTGACCGCACAGAAACACCCCTCAGATGAGGAAATCCGAAATCTCTCGTCTGCATACCTCTAACAAAAAGAACCTATAAGGTATGAGAAACAGTGTGCACAAAGGCAGCCCCAGAAACCACTAATTACACTTTAAAAAGAAATCGGGGTTTATCTTAAAAAGAGTTGGAAGACAATGCTACATGATTCATTTACCAATTTATTTTATGAAAAGACGCTTTGCTATGGTTAAAATGTAATCACAACCCTCACGCCGAACAGTGGTTCTAGGGGGGACTGGGTTCCAGGTTCCTGTGAACGGTTTGCCAGAATGTAAAAGGTAATTATTCAGTGCCTCTTTCCCCTTTAATGATCTAACATTGAGCAATACTGTTTATATTGAAAAGCTCGCACCTTTAATTACCAATTACATATACATAATTTCAGAGCCAAAGGAGAGGGCTGTGAAAACAGTTCTTTAGAAATATAAGGATGTATTGTAGGCCATTTCTAGAAAAGGAACTCTAATAAATGGGGGGAGAATGTCAAAATATTGTTTTGTTAAAAAGAGAGAGAGAGAGAGGCACAAAGGAAATGCGCTAAAATGCAAAAGAAAAAGGACAAAATGAAATTGAGAATTCAAATGAAACAGGGGTGAGTTCTGTGGAGGTACCCGGGCCCTCCAGAGCGGGCCTGGCAGCCGGCTGCCTCCATAAGGGCATTTGATAAAAATAAACAAAGACAACAGCTCATCCATCCAAATCCCAACTTGATCATCCTTTCTGAGGATGGGGAGGTGTTTTCTGCCGTCTAATTTCATCTTTGGTTTCCTTGTTTTGGTTTTGCTTGGTTTTGCTTTTCATTAACTTTTTCAGCCAAGTCCGTCCATCCGTACTCCTGGTGGGAGTTTTGGGAAGAAGCATGAATATCTCCTCTCTGTTGGGAGGTTTTAAGCTACATAATTTCGAATTTCTTTTCTCTTTTAAAAGAAACACAGACAAATTTAAAAATGAGCAAAGGTCACCTGTTCATAAGTATCCCTCCCTCGCCCCTCCATCTTTTGCTAAGGACTCTGTACCAGTACTTTTTCCTTTTTCTCCTTTTTTTTTTGTTTTGCTGTTTTGGGTAACATCTGGTATTCTTTCCTTTATTTGGCGGCCTCTGCCTTTTCACTTTCCTCACGCAGCAAGCCCTTGTGAGTCCCAGTAATTGAGTTTGAAAATAGCCGAAGCCGTTCACTGGGCTGCAGGTCTAATTTCTCCCTCCAGCCAACCAGCCTGAGCAGCCAGGCGCTGCTGGCGTCCCATCCTGCAGACGGCTCTGAACTCGGGTCTCCAGACCCCGGGTCCAGCTCACTGCCTCCTCCAAGGGCGTGCAGGAGAAAAAGAAACACAAAAAAATCCCCTTCCCCCCCTCCCCACTTGCAGTGCTGAAAGTAAAACTCCTTAGGATGACAGGGGTTTTCACCCAACTCCAAGAATGGGGTTCCCTCTGCCCAGCCCCTGGCACGTGGAGCTCTGGGCTTTGACTCTGCAGGAGGCACTTCCCAGGAAGGCAGCGACGTCACCCCGAAGCCCAAAACTGTCAAATTTCTAGGCCAGAGCAGGTGGACCAAGACAGCTTGCTGAATCTCATGTTCAAGGCCTTCGGAGACACCCCCAAAGGGCTGTGGTTTCACTTCCGCTGGCAGGCGGATACCGAGCTGGGCGTGTGGGGTGCATGTGTGTGCGTGTGTGTGTCTGTGTGTGTGTCCCTTCTTAGAACCCTGTCCCTCACAGAAGAAATAAAAGGAGAGAGAACCACTTGCCCAAGCTCAGAGGAGGGCAAAGTGAGATGGGCCTGGCCCCCACCCCAGAACCTTCCTTCCTCTGACCTGTGGGCACCTCGATGGAGCCCACATAGCCTCAGAGAACCCGGCCCCTGCTGGGACAGGCACCCAGCGACGAGAAAGCACCAGGAAAGTGAAAAGCCACATACAAACGAAACAGCCTTTCAAATTCCCAAACCCTACAGACCAGTCCCTCAGGCTGCCCTGTCCGGCAAACTTCTTCAAAAAAAGAAGGCGAAGATGAGGTCTTTTCCCCTGAGAGGATTTTTGCTTTCACGCAAAGCTCCCCGAGTGTCAGGCAGCGCTGGAAAATACTGCTGCCCTCACTAGTACGAGCTGAATAAAGTAGAGGGATCGCTAAAATGTTTGACTCATTAGGAGGAAAAATGAATGAATGCAGCACACGACCTGTTTAAACGTCAGGTATCAGATTGGGGTGGGTCCTGAAATGTGACGTCCGAAAGCACATGGACAAACGTGTATTTACACACACACACTTACACATTTGTTGTAATTTTCCTTTACAACAAAACCACATTTAATTCACAAGGCGAGGCCTCCTCCCAGCTGATAAATGCATTCAGAAGCAATGAAATTGGGGTTCGCAGATAATAATGGACGTTGTTGTTAAGTGGACGAGGGAGCACTTGGTCCTAAGACTCGCTCGCCCATGCTTGGCTGGGAAGGAATGTGGGCAGAAGACAGATGGAAAGACATCATTAACACCGGCCCAGCCAAGCAGCCCACAGGCCCCCGGCAGCTGCAAAGGCCTAGCGAGCCTTACCTGGTCAGTGACTGCCCTACACACACGCTGGGCTCCAAGGGCCCCGCCCACCCTGGGTCTCCCCTAGCAACTGCCCCTGCACCTGCCCTTCGGGGAATTCCAGCCAAGGGGCGGGCCTCCTGCTGTCCCCAGAGCACAGCGTGTGTGCCCTGCTGCACACACAGCGCACAGGCCCGTGTCCCCTTACCCCTGCACTGATTCAAATCCAAATCGCTGTCCTTAATGGCTAAGCCACAGACCAGGAGACACCTACATAGAATTATCGATTCAGTGATGGGGGCGTGGGTGGATAGGGGAAGGATGTGGGGAGGAGGGGTGCCAGGCTCTCAAAATCTTGGGCCACCAACGTCACAGCCGCCATCCTATTTGCACGAGTGTTTACAAGAAATGTTGAGCATCCATCCGCCTGCCGGAGCCCTGCCTCTGACTGGAGACGTTACACCTGCTTCCTACGAAGACGGAGCCTTTGCCAGCCAGCCCGTGCTCACCAGTAATCTGCAAAAGGATCTTTTCACTCTCCTCCCCGCGAACATTCAGGGAGGGGCCGAGACCCCAGGCGACACCTAAATGCCACTAAAACGCCAACTCGACGGAGCACGACACTTTCTGAGCTTCCATCAATGTTTAATTTATTGGCTCCAAGAGAAAATAACAACCGTGTGTGGCGGGGGGAGGGGTGGATGGGAGCGAGAAGGAATCAATTCTTGGTGGAGAAAATAATCTATGACTAGATGACGCTTAAAGGCTCGACAAGACATTTATGAAGTTCTCCGCACAGAGGGAATCGCGCAGTGCCCAGCAGAGGAGTCGCAGATAAGCGGGGAGCCTCAGCCGAGCCAGGCACGTGTTCCGAGGACGTTCCTCGAGGGGCCACGGAGGGTCAGGACGCAACCGGGTCCCTGCCCCCCGTCTGCCCACCAAACTCCCGCCTCCAAGCAAGGACCCGACCCAGGGGGGGTGCAGCCAGACTGGTGAGAGACAGGTTCCACAGAGAGATGAGCTCTCTCTTCCCGGACCACCTGCCCTCCAGGGAGAAGGGCTGAGGACTCCAGCCTGTTCCAGGTGTCACCCAGACCCCGAGCCTCCTTGAGACCCTCAAAGGCCACCTCCCCAGCGCCCTCAAATCCGCTGCAGGGACGGGCACACACCAGGGCCGGCCACCACCCCACAAGGGCCCATCTGCTCCATGCCAGACACAGCACACGCCTCAAAATGAAATGTTCAAGATTTCCGACATCTGGGCAGAGAGAAGGATGCCAGGGCACAACCTTACCTGTAACGTGGATTTCCCTTCCCGTGAAAATGACCCAGGGTCTGGCTGACTGGGCCCATCATGGGGAAGGCTTGGCCTGCATTTCAGGAAGGCGGGGATTCCTGATCTGAGGAGAGGTTTGGGGTGCAGGAAGAACCCAGCCGGTAGACTCCAGGTGGGGAGTTCTGAGGGTGTGAGGGGCACCCCCATATACATACACACATGGTCCTCCATGCCCCCTGCCTGGTTTCAGAATACTTTAGCGTGTTAAAATCAGCTTGTTGCAACACACCCTAACTTGCTCCATGGACTCAGTCCAACCTCTCCCCCCTCCCCCAATGCATCCACCTCTCCAGATCCCGCAAAACTGAGCTCCGGAGGCCGGGTCTCACACATTCAAAAGCAGGAAAAAGAGCCCATTAAGGAAAGCAGCGTTCAGGTGTATTCACACAGCCCGTCCACTACTAAAAGGTTACTAAGAAAAAAGTCAAGTCCATGAGACCAAAGAATGGAGTGACCTATGATTTGAGAAATAAAATAGTTCTTTAAAGAAAAAAAAAAAAAAAAAGGAAAGGTACAGAAATACTTCTAAACACATTCAGAAGATTCCATAAAATTGCAAACGCCTTAAATCTTCAGAGACACAACAGAGCTCATAACGATGCGATATAAAAGCATTCTTCGGGGCCCAACGAAGAGATTTGTTTTATTTAACGCTGTGCTTTTTCAAAGGTGCTAAGCAGAAGAAAAGGACCATCCATACAGGACGCTGAGCTACAAGCCCTTAACTGGAGGAGATTCTCTGAGGCTGACAGCAAACTAGCAAGAGTGGAAGCTGCTTTCAGCATCTCGTTTCCAAGGTAGAAATTTAAACATGATCCTTCACCACTTTTTTAACTCTTAGCAGAGCATCCATTTCTGAGGTACACGTTCATCACAGTAACATTGGCATTCAACTTCCTTGAGTCATTTTTGTGTGTTGTTTTAGCACAGAAGTTGTTAGAACATTCTCAAGTGTATTTGCATCTCAGCAGTTCAGTTGAAGGGGGTCATAAAAAAGTTGTGTAAAACAGAGGCTTTTTTTTTTTTTTCTTTGAAGTTACCTAATTTTGTGTGGTCTGGGATTTCGTTATAGTGCCAGAGCTCAGTCTGTCTGATCCAACACCCAGGCAGATGATCAGCTGCCTTGGAAAAAGAAATAAAGAATGAATTTCTTGAATTTCAGCAACTACACAAAAGACTCGCATACGTCAAAATGCCGGACGAGAGCCCCCGTGAATGTGGCACCGTTAATCAAAGCGCAATCTGGTGTCACTTTTGCCAGTAAAAACGATGCTGTTCCCCTCACCCCGCTCGTAGGCTCGTGCAGAAGACACACGAAGTGTGTCCCTCTGCTTTTCATGTGTCTCCAAATAGCCTGCTCTCGGCACTTTTTATACACGCCTGGGGAAAACTACTGCTCCAGGGAGGCGGTCAACAAATGGCTTTTCTTGGGGAGGGGACGACAGCTCGGGTAGATCTCACTGAGGTTTGGCTCTCTGGGAAGGAAGGAAGATGTGTGGGATTGGAAGCCGGGGGTGGGGAAAAGGACACACAGGCCCCCAGGCCCAATCGTGTGAGTAAATAGAGCTGGAAAGTGACAAAGCCATGCTCAGAGCAGCCGGGTGACACAGACCTTCATCCCTGGTCTTCTGATGTGCCCTCTCCCCATGAAAAAAATACCCCAGTGGGCCCACAGCTAACACCACCTGCAGACGCTTGGCCGGCATCAACAACTTGACCGTGGGCATGGTCCCCAAGGAGCATTTACTGTCCCTTGTCCTCCCAGATGTGACAACAGCATTAAACTTAGTCCAAAGTCCCTGGAGAGTTTCAGCTAACGGTAAGACCTAACTGGACAGCCAGAAGGTCCTTCCTTAAGCCATAGGAGATGGAGGAGATAGTCCCCAAAGGTCAAGGACCCCATCTTTACCCTCCCCCATATAATATTTTTCTTCACACATTGTGGTATCTGTAGTCTGTGTTTAGTTACGGCTTGTGAAACTCCCCCAAGTTCCAAGGCAAAGGATTGGGGATTTCTGAAATGAATTTTTTTAACGGTTTTCTGCAGGCCAGAGGCAACTGTCCCAGCCCAAGGCTTCGAGGTGACAGTGACGCCTCATCTCTGAGTTGTCAAATGAGCTCGCTGCCACAATATGCTTACAGCAGGCTCGATTCAAACATTAAATGAAGTAGAGAAATCATCAGATAAATTGCTGGCCCTCTGTACTGGAGAGTGAAGGCTCTTGCTCTGCCTGATGACAGCGCTAGGCTTTTGTCTGACCTAATTTATTTCTCTTTCAGGTTAGAATAAAGCACTCCTTTCCTGTCGCCACGTAACCTCTTCTGCCCATATATTGAACTCAAGCAGAAGACTCTGGGTTAACTGTGCTGTCTGCAGATTTCTTTTTTTTTTTTTTTTTTTTTTTTTTTTTTTGCGGTACGCGGGCCTCTCAGTGCTGTGGCCTCTCCCGTTGCGGAGCACAGGCTCCAGACGCGCAGGCTCAGCGGCCATGGCTCACGGGCCCAACCGCTCCGCGGCACGTGGAATCTTCCCGGACCGGGGCACGAACCCGCGTCCCCTGCATCGGCAGGCGGACCCTCAACCACTGCGCCACCAGGGAAGCCCTCTGCAGATTTCTTGAACTTGGGGAAGTAGACATTATAGATCCACAAATTCCGTGATCAAAAGCACACATATTCCCCAGCACGAAATTACACGGTTAGGGGAGAAATCGTGTCATGAAAAGCCATCCATTAAGGGCACCGTTTGGGGTGAAAGGTATTAGCAACGCTGGGTCTAGCAAGCACATACTCCTTCCAGACAAAGTTTTACACATTATTTGAGTTGGCATTTTATCTCTTTGGGGGATGGTGCTATTTCACTTAGTACAGTGGGAACATTACCTAATAAATGGAATTGAGGATCCAAGTGTTATAAAATCTGAGCTGAAAAGATCTCCCCTCATCAAGCTGTTTTAGACGCATGACTCCCCAGAGCAGTGGCAGATCCCCAGGTCTGTGACATGCAACACAGGAATGGACAAAACGAGGTTCACTCTTCCCAGACCCCCTCACCCCATCAGGCATGCCTCAACGACCTAGTGCAATTCAGAAAGTCAAGACCACAGAGTAACCGGAGGAAACACGCCCATTCAAAGCTAACAATTGTAACTGTTTAAAAAAAAAAAATTAGAAAAAAGAAAATTGCCCCCATCTGCCTAGTGAGGGCTTGTAAATCAATGCCGATGGCTTGAAAATAGATTTCTCAAACTTATATTCTCATTTTGTCCTGCTCGACTCTCTGCAGGAAAATCAATATTACAACTTCACACTTAGGACATTTTGCAGCAACGTAAACTGCTTTCGCAGCTGATGGAAGCCGGGTCCCGGCCCCTCGCAGCGACGGCTCCACGCATGACACGGGCACCGAGCTCCCCCTAGCTGCCAAGAGGCGCCAGACGCTGCTGGGCGTTGCAGCCTTGCCATCAACTAAAAGCCAATTCAACTGAAAGTTTATTTTGGAAAGTATTTTATCACAACAAGCAACAGAGAATGCAAAGCGATCGGAGAAAGGAGATGAAAAGGAAAAAGAGAAGGCGGGTGCAAGCCGTGTTCTAAGCCCAAAGACAGTGCCAAGAGCTCGATTCTGATAAGGCGCTAGAAACCGGTGTCCTCTACAGTGGGAAACGGATCGATTGCTTTGCGCGCTTCCATCTCACCTGAGACAGATGCTAATTACTGTCCGGTGCACCCAAAATTGGCCTCCCCTTTGGTCAATAAGACCCATCTGGCCCTGCACAGTGGTCAGCAAAGCATCACACCCCAGCATCTGACTCAGCCTCCCTCCATGTTCCTAAGGCCGCCTTCACCAAAGCAACTGCATTCACTCCAGCACTTGAGAAATGACTCGTTTTCTGTTACGAAATATTTTGAAGGCCAGACAAAAATCGCCAAGGCCAAAGCACAGAGAGCCACCTCCCACCCTCATAAAAAAAGGAAATATGCCCCCGTGCATAATTTTCAGGGACGGAAAGACTACCCTTTAAAAATATTATGGGTTGTTAAAATATGCTCATGGCTATTTTTTCTCTCAGGTGTGAATTACAAATGAATAAAGTCCGCCTGGCATAACACCTTGGATGAACACATTTCTATTCTCCCTTAGAATCAGAGCAGCTGACTTATATCACACTTCTAACGATATGGGGTTCCCTTCTGTGCAGAAGGGAGACAAGCTTCACTCCCCCCACCAACTACCAAAAAAGAAGAGGGACCCAGGTCTTATGAAATTTATCAGAGGCCCAATTTCGAAAGATATGTGGACACCTGGAGATATACTCTACCCTGGGGAGTTAAGATAATTGTAAGGACAGCGGCCTGCAGAGCACACAGCCACAGCAAAGCCTAATTTAAAAGGCAACCATGGAATTAACACACCCTAACTTCCGTGTCAAATCTTGGGTCTCTAGTTGTTCTGCAAAATCGTGGATTCATACGGAAAATTACTAACCTTCCAAGGAAACCTGTTGGTGGGTTGTTGAAAAAAATCACCTTCGCTGGGGCTGTGTAATCTACCCTGGCCTTCTTATTTCCTTTGGGAAGCCTCAGAGCTCCTGCACGGCCTGGGGTTCATCTGCCTCGCCACTCACCCGGCCTGGCGCAGTGGGCTCACGGCCCTTCCCTCTGCCTGGCCAGTCACTGGTCCTCATCCTACCCTGTCCACCACTGTCACTGTGTTGTTTTGTGTTTGTTTTTCTTGAAAGCTGTGTCTGTCCTCCGGTTTTAAAAGCCATATCCATCTGGGTCAAACATTTTGAAACAAACCAGAAGCCTCAGTCTTCATCCCCAGCTGTCTCCCACTCTCTCTTTTCTACCTCACTCCTCTTCTCACTGGCCCTGTCTGTAAATTTAACTAGCTCATTATGGAGCCCTTCTCCCACTTGCCAACCCCCCTGCAAGATGATCGATGCTGTTTGTGTGCTCTTCTGTTTCTCAAACCATCAGTTATACTGAGTTGCATCATCTCTAGATAACCTGAGGCCGGCGGGCGCCACCCAACTGAAGACGCACCACGTTTTAGGCTGTTTCTTTCACATTTGAAATCTAAAATGTGGACACCGGATCGGGG
Source organism: Monodon monoceros (assembly GCF_005190385.1). Taxonomy (NCBI): domain Eukaryota; kingdom Metazoa; phylum Chordata; class Mammalia; order Artiodactyla; family Monodontidae; genus Monodon; species Monodon monoceros. The sequence goes on from NW_021703778.1 coordinate 168,728,826, forward strand.
CTGCGGCAGCACCCATTTTGCTGGCCAGGGCTCCAGAGCACCCGAGACCCACAACTCCTGCATCATTGTGGAAAGGCACACTTGCACAGGCCCTACAGCCTAAACTGCATCCAATTCTTGCCTTTCCCCTGCCTGCACTCCCACCTTCCGGGTGACATAGGACAGACAGAAAAGCCAGCTGCTTTTGGATAATAAATAGCCTTGTCTGAAAACTGGTTGGACCACTCTCCCTGCTTAAACCCCTGCATATGCACTGGGCTCCGTGCGCTCCAGGAAGGCAGGTGGGATATCCTTTGCCCCCTGGTCTCCTCCCCACCTCTCCTTCCCTGCCACTGCTCCAGTGTCAGCCGGCTTTCCCCAGCACTGCTCTGAGCAAGACTGAAACAGCCGTGAAACAAATGAAGGATGGAAGGATGTTGCACTAGGCACCCCTCGCCCCCCATGCCCAGCTGCCGCCAGTCCTCCTGGCCAGGGCTTGCTCCTGAGGTCCCAGGAACACCAGAGAGGAGAGAGCAAAAGCAAAGCGAACCTACCTGCTTCTTTCCCCCTTTACACACAACTGCAAACACTCCTGGCTCCTTCGCTGCTGCCAGCTTGGCAATGCACCCCAGACAACTCCCCCTTCCCGGACTCCCCCCCCCAACTTCCCCCTCCTCAAAAACAACCCTTGCAATTATACAGAGGCTCTGTGGGGCAAATTGCCTCCTGGAGAAATTAGGCGTCTGCAAGTACAGACATTCTAACAGCCACTCCACCATCTAAACGGGGGAGGGGGGTAGAATAAGCGATTGCTAAAGGATTGGTAAAGGACGAAATGTCAACTGGCGATGAGGACCTTGATCAAACCAGGTTCAAATATGGTTGCAAAACATTTTGTTTTAAATGCAACCAGCGAGTCTCCTTTGATGTTACAATGATGAAAAATAGAAGTCCTCTTCCCTCCCTCCAGAAAGGTATCCCTCTCCCAAAGCAAGCCCACTTTAATATCTATTCCCTTCCCCCCAAAATAATAATAAATCCACAAATTCTTACTAATGTATCTGCTGTAACAAAGGAGAGATGGCAGCAGCAAATGCTCCGAGCAGATGGCGCCTATGCTGGGTTTTCAGGGGAGGGGAGAACCCCTTTATATATTTATTTATTTATTTAAATTTTTAAAAATATAACATAAATATTCGGCTCTCGGCCGCCCCGCAGCCGGTCCTCGGCGGCGGCTGGGCGCGCAGCCCTCTCCAGCTCCGCGCCGGCAGCCCGGCCCCAGCCTGACGAGGTGCTCCAAGGATTGCAGGAACACAACCTGCCCGCTGTTTCGATGGCACCCAGAGGACGTTTTATTTCTATTGCAGTTTCAAAACAATTTAAAAAAAAAATAGCAAAGGCGACCCAGGCACCGTGAGAGAAAGGACCGCGGGGAAAGGTTTGCGCGCCGCGGAGCAGCGGCCCCGCGGGCTGCGGCGGGCGGGGAGCGCTGTGAGCCGACCTTCCGGGGGTGCAAGCGTGCAGGCAGCCGGGCGAGCTCCCCTGCAAACCCCGTACCTGGCCCGCTCCCGCACGCTTCTTCCCTTTGCTAAATAAACCCGACTGGGGCGCTGGAAGCTGCTGCGTCTCTGCCCCGCTACCTGACTTTGCCCGCCCCGCCACTTGCTTGAAATCCACACGATTTCAGCCCGTGGATTTCCACTGCGACCTGCCTTGTTTATTTAGATAGGGGAGATGAAAGATCCGAGATAGGAAGATGGGTGAGAGATTGATAGATCTCTTTCCTTTTTTCTTTTTTTCTTCCCCCCCTCCACTATTGTACAAGCACATCCCACTCCTAGCTAACAACGCTTTTTTTCCCCCCGTGGCGGGGATTTTTCACCAGCCCCCGATGCCCCCACCTTCTTTTGGAGTGGGGGAAAGAAGACAAGATCATCCCAGGAGACAGACGGAGGTGGGGAAATGGGGGTTGGGGTGCAGGAGCCCGGCAAACAGCCACGCAGCTGGATTCTTTTGCAAATAGCAAGAGGAGGGGAGAGAAAGGCGGCTGCGGAATCCTAGGACCGGCGTGGCCGGCGCCCTGCCCGACCGGGTGCAGCGCCTGGGGGACTCGGAGCCGGCGGCCGCCCCTCGCCCCGCATCTCCCCCAGGCCCGAGCGCACCCCGCTCTCCTCCGCCCGCGCCGTCAGCGCGGACCCACGCGCTAGCCAACTTTTCCCCACTTCCCGGCTCCCCTCCCCCTCCGCTCCCCCAGCCCCCTCCCCCTCCTCTCCAAACCCCGCCACCAGCGCCGCCGCCGCCACACACGCCGCTCGGAGGGGCGAGCGTCCAGCCGGGATCCGCGCGCACACACACACCTCCTCCAGCCCGCGCGCCCCCTCCCCGGCCCGGAGCCCGCTCCGCAGGCCCCCGAGCCCGAGGCGCGTCTGAGTGCGCAGAGCCCGGACTCTCCGGGCTGCAAAGAAACTTTCCCAAGGCCCCCCGCCCCCTACCATGCTCTGGGCCGACGCTGCTGCCTCTGCGAGCCCGCGGGCCTCCCCGGCGCCCGGCCCGGCTGCGCCTGGCTCGGTGTCCCCAGCCCCGGGCGCCCGGAGCCCCATCCTCCGGCCCCTCGCGCGCACGCCGCAGACACTTACGGGTGATGAGCTCCCTCTGGGACAAGTGCTGCGGGTTGCCCTGTTTGCGGCGGGACATTGCCCCGGCATCTATTCTGGCATCGCCCGGAGAGCTGCACCGATGGGGGGAGCCGGGGGAGGGGTCCGAGCCGCCGCCGCTGCCGCCGCGCCGCGCCGCTGCCGCCGCCGCCGCCGCGCCTCCTCCTCTGCCCGGGTTGGTGTTTTGGTTTTTTTTTTTTTCCTTCCCCTCTTGCCCTCTCTTCCTCCTCTTCTTCTTCTTTATTTTGCGCTTTCTTCTATGCTGTTTTTTGTTTTGTTTGCAAAAAAAAGAAAAAGAGAAGGAAAAAGAAAAACCTCTCGATCTAAAATAGGAGAAAGGCAAAAAAAAAAAATCTGCTCTTGCTTGCCGCGGACTGGCTGATTTCTTCAAAAATATATTCTTTTCAAGGAAAAAAAAATTGCTTACACTTCTTCAAACTGCTTGGCCTCCTGGACTTGCAAATGTCTTCTTGAACTTAAACCGGATTTTGCACCGGCTCCTGACACTTTCTTTCAGGGTCTGGTAGGTGGAAAGCGCACTTCTACCAGGAGGGGGGAAAAGGAAAAAAAAATGCAAACAAATAAAAAATAGAAGAAAAAGAAAAGAAAAAAAAGCAAAGAAAACTTGGGGACTTGTCTCGTACCCCTTCACCCCGCCCCCTCCAGAAACCCAAAGCAATGTAAAACTGCCCCGGTTCGGTTGTTTCTGGGTTTTCTGCGGGCTGCCTGTTTTTTTCTCGGAGACTGACCCTTCCGAGGCTCTGGGGGGACTCCAGGAGCGGCTCCTTCCCAGTTCACCTGGCAGGCTGGCGCCGGCCGGAGAGGCTGCCGGGTCCCCGCGAGCGCTCCCCAGCGCTCCCCTGGCGCCGCGGGCCCGAGGGGAGCTGGGCCGAGGGGCGGCTCGCCCAGTGCGCCTGGGTCGGTGCGGGCGCGGACTGGGAGCTATAGATTGCAACGTGAAGATGGCGGAGTCCGGGTTCTCTGGGAGCTCTCGGTCTCTCTATGGCTGGGGCTGCCTCTGTACAATGGGATAAAATTCAAGTTCAAGTGCGGACGTGACGTTTAATCTGCACTAGAGACAAAAAGACCCAGAGAGTCGGAGCACTGGGGGCGACTAGCGGTGGCTTTTTAACATTGTACCCTGTAAGAGAACAAGAAAGCGCACACACACACACACACACACACACTCACACACACTCACATACACATTCGCCCGTGCGCACACCCGCAGTCCAGGCCGGCCACACGTGCAGCGTTTTAGAGCGCTCCTCTCCTCCCCTTGCACTGCCAGCGCAAAACGCCTGGGGGGAGGGGGGGGGAGGGAGGACGCTGGGCAGGATATTTTTAAATAAAAGAAAATCCTCCATCCCTCCTCCCCTCCAGGGAGCTGGACCCCGAGAGAAGAGGGGCGGAGTGCGCTGTGCGTGGAAGTAAGTTGAATCAACCCAAGTCCCCACCCACTCATCCGAAAGCTCTTGGGGGGGGGGGCGTGGGGATGGCTGTGAAAGAGGGCTGGGGTCGACACGGGGACTGGAGGCAGATGGTCAATTGCTTCATGTCCCTAGAAAAGTAGCTTGGTTGTTTTCACTTTTGTTTTATCGAGGGGTCGGGGTTAAACTTCCAAAAAGTGTCTCCATATAAATCCTGATATTCCAAACTCGGCGAGAGCGAAGCGGACGAAATAAAAGATGCTAAGAGGAGAGAATTAAGAGCACATTTGAGGGAGGGGAAACGTGAGACCTTGTCTGAGTCGCATTCCGGAAGGAATGTTCACCCCAGTATGTGCGCTCCCTCCACCTCATCCCATTAACTCCTTAGGGTGTACACGGACACCCCGGCCCCAACGTCGAGATCTGTGGGAAGCGTGGGGGTGAAGGGCAGGGCTGCTCCACGTGGGAGAGGTCCTCGTACCTGCTGACCCAGAAGTAGGTGTGGCCGGATCTCTGGACCCACTCGTGTGGGTGACCCCCTCAGGTCCCCCAGTTCCCTCCCACCCCCTGACAATTACTGCAGCCTGGAAGTAACGCCCCCCTCCCCCAGGGCTCCTCCGCCCAGGGCAGGACTGGAAATCGCCCGTCAGACTGGGAAGGACACAGCTGCCTTGTCAGCCGTTTGATCTGCAGCCGGCGAGGACAAGAGGAGTTGTGGGCGCCTGTCCGTGGCCCGGGGACAAGGCCAGGCCGCAGTCCGCGTGGACCTCCACCCCCACTCCAACCTCCTCGTCCCTCCCCAGGCCGCAGCCAACTTCATCTACTTCGCGACTTGCCCTCCCGGCTGGGCGTGCCACGCGGCCGGCCCCCTCACCGTTCCCAGGGCATCTCGGGTCTGGGCCGGAGGCGGCGAGGGCGGGTCCGGGCCTGGCTCCGGACTGGGCTTCGCGGGCGAGCCCAGCTGCACCCACCCCACCCCGCCCCCAGGCCGGGCCCTGGCGGCCTCACCGGAGCGAAAGGCTGGGCCGTGACGCCTCCGGGCGCGCCGCCTCCCTCAGGGCCTTTTCCTCTGGGGAGGATACGGGGCTGGGGGCGTTCGCCCCCAAGGTCGTGGGTCGGGCGACGGCACCAACAACTTAACAGAGCGCAGCGCCCATTAGCGAGGGCAGAAAGACCTCTCAGCCCAAGCCACCCCCACCTAAAAACTAATAACAATAAAATGTGCCCTAGCGTGCAGCTCTGCGGACCGGGCGGCAGGGTCGGCGGACGAGCGGGTGGGGACTGGGCGGAGGGGGCGGCGTGGGGGGCGAAGGGGCGCGGGTGGCGAGCCAGTCCGCACTAGCTACCCACCCGGGGCTGCACGCTGCAGCCCATCACCCACCACCTACACCCCACCTCCACGTGGTCCAAAGTCTGGAAGCACCTCCTCCCATGCAGCCCTACCACGAAAATCTTTCCAGGAAAGTGGCCTAAGTAAGAAAAAAATGCCCACACGCACCTTAAATAAACTTCTTAAGAAAACCATAAACCGGCCATCCCAACTTGCCCACATTCTTAAATTTGGGAGAGCTCTCTGAGCACTGGTGGTGTGAAGTCCAGAGAGGGACAGCGCTTTGCCCAAGGTCACACAGCGCACGGGGGCAGGTCTGGACTCAAATCGCCGCGGCTGGCCCGCCTCTCCGCGCCGCCGGCGCTCCGGCGCCCGAAATCCCAGCACGCGACCCTCACCCTCCCGGGGCCGATTACAAGGATGGGGGACCCGGTCTGTGGCCTGGGGGAATGGGGCAGCCCCCTCCTAGGAAGGGGGCCCCTCCGCGGACTGTGCAGGGTGCCCGGGGGCCCCGGCTGCAGCTGCCTAATTGCGCGCGCTCGGGCGGCTGGGTCCAGGGATGGGGCACCCCCGCCCCACCCCCAGCAGGAAGTAGCGGGCAGGGGGCGGCGCGGGCCGCGACTGACCCGGGGAGCACTTCCTCATTGGCCCCACGCTGCCCCGACGGCGGGAAGAGGGACGCGCGGGCGGGCCGGCGCAGGGCTGGACACGCCGCAGCCCGCCGGCGCGCTCCACCTCGCGGCGGCCAGGGAGAGGCTGCCCTGCCCCTGCCCAGCCCTGTGCTGGCCCCTTCGCCCTCCTCCCCCTCCTCCTACTTCTCCTCCTCTCGGGAGAGGCGGCCGGGCGCATGCAGCGAGCGATCCCAGCTGCAGCTCCAGTCTCCTTTTTTTCCCTCTGCCCGTCTGGCACGGGCATCATTAGCGCTGAAAGCTGTTATGTCTGGTCTCACAGCTCCCCCTTTGGTCTTGCTCTGCTCCCTGTCTCGCGTTCCAAGTAGGATCAATAGCTGTCTCTCCGCCGACCTTGACCTCTCCCTCGACCCCGCCCGGCTACGGCAGCTGGCCCCCGGTTTCCCCACTCTCGATGCCCAGACAACAGGCGGGCGGAGCGAAAGTGGGGTGGCGGAGCTCGGGTCACAGCCCCGTCCCTACCCCGTCCTCAGGACCCCTGGCAGGCAGGGGATCCAAGACCCTTCTGAGAAGGTTACTGCACACACACACACACACACACACACACACACACACACACACACAACACCACTCCCTGACCTATCAAGCCTTTGTTTAGAGTAAAAGTCACTCCCATCCCCAAAATGGGGGGGTGGGGGGGGGAGGCAGGTGCTTAACATATGAAAATATAAATGGGAAAAGTGCAAGCACAAATGTGGTCCTAAAGTAATACCACAACTTCCGACTCTTTTCTTCAGAACCTGCTGTAGACCTACTGTGTGCTCCGCCCAGAGCTGGGGCTTTGTGCAGACTGCAATCAGACAGAAAGAAATGCCACATTTTCTGCACCATCTTTCAAAAAAAAGGAGAGGTCAGAAAGCTTTTTGAACTCACAAATATTTCTAGCTTCACAGTGCGTACCAGCAGATAATCCTTAACATTTTTCAGTTTCTTTAAATTTCTTTATTGAGGACTAGTTCGGAAATCATAAATCATTTATCAAATCAGAGCGTCTTTTTATTAACCTTGTGTGGGGCTCTGATTCCCAGTGTGTGCTGCGTGGACCACGCCATGCAATGGGGGCAGATTAAACAGTCACGTGACCCCCTAGCCGAGCTTCTTGTTTAAAATTCTTTGAACAATTCTCAGTGCTTAACGCTTAGCTAAGGTGGGGCTCTATTCGAGATTCTGCAATGTTATCTTTGCCTTCTGAGCTGTTATATTTTATATTATGTCTTTACAGAAAATTGGAACGAATCGAGATGTGTAGTGTCAGTAAAAATGGGAACTCAATATTTCTGCAGAAAGAAAATCGTCGTTTCATTTGTTTGTTTGGTTTTTAAACACGGATCCACCCTCTAAAATGTAGTCAGATAACTTTGGAGCAATATAAAAACTCAAAAACACATCTTATCAAATTACCTTGGGCTTCATTTCTGATGCTTTAAAAAAGAAAAAAATCCAGGCAAAGAGAAGGCAAATCTTTTCGTATTCACAGGTGTAGGGCAAACTCAGAGGCAAACTGTGTCTGCTGATTTCTATTCCTTGGAGTCTATAAACGCTATTGACTGCGAAGATGAGGATAAATAAAACACATCGATCTGATCAGTGGATTGACTTGTTTTAACTTTCGAAGAAACTGCAGTGGAAGTCCTATGCAAGTCATATTTATGTACATATTAATAAGGTTCCCAAGATGGCCTTTATCTCCTTCTTTACTGTTCCAGAATCTCTAGGAGCTATCAAATCCTGAAGCCTAAAAAGACAAAAGAGGCATTTTAAGCTTCCTGGCATATCTTCTAGAATTATTTTATGTCATTTCTGAAAATTACAGCAAATTTCTAGGAGCCATAGCTCTCAATTAAGGCTTTGCTAGATTTGGAGAAGTTTTTTGCATTGTCACCTTACAGCAGAGACAGGCCCACAAAACTTGCCTTCCAACAAGTGTGAGGTTGATTCTTTCCATGCACTGAATTTAGCAACATTGCTTTTGTTAAAACGTGGCTTAATTTGCACCTTATTTGTTTCTGCAGTAATACCTGGGCTTGATACAGTGGTAGATTTCGGACTACCGGAAGCATGGAAGCTCTAGGAAATGGAGGCATCCCTGCCTGCAGGCTTTATAGCTGCAGCCTGCAAGGGGTTAAACCAAAGTCACTGTTCCTGATTCATGTATTATTTTCCTTAAAAAATACTTACCCAGCTCTCCGTATATGAAAAAGACTTACGCCCACATTGAATGTTCCTAGCTCTGTCCCTGTCATCAGAAATGATATTGAATGGCTCAGTACTAGGGGATCTGGAACTATTTCTACAGCTTTCTCACCTCATTTGGAATTTTCTTGCCTTGCTAATTTTAATTCTTTAGTTGAGTCATCAATTCAAATTTGGTAGGGATTGGCATCACCCAGTTGGTAGACTTGGTAGAAACATTGTTCACGAAGATGATCAAACGCACCAAATCCCACCCCCCCCCCACATACCCAGAGATCAGAGTGGCTGTGGGGAGTGTGGTGTGTGTGTGTGTGTGTGTGTTATACAAAAAGGGTCTCTCTGCTGCCTTCCGTCCTGTCACCAAGTCTCCAAATTGTATATCTGAAAATGCAAAACGCACACACAGACACCAGTTTGAATTCAGTGGGCTAGTGACCGTCAATCTACCCTATTTAGAGCACAGACAGGGAAGAGAAAGAGAGTTAAAATGGTTCATTTGGGGAAAGAACTGGGATTCAGAAGGGAATTTTCTGTTCCAACTCTGGCTGTCAGCGGCTGTCGTCAGACCTGGCGCTACAATGAGGTGTCTTGGTGATAGGAAACGGGGAGGCTCCGAGGAGGGAGGCAATAATGATCACCTTCTTAACAAGGGTTTTATGAAGCTGTGAGGATTAATTAGTTTGTATCCTTAAGCAGTTTGAGAAAAAGGAAGTTTCTGTAAATGCTAAGCTGGAGTTGTAGACATCTCTGACTCAGTTGTGAGCTCTGCGCCCCTCCCTCCTCCCCCCACCCAACAGTGTAGGCTCTGAATGCTCCTGTCTGTGCTGTGATGCTCTACAAAGGAAGTGGTGAAAAAGGGAAGTAAGGGGGAAGCACTCAATTAGGGAGGAGCAGAGGAGAGAGAGGCATGAGTCAGGCAAGCATCCCTCTGAAAGGCAAAGGCACCATTAATGAGGATGCTGCAAAGGGTCACTTACCAAAAAAATAAAACTGAAAACCGGCCAACACCTTGTTTTCAGATATGCCTTCCAGAGCTGGAAAAGACAAGGGAATCTGGGAGAGCTCATCGGCTGTTTCATAGTTTTAGAAAGACCCACAGTATGCTTTCAAGTGAATTCAACGAAGGTAGTTTGCATCCTAGAAAACACTTAAGGGCCATTCCCTCTATTCAATAGCGGAGAGTTAAGGTTGCAAACTGACAAATAAACAAGCCTCTACAACACAAAGTTTGAACTGCAGGTGCATTATTGGAGTTGGAATAATATATCTACAGTACGTGGAAGTTATCAAAGTTCTTCCATTGTGCGCATTCTAAAACATTGCATCTGCTTGAAGACACAATTTACGAGGCTCAACTTACAAGGCAGACAATTTGCTACAACAAAAGATAATTAATGCTGTAGAGGGAAGATTGAGACGCTGGATTGCTGTGCATTCTGGTATTAGTTTAAGCTGGGTCCTTTAAAAACATGATTTCAGTGTGATTTTAAGCCTTTGGAATCGTTGAAACAACAATGGCTTCTAAAATATGGATGTGGCCAATAATGTTTCCGATTTGAACTTGCAACAAAGCCCCTCTGCTTCTCTCTCTTTCTCTCTCTCTCTCTCTCTCTCTCTCTCTCTCTCTCTCTCTCTCTCT
>NW_021703778.1:168738749-168769118 GCF_005190385.1 Monodon monoceros
TCTCTCTCTCTCTCTCTCTCTCTCTCTCTCTCTCTCTCTCTCTCTCTTTCTCTCTGTCTCTCTTTCTCTCCCATATGTGTCCTGAAATGGAACACTGCACAGGAGCAAAGACACCCACCTTTGACCTGTGTCCAATGGTCCACCATCTACACAGGGCAGATCTATGGTCGATTTTTTCACATCTGAATTTGGACTTCCAGATTCCAACCCATAGATTCATCAACTGTTGAGATTTAGCACAGGCATCTGCAGTTTCATTATTTGTATCTGATTAACAGGAACAATTAGAGAACTGAAGAGTGAGGACGCCTGTTTGGGGACCGTTTCGGTATTGTACCCAGACCACACATTCCAGCTGGGAAGGAACACAGTAATGGAGAAAGCATTAGTGGATTTAACGCTCGGCATCGTGTTTGGGGAATCGAATTGTTGATGTTTCTGGCAAGAACTCATACTCCAACTGAAATCTATCAAACACCTTAATTAACTCTGGGTACCTAAAGGCACCCAACCCAGAGGCAAGTTGGAAAGCCAGGAGAACACAAGGGCAGGAGCTGCACAAGGGTGGCCGGCGACTCCCTGAGTTCCCCCCAGGGTCCTGTGGCCTCAGTTTCAGGACCAGGATGTACGGGCCATGGTGCGAAGTTGCAACAGCCCCGACTCTCACCGCGGCGGCCATGGAATACAAGATGGAGGATGTTTGGATGGTTTGACGGGTGTCAGATAACGGGATGGGAAGAGGCCACGGTGACACGAAGCCGTTGCCGATGGTAACTGAAGTCTTTTCCTTCAGCTAACCATTCCACATGGACCTCAGCACAAATTATTGTTTTCAATTACCACCTGTGTATTCCTTCCCATGCAACTTATTGATGTAAAATTATAGCTACACCGGTATAAGTAAGTTATGCCGCGGTTGTAAAATGGAAGAAATTTTGTTGTAGCAATTATGTTCAGCAAGATGACAAAATAAATTTCCAGAGCTGTGCCTGCAGTAACCTGGGGAATTTAAACCTCATAATTTCCATTCATTTCAGATAATTTGGAGTAATTTCTATATGTAATAACTTTGTAATGAAAAACACAGCGGTACTGAAGTGATTTCGCTCAGTTGTGTTTTTTTTCTCCTATGGTATACATGGCACAAAATAAATGAAAAAAATAATATTTCCTTTTTATATGTGTGTGTGCTGAGTAATTCCTTCAGCAAAAAAATCATAAACTAATACCCAGACTAAGTCTCTGTCCACAAAATGAAAAATAAATTGAGTTAAAGAAAGTGAAAAAGTATGAAAGGCTTTGGATGTTTTATTGTGACTTTATTGAATTGTCTTATTCTCAGGTTCCTTCTGATCTCTAAGGGTTACACTTCCCAAGTAAGGGAAGGCAGGCCTGCCCCCAGATTCCCAAGGGGGGGCCGCAGGGAGACCCCCAAATCTGGAATATCCAGGCCAGATAGCGATTTCTTCCCCAGAAACTGTAAGGAAAGGCGGTCTCCTCCTGAGATCAGCTGGGTTGTTCTGAGTTGCCGCTTCTCATCAAGGTCTTTAACAGCAACTTTCTCTGCGACTGGAAATGACTTATTAGGCTGGGCAGTGGTCACGGAGGGCCTCCTTTAATTAAAGACATGTGAGGTGGCGCTGCTTCCCTGCCTGCCCCAGTGCCCTGCCCGACCTCTGACAGTGACACCCGCCACGGATGTACACAGCCCCCAAACGCCCCGTGTGATCCAGCGGAAGCTCCCGCTGCGTTGTTGGAGGGGACAAGGATTACAGCAGCTGAATTACTCCCAGTGCCGTGCAATTAGCCTCCAGGGCCCATCAAGGGTTTCCTCCAGAATGAAAAATGGAGGCTGGATCTGGTTGAGTCATCTACCCCCTAAACCCTGCCTGCCAGGAGGGAAGGCCAGACCACTCGTCAGCTCCCGAGAGGGCTGCCGACTGCCTCCTACTAGAGTTTCTCCCCCTGCCCTGCATGATCCTGCCACTGCGTGCAGCCAGGGGCGCAGACCTGGGGTCTCGGACTGTGTACCAGGTGCCCACTGGCTGGGTGGTCTGGGGAGAGGGGAGAGGGCCTTCATTCTCAGCTCAGCGACCTCCCTTGTCAGATGGGGCTCCAGAGCACCTGTGGGCTACTGGCTGAGCAGAGGTAAGTGCTGGCCCAGTCCCTGGCACGTAGCAGTCACCCCGTAAGCATCGCTGTGACTCATCCTTTCAACAATGCACACTGATGGGTGCCTGCCGTGTGCCAAGCACGCTGAGGTCCAAAGACTGCTGTGTGGTTCCTCGTTCAGACAGGCCTGAATTTGCCACACCACCCCCGCTCCGAGGACCACGTGGTAAAGCAGACACAGTTACAGGACTGCAGTAGTTGTAACCTAGCCCACCAAAGGGTCTCGTGGCCATGCATTCTAAGTGCCATAGGAGCAAAGGAGTAGGAGGCAGGGGTCCTGAACAGAGTACAGAATTTTTCCCAGACCGTCAAGGCCTGCTAGGTCAGAGCGAGACTCGGGCGGTTTATCTTATCTAATCCTGGGAAGAGAAGGACCTTCATCCCCAGGAAGCCCAAGGCCACTCGTGAAGAGGCCGGGCCAGAATCACCACCAGGTTTGTCTCAGGTACAGCCGTGCCACCAGCCTCTGCCCAGATTGGACTCCCAGCCATCCTGCAAGGCAGCAGCAGGTGGCTGGAGGCACCACTGGGTGTGGAACTAAGTCAGCAAAGCAAAGTGAGTGCAGGACCGGAACCCAAGAAGAAAGAGGAAATTCAAAGAGAAGTAAGGATGGGGTTAGGAGAGGATGTTTTCTTCCACTGGGGACAGCAAGATCCAGGAAAGCACGACCATGGCTCTGAAGCCACATAATCTAGAAATGGGATGAAGGAGCAAAAATAAAGAAGGTCTGGATGTGCTGAGTCTCAGAGACGGCTCAACAGAAGAAAGGGGCTTGAAGTCCAGCCAGAGGGAGTGGGGGTAGACAGAGGGGTCTTCTGGTTAAATTTCAGAATAGACAAATACTAATATTGGTACAGACTGTTACAGAGTGCAGAGCCCGGTCGCCACCCAGACTTGAGTTTCTCCTTCCAGCAACCTTGTGAGACGTGCAGGGCGGGGCACAAGCATCTTGATCCACACCTCCGAGAGGCACAGGGGTTGAGTCCCTGCTGTACCCACTGTCTGCTGGGAAGCCTCAGGAGAGCTGCTTCCCTTCCCAGCATCCCAGGTCCTCCTGTGTTATGTCCTAGACTCTCAGCGAGGATTACATCAGATAATCTATGTGAAAGCCCAGATCCCGGGGCCTGACACATAGTAGGAATTTAATAAATTATAGATATTATTCTTTTCATGGAGCCTTACGCTGAGATCAAGGGGAAATTCACATCCAACCCAATCTATGGTATACACTCAAGCATTTCATTTCAGGAGTGAAAAGAATAATTCTCCCTGTATTTCATTCATGAGCATATTTAACTAATGTTGGTGAAGTGCCTACTATGTGTCAGGGACCAGGCTAACCTCTGGGCAGACCCAGAGGTTAGCCTTGTCTTTAACGGCAAGCAGGCTATAGCACATCACTGGACTCTGAGCTCCTCAAAGCAGATGGCAGAGTCTGCCTTTTCTCCTCCACCCATGACGGGCATATAATAGGTTTTCAATGAACAAGACAGCAAGACCTCCATACAAGACTTAATAGATCTGCACGGGGGCCCTGAAAAAGCCAAGCCTGCAGAAATAAGACCGGGAAGACACCCTTTGGTGTGTACGCGGAGAGCCATCTCAGAGATGGGGACCAGAGCCTCACCATTTCCTTCTCCTAATCTCCAAATTCCCCATAGTCAACATTTATGGCTTTTATAATCAGCCACAAGAAATTTAAAAAGGTTGTGGCCACAGTACTTTGTGTTAGCAGAGAGGAGGGAGATAAACTAACCACCTATGAAAAAAAGACTGGAGGGAGATACAGAAATAATGACCACTATTGTGTTAGGATTATGGGATTAGAGTGTCTTTTTAAAAAAACTTAATTTTCCAAATCTTCTAAAATGTCGTAGAAGATTTGCCATACATTTTTGATAAAGTTTTGCAAAAGCATCACAAGAGCAGTCCCTGGGCTCTGAAGAGCTCTGTGGGCTCATCTGGCCTTAAGACGCAGTGGTCGGCAGACACTGTCCTGACACAGGGACCGTCCTGGGGTCAGGGGCCACTGCGAGACGAGGTTGGATGGGATCCTTTTTAAGAAGCTCCCTCGTTTTTTCCCTTCATTCCCTTCTGTTTGGAGGCTTCCATCACCAGAAACTGCACATCAGGTAAGACTCTCAGAAGTCCAAAGGGGCAGGTGTTAAATGCCCTCTCTCCCCACCTGCTGGGGACACCAAGGAGCTGGCATCCTTCCATTCCCCCTCTGCCATCAGCGTCAGGGAGCCACCTGGCCGGGCTCTGTGCAGGGTACGCGCTAAGTGGGGGTAGTTTTAGACACGCACGATAAAGAATGTCCTCTCGAAGCTTCCCCCTCTTTCCCACCTTCTGTCATCCCGGGAGATAATTCATTTATGCAGCTTTCACAGAAGACTGACATTTTCGACTCTTTTAGCAGAATAAATTTATAAGGTAAATTAGGGGGTGGGAGCCCTAGTGTCCTAGGCAGATTCAAACTGGTAATTACAGAGGGCCTAATTATGTATTCACCACGGAGCCTTCTGGAAGAGGGAAGGCTACAGGGTGGCTCTTGTTCCTCCTGCAGAGGACATTCTCCCCTGGAAACTTCACAGCCAGCGTGTGAGACGCTTTTTCTTCCAGCCCCGAGCCATTGCGGGGAAGTGTGCTCCCGTCAGCAACACCCAAGCCCTGGTATTTGCAGAGAAAATCCTGACCCTAGTCAGAGTGCCCAGATTTTCCCCAGCAGTTGTGAGGTCAAGTATTTTTCAGATCAAGGGGGCCTGACTTGGATAAAATAAAAGTTATTTTTTAAACCACAATTTTTTCGTTTTTTTTTTTTTTAGTATTTATTTATTTGGTCACTCCGGGTCTTAGTTGCGGCTAGAGGGCTCTTTCGTTGCGGCTCACCGGCTCCTTAGTTGTGGCATGCACGTGGGATCTAGTTCCCTGACGGGATCGAACCTGGGCCCCCTGCACTGGGAGCACAGAGTCCTAACCACTGCGCCACCAGGGAAGTCCTACCACAGTTTTAAAAAAATCTTGCTCTGCCACATCTTCCCGGAATTCCACTTAGAACTCTAGATCTACATCTACCAGCCTATGGTAGCAAAATTATCATCAGAGCTATCTTCCATGCTTGGCTGGGGGCTCCTTGGGAGCCGAAACTGTGTCTTTTACTTCTCCATCTCATCAGAACTCGGCTTGGGAGGCTGGCCTCTCTATAGTTGCTTAATGAACGAATGAATGGCCAGCAAAAGTGCACAATGACCCTCAGAAGGGAAGGACCCTGGTCCTCAGCAGAGCGGTGATCTGGGTAAACGGCAGCCTTTCTCACGCATCCCAGCGCACTCGATGTTCGCATGTATCCGCTCATCTTAAATGCTGAGCCCTCCTCTCTGTGGCCCGCTCTCCCTCATTTTCCAGTGCCCTCTCTGCTCCCCAGGTGTCTAATCATTCACTTGGTAAATATGGATTGTGCTCTGCTGTGGGTTGAATTGTGTCTCCCCCCCCAAAAAAAAATATGTTGAAATCCTAACCCCTGTACCTGTGAATGTAACCTTATTTGGGAAGAGTCTTTGTAGATATCATTAGTTAAGGTGACCTTACACTGGATTAGGGTGAACCCTTAATCCAATATGACTTGAGTCCTTATAAGAAAAGAAGGGGACACGCAGAGAGAAACACAGAGAGGGCGGTCATATGTCCACGGAGACAAAGACTAGCCCAGCAGCCACCTGAAACTAGAGAGGCAAGGAAGCATCCTAGGGCTTCCCTGGTGGCGCGGTGGTTGAGAGTCCGCCTGCCGATGCAGGGGACACGGGTTCGTGCCCCGGTCCGGGAAGATCCCACAGGCCGCGGAGCGGCTGGGCCCGTGAGCCATGGTCGCTGAGCCTGCACGTCGGGAGCCTGTGCTCCACGACGGGAGAGGCCACAACAGTGAGAGGCCCACGTACCGCAAAAAAAAAAAAAAAAAAAAGGAAGCATCCTCCCCTAGACCTTCAGGGGGGTGTGGCCCTGCCGACACCTCGATCTCAGACTTCAGGCCTCCAGAACTGTGAGACGATAAATGTCTGTTGTTTTAAGTCTCCCAGTTCATGATGCTCTTGTTGCGGCAGCTCTAGGAAGCGGATACGCGCTCCTGCCATGTGCCAAAGCGTGAGCGAGGCACGGGAAACAGAGCTGGACCACGCAGATGAGGGCGCTGCTCTCAGGCGGCTCAGAGGCTGCAGGCCTTTTCTTGAAGGCCGTGAAACGCTGTGAGAAGCTTCCCAAGAGTTTCACATTTGCAAAGAGAATGTTGACAAGAACTGTCAGTCCTCCTTGTCACCCTAAAAAGAGCAGTGGTGACTGGACTAGAAACACCCCGATGCCAAGACGATGGCGGATCCCTCCTTCCACCCTGAAGCTCCACTCATACACCCACGCTGCCCTCTCATCCTCTCTTGGTACTTGCACAAACTTCAGACTCCAGTTATAATGGCAGAACTTGGGGAAAAGCAGAACTTCAGCGGGGAGATTCTGGGATGGGAGGGCTTCCCATCGGCCCTCAGATCACACGCCCCCAAGTAAGCTCACACCCAGCATGGATACAAGGTTGACTCTAAAATGAGCCGGCACCTCTGAAACTCTGCAGCCGCTTGAGGTGTTAGCTTGGTGTGTGGTTGGGTTTCGTTTTCATTTTGGGGTTTAATAAACAAAGAATAAAAAGCAAGAGACAACAAAGAACAGCCCACTTCGTAGTGGTGGTAGCCAACGACCATGCAGGGCTAAGGAAATGGAACTGGATAAAAGTTGGGTCCCTGGAGTTTTACTGAAAACCCCTTGGGGTGAAGTAGAAGACCCACTGCTTTCTCTTCCCCCACCCCCCTGAATCATCCAGTCAAACAAACACAGCCCTGCTCCTACATGTGCCAGAGAGGAAAGAAAACTTTTTACCTTTCTCCCCCATGGACCCTCTTAAGAAAGCTCCAGCCTGGGCAGAACTGACTCCGGATGGCTCTACCACTTTCTGGCCTGTGTGTACAGCCATTGGGGAGCCAGATGGAGAGTTCACACTTCTGAGACGTGCTGGGTTCACACCCAGATGCAGGGACGAATGGCAAGTGGATATTACTTAGCTAATGCAGGGACTCTCTTCCTACTAGGCTGTGAGGGAGTGGAGAAATGGGGATGGGCTTCCAGACATGGTCTGGAACGGACATGGTCTGTAGCCCTACTATGTGCCAGGCCTAGTACACATAGTAGGGGTACAGCTGACATCTACAGTTGAACAGTTAACACCTACTCTTCCAACACACGCACCCTGTCAGGTACATATCAGTATATCGCATTTTACAGGAGAGAAAAACCAAGTTACATAGCCAGCCCCGTGCTGCACGGCCAGAAGCAGCAGGGTTAGGATTCCAGGTGTGGTGGTGCGGGTACTGTTCATTTCTATATCCTCACATTAGGGTTAGGCAGGCTGTACTGCAGAAACAAAATAATCTCTAACAGGAAGAGTTTGACATGAGAAAGGCACACAGTTTTCCTGATGTCCTATACTTTGCATGTTAGCGGCCCTCCTGCCCCTCTAGCCACTCCAGGTGGCCTCCAGGGCCATAGCGGCTGAAGAGGGACATCAAAGAGGCCACTGGCTCTTAACTGCCACAGCCAGAAGTGACACACATCACTTCTACTCACAGCCCATTGGCCAGAGCTAGCCATGTGACCCAGCATAACTGCAAGGGAGGCTGAGAAATGTGGACCAGCACCTGGGATATTGGAAGTCTGTGCCTGTTGCCACCATATCCAGAAACAGCACTTACTTGAATAAACGGGCAAATGGGCCTTAACTGGAAATTTCTCTACCAGTCAGTTTGGGGAGCAGAAGTATGGCTCCATGACAGTAATAACATGCCTGATTGTTACATAACTGCACTTAGGAGTCTTATTCTGAGCTTTTTTTTTTTTTTCCATCTTCTGATATTTACTCATGGCACTGTTACTTTATCCATCTCTCACCAGGCTTGCCCCCATCACATGGAAGAAGTGAGGACCTTCAAGGCAACACAGAGATCTTAATCTAGAAGACTTTATTCCTCATTGTGCAACTTGCCATTGGGAGCAAACAAACCTACAAGATGTAGAGGTGACCAGTCAGCTCCTCAGAAAGAAGAGGATAATGGATGGAGCCCCTCTGGTCCAGAAATGTGTCCATTTGACATGACAGTCAAAAAGACTTTGAAACTCTGGAAGGTGTGAAGTAGGTGTGTGGGATGATGTAAAACACCCAGGCTTCACTTCAAAACCCTCAAAATAGTGTTTGATGGATGGATTTAGATCAGAGAACTTTTAGGCTGGGAGGAGTCAAGAGATGATGCTGTCCACCTACCTCAGGGGGAGTCTGAGGCTGCGGGAAGGGGCCCATGCCCAGAGGGAGAGCCCGAGCCTGGAGGGTGGGCCCCCCTGGCCCCGGCTCGCGGGCCGTGGCTGCAGCCCCAGATTCCCCAAATGCCCTTTTGATCTGTCAGTCAACAAATGTGAAATGAGCTGTTAAGAAACCACAGGACTTTGTCACCATTAGGCCTGACAAAGGCTTGGAAGAGCTCACAAATCCCAGTCACCTAGGACGACAGCTGGTGACAGGAAAATGGCGGGCGTGATGGGAACCTTCCATCGTCAGGGAAGGAAAGGGGCGACTCAACACGGGGCTTCCCTCCCTCCAGGCCATCTTCTCCCAGTCTCCCCGCAGCACTGGTTGCCACCCATGCCGTGCTTGAGGTCAGACTGGCCAGACCTCACCTCAAACAAGGTGTCTCCCTTCAGGAAGGCCACCAGGTCCTCAGGACCTAAAGAGACTGACTCAGGCGGGACAAGGGTTTCGGGGGGCAGCAAAGAGCACCACCCAGGCCACGTGGCACCTCACTGAGGCCTGGCAGGGTCCCGGTCGGGATAGGGGCCTTCCCAGGGGTCTTGCCTTGGAACACAGGCCACCCAGAGGTGAGTCTCACCACTCTGCCATGTCCTCGTGGGTCGTGAGGCCCAGCACCCCTCCGAGTGGGAAATAGAACCCTCCAAACTGCCAGGGACTCATTGTCCGGATGGGTCAGAATGGACAAGCTCCCCCAGGGAACACTGAGCGCTAAAGGAATCCAGGGATGAGTGGTTTAGTCCCAGCTGGTGACGGATGGGGAAACTGAGGCCCACTGAAACCTCATCTCCAGTCGGGCCACCTCCTCCCTGCAAACCAAGCACGGCCTCCCTGCCTGAACCCGTTCCCTCTGCCTGGGGGGCTCTGGCCTGGCTCCTGCAGCAGGTGACAGGCGGCAGCTCATCATTCAGGGCCCCATCCTGGAAGCCAGTCCCCCTCAGCCCACCTTGCTTAGGCGCTCGCTCTGTCCTCCTGCTTCCGCAGCAATTAGCCCTGCTCCAGAAGCAGCAACCCCTCCCAGGCTTCAAGGGTTCTCCCTCATCCCCTCACCCAGACAGTGAGTAACTGCGGGCAGAGACCAGGGCTCACTCAACCGTGTGTTACCGGCTTCCCCCCACCCCCACAAAGGAGGCTCCCAGGGTCAATGCACGGAGCAGCGAGGGGAGAGGTAGCAGGTGAGGCAGACGATGAGGGTGCAAAGACGCTGATGGGGGGAGGGGCAGGATGCTGAGGCTGGACCAGTGAGTGACCCACGGAAGTGCTGCCCTCGCTGGGACCTGCTTCCTCACCAGAATGCAAAACCCAACGCACTGCATGATCTCAACTAAGAAAAAGAAATGTATAAAAGAAAATAGTTTATGATATTTTTAATAAAAGGAAAAGAAGGCAAGGAACCAAGAGAAAAAGAAGAAAGGGAGGGTGGGATTAAAAAGGCAGGAAGAAGGAAAGAAAGAAAAAAAGAAGAGAGAGAGAAAGAATGAAGGATGGGAAGGTGGGAAGAAGGGAGAGAAGGAGAAGGAAGGGACAGGAGGGAGGGAAGGGGCCGAGAGAGGGAGGCAAAGACAGACTAGAAGATGCGCCAGGCTAATTTCACTGAACTTGATCCTCAGGAGCCCCTGGAGGGGTCTAGGCAGAAGTGGGGCACTGGAGGATTTGGTGCCACACAGGGCCCCCTGGAGTTAGCCTGGAGCAAGGGTCATGCCTCAGTTCTCCCCACGGCTCACCGCTTAGCTCAGGCAACCAGGTATAAACCACTCAACTCCCCCGCAGCAGGTCCTGCGATGGGCTAGCATGGATGCAAGACATGCTCTGAGTTGTTATCTGTGCAGCCAGCCAGGAGGCATTCTCCTCTGGCTTCTGAAAAAAAAAAAAAAACCTCACTTCTTTTTTACATCATCTCAAAAAATCATTTCCTGAGCCCCTGCTATGTATAAAGGCTCCTGAAGTGAAGAACAAGGTTTGCTGGGTAGGGACCAAACCGAATTCAAATCAGAGCTCCGATATTGCCTTGCAGGTGACCTTGGGCAAGATACTTCATCCCTCAGCACCTCAGTTTGCTCATCTGTAAAGTGGGAGTCATAGCAGGACCTCAGACCCCCTGAGAACTCACTGAGATAATGCAGTCAAAAGTACCAAGCTGAGCATCTGGGTATGGAAGGTTCCCGATACAAGTAAATGGGATCCAGATAAATGACCAATACCAAGCAGAATGAAGCAAGTTCTAAGGAGATGAAGATGCGGGACGTTGTGCAAAAACAAAGGCAAGGTAACTTGACTAGGCAGATCAGGGAAGGCTTCCCAGAGGTGGAGACCTCTTGCCTCCCTTTCAAGGCTCAGCCGAGCATCACTTCCTCCAGGAAGACTTCTGTGACTGCTCAGCTGGGTCAGGTCCCCCTGCAGAGCTTCCACCAGCCCTGGGCTTCATCCATCACACTGCATCCTTCCCTGGGCTGTAAATTTCTATAGATCCATTGCTGCTGCTAAACTGCCCCGGGGCAGAGGTGGTGTCTCCTTCACGCCGAGTCCCCAGGGTCTCACATGTGTGACACATCCTAAGTACAGAGTAAATGGCTCCTATATTCTGGGCTGTAATTGAAACATGCTGTGATTTTCCCCCATCTCCCCCAGGTACCACCCCATTTCTCCAAGAAGAGAAGATTCTTGAAAGAAGTTATGTACACTTATTCAGTTGAATTACCCTCTCCCATTCCCTCTGGAAGCCACTCCATCAGGTTTGGCTCAACCAGCTCCAGCCAGCTGCTCTTGTCAAGGTCACCACTGTCCTCCATGTTGCTAAACCCAGTGGTCAGACCCATCTACCAGACCCATCTACCAGCCTATACCAGACCCAT
Organism: Monodon monoceros; assembly: GCF_005190385.1. Taxonomy (NCBI): domain Eukaryota; kingdom Metazoa; phylum Chordata; class Mammalia; order Artiodactyla; family Monodontidae; genus Monodon; species Monodon monoceros. Next base: position 168,750,165 of record NW_021703778.1, read on the forward strand.
CACCAGCCTATAGTCCAGCTGACCGCTCCCTCCTCTTCAATGGGCTCACAGGAGGCCATATGCCCCTGGTTTTCTTTAACCCCATCTCACTAGTCAGCAGTCTCTTTTCTGGCCCCTCTTCATCTCTCGACCTCTGGACATAGCACAGCCCCAGGGCTCATGCCTTGGCCTTTTTCTCAATTTACACTCACCTGTTTGGTGACACCAGCCTGTCAAGTCCTTTAAAAGCTATCTACATGCCAATGACTCCCAAATTTATATTGCCATCCCCTGAACTCTCACTCCATCTACCCAATGCCCTGCTGACCTCCTCAAGGGGTGCCTGATAATCGCCTCACCCTTAAGCCCTCCAAAACAGTCCTGAACTTCCTCCCCCAACTTACCCCTCCCACAATATTCCCTAACTGGGAAGATGGTCATAGCTCAAGCTAAAGTCCAGAGAGTCCACCCTGACCTTTCTCTTTCTTTCACACCTGACATCCAATCCGTCAGTACATCTTACTAGTTCTACCTTAAAAGTCTTTCCAGACGTGACCATTTCTTACCACCTCCACTGCCACCTCCCTGGACCAAGAACCTTCTGTCTGGGCTTTCCCTCTCCATCCTTGAGTCTGTTCCCAATAGCCAGTCTGACCATTTGAAACGTAAGTCAGACCACCACAATATTCTACTCTAAACCCTCAATCACTCAGAGTAAAAGCCAAAGACCCTACAATGGCCTGGGTGGTCTTAGGTGGTCTGGGCTCCATCACCTCTCTGACCTCATCTCCATCTCCTCTCTGACCTCATCTCCATCGCTCTTCATCTCTCTTGCTCTCCACTGGCCTGCCTTTTGTTCCTCAATTCACCAGGCACACGCAGGCCTCAGGGCCTTTGCACCTTCTGTTTCCTCTCTCTGCTATACCCGCCCCCTCCCCCGATATCCACGTGACGTACTTCCCTCCCTCCTTCAGGTCTCTGCTCAGTGAAGCCCTCCCGGTCCAGCCTATTTTACATTAAAACACAGACAACTTAGATGAAATTAACCAAGTTCTTGAAAAACACAACTTATCAAAACTGACATAAAAGAAACAGAAAATCTCAACAGTCATGTCTATTAAAGATTGAATCTGTAACTTAAAACTTTCCTCTCCTCCCACCTTTTTCCTTGCCTCCCCGCACCCCAACCAAAAACAAAAGCAGACCTTTAGGCCCAGAAGAATTCACTGGTGAATTTTTCCAAACATTTAAAGGAAGAAATGATACCAATTTTTCTCAAACTCTTCCAGGAAATAGAGAAAGAGGGAACACTTCCTAACTCATTTTATAAGGGCAAATAATGCTGATACTTAACACCTGACAAGGATATTACAAGAAAAGAAAATGACAGTCATGAACATAGAGGTGAAAATCCTAAACAAAGTATTAGAAAATTTAATACCACAATGTATTAAAAGGAAAATTTACATCATGACCAAGCGGGATTTATTCTAGGAATGTATGTTTGACTTACTATTCAGCAATTGATGTACTGATGTGGAATGACCTCCAGGATATAGTATAAGTTGAAAAAGCAGAAGAGTACCTATAGTACATTACATTTGGTGTAAAAGAAAGGGAGACATAAGAAAATATACATACATCTGCTCATTTGAACAATAAGGAACAGGAAAGATAAATCAGGGACTAGTAAGGCTGGTTACTGTATTAGCTTTCTAGGGCTGTCATAACACAGTACCACAGTCTGAGGGGCTCAAACAGCTGACATTTATTTCCTCACCATTCTGAAGGGTGAAGTCCAAGACCAAGATGTCAGCAGGGTTGGATTCTTCTGAGGCTTCTCTCCTTGGCTTGTAGATGGCCACCTTGCCTCAGGGTATGTCTGAGTTTTAATCTCTTTGAGAAGGACACCAGCCCTATTGGATTAGGGCCCATCCATATGACGTCATTTCAACTTAACTTACATCTTTAAAACCTCTATCTCCGGGCTTCCCTGGTGGCGCAGTGGTTGAGAGTCCGCCTGCCGATGCAGGGGACGCGGTTTCGTGCCCCGGTCCAGGAAGATCCCACATGCCGCAGAGCGGCTGGGCCCGTGAGCCATGGCCGCTAAGCCTGCGCGTCCGGAGCCTGTGCTCCGCAGCGGGAGGGGCCACAACAGTGAGGGGCCCGCGTACACACACACACACACACACACACACAAAAAAAAAGTTCAAATAAAGTCTCTATCTCCAAATACAGTCATATTCTGTTAGGTTAGGACTTTAACATATGGATTTGTAAGGTATGCAGTTCAGTCTGTAACACTTACCTACGGGGCTTGGGTGAGAATGGGGTGGGAAGGATGGAGGGGATAGGAGATTTCTCTGACTGTAATGTTTTATATAATCTTGACCATGTTAATGTTTCACATTCTCAAAAAAGAGAGGAAAATCAGCGAGGATGAGGGAGGGGACCTAAATTAGAAGAAACAAAGTAAGAGTTGTATTTCAAACAAATAACATGACTACACTGAAGGGAGAGAACTAAGTAACTTTTGGACACAGTATTTGCATTATATGCCCTCAGACAACAGAAAAAAAAGAGTTTTAACAAATATTGAATTCTAATTAGTAGGCTTCCTTTCTGCAGAGGTATGGGTTAGCAATTCTGAAACTACTCTGCACATTCTAGGATGGGACAAATAAGTGAGTATATTGTTGATAACAAGAGCCAGGCTTTCCACTTTTGAGAAGGGAGTTACAAATATGGAAAATGAATCTGAGGCATTGTTGGAAATTGGAATTATTAGCGTGAACCCGTAGTTTTTAATATACATATAGATAGCAAGATACAGAAATAAGTATAAGTGTGCCTGGATGTGTGTGTGTGTGTGTGTGTGTGTGTGTGTGTGTGTGTGTGTGTGTACAGAATTTCCCAGCTCTGTCTGATAACAGAGCTGAGTAGCAATGAGCATATATTAAGACTAGATCTTGGTTTATAAATACTGTTCTCCACTCAAAGGAACTAATGGCTGATTCCACTGGGTCAGGGAAAGCACAAGATGAGCTTGGAACATCTTCTTGTTACAAAAAGTAAGGAAATGTTCCAAAAAAAATGATGGAGGCAGGTCAAAAGTGCAGGAGCCAGAACAAAGGGGCTTCCACTGCACCAATCTGGGACAATTCAAGCATCAAAATAAATAATGGCAACAAATAGTTATAACCTATAGAATAAAGTAAGACTCTATGAGTCCTTACTGATTCATAAATAAATGAAAAGAAAGCTTCTTCCTTACAGTAGAAAGTCAGCTAATAAAAGTAGGAGGAATGACATCATTAGAAAATCACCATTTGGTAGTATGTAGTAGCGGTAATGATAATAATAACCCATTCTAACAGTAGAATAAATGCATAGGATAAAAACCATTTTAAAACATAACTGGCCTTTGCTCTTTAAAAGTATCAGTGTCATAAAATAGGAGACTGACTGAAGAGGCATGACGAATGTGTCCAACAGATGACCTTGGATCTCCTTCTAGTATAAAGGACATTATTGCGACAATTGGTGAAATCTGAACAAGGGCTACGATTTAGATAATAGTTTTGCACCAATATCAATCTCCTGATTTTGATGACTAGGCCGTGGTTATATGTATAATAAATATATATGAGAAATCCTTGTTTTTAGGTAGTACAGACCCTGAAATATTTAGAGATAAGGAGGTGTCATATCTACATCTTACTCTTGAATAATTCAGGAGAGGGAGAGAGAAGGTGAATGTAGTAAAACATTACCATTCGAGGAGTTTGGATGAAGAAGACCTGAAGATTATTTGTGCTATTCTTACAACTTTTCTGTACATCTTAACGTTTGTTCAATAATTAGTCAATGTAGTAAATTGAATACCATTCTTGGCACTTTCCATCTCCTCCCTGTGCTTTATTTCCTTCTGTAGCAGATATCGACATACATCAATGTAGTATATTTTACTAATTTTGTTTGTTGTCTGTCTTCACTTACCAGAATATAAGCTCATGAGGGCAGAAAGTTAGATCTATTTTGTCCACTGTTGTGTCCCCAGCAACTAAAATAGTGATTGCCACAGCATTTTAACAATAAACATTTAAATAAAGCATTTGCCCAGAGTAGTGTTTAACACATATTTGTTGAATGAACTAGTGGGGGGCAGGGGGGAATGAATGTTAAGCTGGGCCTGGAGAGCAGAGTTCTTGTGGCCTCAAGATTAATATTTGAATGCAAACGTTAATGGGAAGAACCTAATAGAGCATCCTCCACAGCCTGTCACTGGAACTTGCTCTGCTGTGCTGCTACCCCAACCTGGTTTTGATGAGTCCATTCCCACCCCCAACAGGAGTGAAGGCGCTCTTGGCATGGCCCCAGGAAAAATGTCTGAGACATATTTGTCCTTAGTCCCCAAGGTGAAATGGAAACAAATTCTCCAGAAGCCACCAGAACCCACCAAGATCCAATCACAAACCCAGGACTATGAGTCAAACCTCCCCAAATATTCTCTCTGAGTGTACTCACTGCTTTTCCTTGTAGGCATGACTGGAGGGCAAAGGAAGATCCAAAAACGCCTGCTTTATAGCACAAGTTTGGGAACAACTTGGGAAGAGGCAAAAGGTCCCAAGGAAGTTAAGACAGCAGAAAAAAATACCCACTCCCTTCTCTCTCTCTCTCTCTCTCTCTCTCTCTCTCTCTCTCTCTCTCTCTCCCCCTACTCCATCCCAGAAAATTTATGATCAGCTGTCGTGCTTTAGCAATCCTAGTCAGTTTCTCATCGTAATTTCCACTCCTATTTTAGAGCAGTAGTTCTCAAATTTGTGGGATCCTGAGACTCACCTGGGATACTGATTCAATAGGTCTAAGGTGGAGTCCTGGAATGTGTACTTTTAACAAGATAAAGGACCAGAATTCAAATCCAGGAATCTGCCTCAGAGCCCATGCCCTCAACCGCTATGCTATGCTCTTCTGATTCTGATAGAATCAAAAAAGTGTGCAAAAAGTAATTACGAAGATGTCCACTGCAAGATTTTCCAATATCGCAAGTACTGGAAACTAGCTAAATGTTTACCAATAAAAGAGTGATTCAGACGCAAGAGGGAAGAGATATGGGAACATATGTATATGTATACTGATTCACTTTGTTATAAAGCAGAAACTAACACACCATTGTAAAGCAATTACACTCCAATAAAGATGTTAAAAAAAAAAAAAAGTAACAGTGGAAATTTAAAAGAAAAAAAAAGAGTGATTCATTAAATTATGATACAGTGGAATTCTGCTCTCGGTTAAGATGGAGACGCTTTCAGACCAGTGTGTCTGTTAAGAACAAGTATAAAATCCAGATAAAGTTTTAAAAATTCTTTTTGAAAGCATCATGGCTATAGGCTGGGATGTAAAGCAATTCTCAACAAATTTGAAAAGACTGAAGTCATTTAAAGTTTATTCTTGAACAATGGTGGAATTAAGCCAGAAATCAATAACAAAAGAAAAACCCAAAATGTTGGAAATGAAGTAAAACTCTTCTAATAGTCAGTTGGTCAAAAATACATCGAAATAGAAATTAGAAAATATTTTAAATGAAATGATAATAAAAATATAACATATGAAAACATATTGAACTTAAACTGTGATTAAATGAAACTTAAAAGCACATATTATAAATAAAGAAAGTCTGAAACTTCATGACCTAAGTATTCGAGTTAGGAAAAATAAAAGCAAACTGAACACAAAGACAAAAATAGGAAAGAATAAAGAAAAAATAAATTAAAAAGAAAACAAGTGTATACTAAAAAAAATTAGCAAAAATAAAAATTAGTTCTTTGAAAAAATGATTGAAATCGATAAATATTCAGAAAAATCAGTCAAGAATCAAAGAAAGAGAAATTGAATTACCAATATAAGAAATGAAAAGAAGACATCACTACAGATCCCATATACATAGAATAACCATTTTTGAACATTTGAATTCTTAGATGAAATGTCCAAAGCCCTAGAAATGTTCAACCTTTCAAAATGGACACAAGAAGAAATAGAAAATGTGGTTAGTATATAATTACTTTAAAATTGTTTTATAATTTAAAATCTTCCCAAAAAGAGATGTCCAGGCACATACAGTTTCCCTAATGAATTCTTTCAAACATTTAAAGGAGAAGTAAAGTCAACATTACACAAACTTTTCCAGAGAACAGAAAAAGGGAGATGACTTCCCAATGAATTTTATAAGACCAGAATTATCCTGATGTCAAAATTCTGCTAAAGCATAACAAGAATGTAAAATTACAAGTCAGTTCCTCTCATGAAGATAGATGCTAAAATCCTAAACAAAATTTAAGCAAGTTGAATCAAATGATTTATAAAATCATGACCACATATGATTTATTTCAGAATTGCAAGGATGGTTTAATACTTGAAAATCAACCAATTTGATTCACTAAACTCTCAGAAAATGCAGGAAAATTATATTATCATTTGATAAAATTCAACATTCTTTTCTAATTAAAAATTTCTTAGCAAACACAGAATAGAAATAAACTTTCAGAAATTACAGCCATCTATGCAGTCACATTATTATTTCACACATTGAAATTAGTATCTTATATTTAAATTTGATTGTATTCTTTTAAAATTCCTTTTGCAATGCTTATAATTTTTTAACAATAATGTGTAGTGATAAAGGTACAATTTAATTAAAAAACTATGCTAAAAATTAAAAAACAAGAAATGAGCTTTCATACTCTTATATAACATATAAAGAACTGACAGTTATAATCATCTTATCCTTTCTTCTTAATATAGAAAACAAGGATCCCACTACTACCATTTATATCAACATTGTTCTGAAGATTCTAGATGGTGTGATAAAGAATGAAAAATAAATAAATGATATAAGAATTGGAAAAGATGAAACAAAACTGTCATTTTCTCAAACAACACAACATATGTAAAAAATCCAAATAACCCACGCATGAACTATCAAAATTAATCAAAATTAGTTAATCAAAATTAATTAATTAATCAAAATTAATAAGTGAAGGTAGTGAGATTGTTAGATACCAGCTGAATGTGAAAATATCATTCTTACTTCTATATAACAATGGCAAACAATCACAATATGAAATTTTGAAATGATACCACTTACACTTCTGGCTTATGGTAATGGCAGAGGGAACTGGTTTGGCAACTACTCCCAAAGATAACAATCGTAGAGTATGAGCAAAATTTATCAAAAGAAAAAGTATTTGAAGATATTGTAAAGTAATGAAAAGAAGGCAGAAATCACAGGAGACCTTTGTTATAAAAGAGGCCATTGCAGTGGGATAAACTTGCAAATATGTTGATTTTTTCCCTGATGTGACTGAGAGTGATCTCCAATCCTCACAAAACCTACGGCAGAAACCTCAGATTTCCAGGCTTGATGAGGTAGAAGTGGTATTTCAGAGATAGCAAAGTAGCTAAAAATTTAAGGGGGGTGGGGAGGTTCCTGGAAACAAGAGAGCAACAGAAAGAAAAAAGCCTAAAAAATCTGAGTGTAAACTCTACCCAAAACCCTGGATGACAGCTAACTTGTACATGCATACTGGAGAGCACAGGGAGCCCAGTGAAAAATCAGGCAAAAATAAGAGAAGAGCCTACCTTTGAAAGATAGAACTGCATTGGAAGAAATTTGAAAGTCTGCTGCATTTTTTTACTAAGGCTATTCCCCAGTATACAGAGCAGGTTGCAGAAAGCTGAATTGTTTCTGCATATAGAGGTCAGAGCTCAAGATTGGTAAAACAGCTAGAAAGTTAAGGGAGAAACCATAGGAACAAGGAAGTCAGAGAAAGAGTGAATGACAAATTGTGGGCGTAAACTGTCCAAATCTTTGGCTAACTACCAAATTATGCTGGTACACGGGAGACCCCAGGGATCCAAACTAAAAATACAGCAGCTAGAAGCTGAAACACTGAGGATAGAAGAGATGATGTTTAAAGATTGAGACCTGGCATATTATCCACCAGCTAGAACCAAAAAACAACAGTCTTTAGAAGAACATAACAGAATGTAGAATAATGTATTGTCTACAATGTCTAGTTTTCAACAAAAAATTACTAGACATGCAAATAAGCAAGAAAATATGACATGTACCCAGGGAAAAGTTAATAGAAAGTGACTCCAAATGGGCAGAGAAGTTGCATTAGCAAACGAAGACTTCAAAGCAGCTATTATAAATATTTAACAGAGATGTGGAAATTTTAAAAGGATAAATAAAAATGTGATCGTAATGAGTAAACAAATAGGAAATTATAACAGAGACAACAAAACTATTAAAACAAAGTTAAATGAATATTCTACTGCTGAAAAGTACAGAACTGAAATGAAAAATGGAAAATTTATTAGATGTGCTTAACAGCAGATTGAAGATGAGAGAAGGAAAAATATCACTGAATGTGAAAATAAATGACTAGAAGTTGTCCAATCCAAAGCAGTAAGAAAAAATTGAAGGAAAGGGAACATCAGAGAACTATAGAAAAATATCAAGAAGTCCAATATACATATCAACTGAGTTCAAAAGGTGAGTAGAGAAAGAAAGTTCTGAAAAAAATATTTGAAGAAATAATGTTCTAAAATTTCCCATATTTGGTGAAAAATGTTAAGTTACAGACAAAGAAGCCAAACAAACTCTAAGCAGGATAAATACAAAGAAAATGACACCTGAGAACCTCATAATCAAAAGGCTGGAAGTCAAGATGGAGAGAAATTCTTGAAAGCAGTCAAGAAAAATGGTACATTACATAGAGAGGAAAAAGGAAAAAAAATTAAATACAAAACAAAAGCAGTGAAGATTAGAATGTATTGGAATTACATATTCACAGTACTCAAAGAAAAATAAAACTAGCAACCAAAAATGAAAGCAAGATAGAGACAAAAAATGAAATAGTCCAACATTACAAGAAATGCTAAAGGCAGCTGAAGGGAAATGACACCAGATGGTAATTTGTATCTATAGGAACGAATAAAGAATAAAGTGCACCAGAAATGGCCACCATGTGGATAAATTTTAGGATATATTTATTTCTTGTCTTATTGTCTTTAAAAGGCATATAATTGTTTAAAGCAAAACTAACAACACTGTATTATTGGGTTTATAATGAATATAGATGTAATATATATGATGATAGCATTAAATGTTACTGCTGTTTCAATGTTCCTCCACTTTACCTGAAATATTTCAATACAAATTCTAAGCAGATAAATTAAAGATGCCTAATGTAATCTCTAGAACAGCCCTTGAAAAACAATCCTAATATATATAGCTGTAAAGATGAATTTAAATAAAACATCAGAAAATTTGATTAACATAGAAGACAGAAAAAGAGAAATAGAAGAACAATAACAAAGAGAAGACATATGGAAAACAAATATCAGTACCATAGACCTGGACTTCTCTGATGGCACAGTGGTTAAGAATCCACCTGCCAATGCAGGGGACACGGATTCAAGCCCTGCTCCAGGAAGATCCCACATGCCGAGGAGCCACTAAGCCCGTGCGCCACAACTACTGATGCTGCACTCTAGAGCCCGTGAGCCACAACTACTGAGCCCACGTGCCACAGCTACTGAATCCTGCGCTCCTAGAGCCCGTGCTCCACAGCAAGAGAAACCACTGCAATGAGAAGCCCATGCACTGCAATGAAGAGTAGCCCCCGCTCACTGCAACTACAGAAAGCCTGCACGCAGCAACGAAGACCCAACGCAGCCAAAAATAAATAAATAAATAAATCTACTTCTTAAAAAAAAAATCATAGCCCTAAAACCTACCAAATTAGTAATTAGGTTAAATATAAATGGGTCACACACTAAAATCAAAAGGGAAAGATTGTTAGACTAGATTTAAAAAGCAAAATCCAGCCAAATGCCGTCAGCAATAGATGCGCTTTAAGTGCAAAGACATAGACAGTTTGAAAGTAAAATGATGGCAAAGGTGTACCATGCAAAGAGTGAGCATAAGAAATCTGGAGTGGCTCTATTAATATTATACAAAGTAGCCTTTACAAAAAGTATTACTAAAGTGAAATTCATAATGATAAAAGAATCAAGAAAGCAGAAAGATGTAAAAATTATAAATACATGTGCATTTAATAAAGCAAAAACTGATAGAACTAAAGAGAGGAAGGAAAAAATAACAATCACAGCTGGAGATTTTAAACGTATTTTTAAAGTAACTAATAGAACAACTAGAGAAAAAAAATCCACAAGGATGTGGAAGATTTAACAATACATCAAGCACAGTAACTAATTGATATTTTTAGGGTAGTACACAGTGAACATCTGCAGGGTACAAATTCTTTTCAGGTGTGTTTAGAATGCTCTTCAAGACAGGTCATACACTGGGCCTTAAAATAAGTCTCGATAGATGTCAAAAGGTTAAAATCTTACAGATTATATGCTCTGACTAAAACGGAATTAAATTAGTTATCAATAACAATGAGCTGCCTAGAAAAGCGCCAAGTATTTGGAAATTAAACAACACACTTCTAAATAACCCATGGATCAAAAAGGAAATTGCAATCAAAATAGAAAGTATTTTGAATTTAATGATGGTAAATATACAACATATTGAAAATGTGTGAGATAAAGTGATGCTAAAAAGGAAAGTTATAGTTTCAAATGCACATAGTAGAAAATAAGTCCTAAAATCTGTGCTGTAACCTACTATATTAAGAAGCTTTAAAAAAAAAAAAAGGATCAAAATAAAAGTAAGCAGAAGCAAAGAAATAATAGACAGCAGAAATCAATGAAATAAAAACTAAACAATAAAGTAAGTGAAACCAAATGTTGGTTCTTTGATAAGATCAATAAAGTTGATAAACCACTAGCTAGAGTAACCAAGAAAATAATGATCAATTTCAAGAAAGAGGAGACACAACCATAGATCCCACAGACATTAAAAAGATAGCAAGGACTTCCCTGGTGACCCAGTGGTTAAGAATCTGCCAGCCAATGCAGGGGCCACAGGTTCAAGCCCTGGCCCGGGAAAGTCCCACATGCCGAGGAGCCACTAGGCCGGTGCAACACAACAACTGAAGCCCGCGCACCTGGAGCCCGTGCTCCGCAAAAAAGAGAAGCCACCGCAAAAGGAAGCCTGTGCACCGCAACGAAGTGTAGCCCCCGCTCGCTGCAACTAGAAAGAAAGCCCGCGGGCAGCAACAAAGACCCAATGAAGCCAAAAATAAATAAATACATATTTAAAAAAAAAAAAAAAGATAACAAGCAGTGTTCTGCTCTCTCTGGCAGGGGAAAGAAAGTTTGATTTGCAGTGTTTGCCAAACTTCCATGCTGTAAATATTGCCACAATAACTGCTTTCAAGCTATCAAAGTGACATCACTGAATGTGAAATTAGAAAGCAATGTTCACAGTCAATTCCTGTGAGCTTTTAAGAGCTGGGTCCATGCAACAACATCCCTCACAAAAATGGACAAAAAATTTTTACCAAAATACTGTAAATAACATTATGCCAATAGATTCAACAACCTAGGTAAAATAAATTTTTGAAAGGCATGAATTATCAAAACGAACTCAAAAAGAAACAGAAAACACGTAGCCAAACAACTATTAAAGAAATTGAATTTGTAATTTTAAAATCCTCTTACACACACAAAAAATAATGTCAGGCAAATATAACTTCACTGCTGATTTCTATCAAACATTTAAGGAATAAATAATACCAATCCCACACCAACTCTTTCAGAAAATAGAAAAGGAAGAAATACTTCCTAATTTATTTTCTGTGGCCTTGATACCAAAATCATAACCAATTGCAATATTGCAATCAATTCTAGCAATATATAAAATGACAATACATCATAACCAAGTGGAATTTATCCCAGAAATGAAACATTGGTTTAAGCTTTGAAAATCAATCCCTGTAATTTACCATATTAATAGAATAAAGAAGAAAACTGACATGATTAACTCAATAAATGCAGAGAAAGCATTTGAAAAATTTCAACATGCATCCATGATAAAAAATTCAGCAGGGCTTCCCTGGTGGCGCAGTGGTTAAGAGCCCGCCTGCCGTTGCCGGGGACACGGGTTCGTGCCCCGGTCCGGGAAGATCCCACATACCGCGGAGCGGCTGGGCCCGTGAGCCGTGGCCGCTGAGCGTGTGCGTCCGGAGCCTGTGCTCCACAACGGGAGAGGCCACAACAGTGAGAGGCCCGCGTACCGCAAAAAAAAAAAAAAAAAAAATTCAGCAAATTACAAGTAGAAGGAAACTTCCTCATCCTGAAAAAGGGTATCTACAAAAATAATTACAGCTAACATCATACTTGATGGTAAAAGACTGAATGTTTTCCACCTAGGGTTAGAAACAAGGCAAGAATGTTGACTAAAACTAAATGTATGCATTCCCTCTCATTCACTCCTCAACGGAAACATGAATCTGCGGACACCAAAAGGCAGGGAAAAGATTGTGCATAGCCACGTTATTCATTACAGCCCCAAACTGGAAACAACCCAAATGTCCATCAGTAGTAGAATGGATAAATAAACTGTGGTATGGTCATATAATGGAATACTGTAGATCAATGAGGAAGTAAATGAACCATTGAAATATGCAACAGTATGGATGAATCTTATGAAACCAGATACAAACACCTACATACTATATAAGTCCATACGTATGAAGCTCAAAAAGCAAGCAAAATAAGCCATGGTGATAGACGTCAGGATAGAGGGTATATTTGAGGGAAAACAATGACTTTTGGGGGGCTGATAACTTTCTATTTCTTGATATATGTGATGGTTACACAAATGGGTTGGCTTTTAAGAAATTCATTAATTTATACAGTTATGGTCTGTGTATGTTTTTGTATGTGTGTTATGCCTCAATTTTTTAAATTACTTTAAAAATTTTGGTGGATCCACACTAGAAAATGGCAGGTAACCATTTTTTAATGAGGTAGCTTTCCCTACTTGCACTAATTTGAAAATCTCCTCAAGACACCTTAAGGGAAAATAACAACAACAAAAAAATCATATAGCGTGATAGTAAATTTTAGAATGGTCTATTTATTATGCATGTAAGTGCTGTGTGTGTATACACACGTACACATACATTTTAGATGGATGGATAGATATAGAAAGATAGATATTAAATTGAAAGTTTTGAATGAAGCACAAAGATACAATAAATTTGAAATTCAAAAATGAGAGTCCCAACCGAGATGAAAATTTTCAAAGGAAATACCTAAGTCAGTGGCATATCATAGAGTATCAAGTGTGGCCCCATGAAAGTAGTCTACCCTGTGCACAGACAATTTTCTATACATAATTTTAAAACAATAACAAAACTAAGTAAGCATTGCTCTTCTTTTTATTAACACCATGCATTGGCCATTCTAAATAATGCTAGTAATAAAATATTCCTCCTGGAAAAGAAAACTCTTCAGTTGGTCTAAGTTCTAAATAATTGCTGCTATTACATTTGAGTTTTAATAATTTGTAGGCAAGTTTCAAAATTAGCACATTTTATTACTTACCCTTTATTGAATATTATATCCTACGTGGACATTAATTCAAAAAACTTCCAGTTAAATGGTTTGTACCCAATACACATGAACTCAGCTCCATGTGTGCGTTTGGAAAGTAAGTTCATAATGGTTAGGAACTGTTCAAGCTTGCAAACTGAGAAGTGTGGTGTTTTTGTTTGATGTGCAAATTTTAGCTCATAAATAAAATATTTTACTAAATTTAACTATACTTAAGGACTTCCCTGGTGGCACAGTGGTTAAGAATCCACCTTCCCATGCAGGGGACACGGGTTCAATCCCTGGTCCAGGAAGATCCCACATGCCGTGGAGCAACTAAGCCCACGTGCCAGAACTACTGAGCCTGTGCTCTAGAGCCTGCGAGCCACAATTATTGAGGCCGCATGCTGCAACTACTGAAGCCCGCACACCTAGAGCCCATGCTCTGCAACAAGAGAAGCCACTGCAATGAAAAGCCTGCACACTGCAATGAAGAGTAACCCCCACTCGACACAACTAGAGAAAGCCTGTGTGCATCAACAAAGACCCAATGCAGCCAAGAATAAATAAATACATAAATTTATTTTTAAAAATTTATTAAAAAAATATACTTAACATTGATACTTCTTTTCCTTTTTTAAACATCTTTATTGGAGTATAATTGCTTTGCAATGGTGTGTTAGTTTCTGCCTCATAACAAAGTGGATCAGCTATATTGATGCTTCTTTTTAACTGTTAATTTTTTAGAAGTAAATAATGATCATTACTGATTATTGTACGATCATTTTCAGCAAAATGATCAACAAAAATGATTTTGTTCTATTGAGAAGGAAAAGTGTTAAAAAGCTTTGGCTTCGGGTGTTAAATATGCCACTGACCACAAGGATACCATAGGGTTTCAATAAGAAAATGTATACAAAGGTCATAGCATAGTGCCTAGTGTATAGTAGACACTCAGTTCATGGTAGCTTTTATTAACATTCATAAGTGATTGGCCCCCATCCACCTTCCTCAACCACTTATCTATTTCCAGACTTTGAGAAGTTGAGATTCAAATTGAGATCAAAGTTTCAACCATGTGCCAAGCCCTGTAATTAGTGTTTTATAAGCATTATCTAATTTATTACTTACAAAACCCTAGGAGAACAGTTTTTTTAGCCTTAGCTAATATATTACAAAACTACAGAGCGTTTTTTCTCAAACTTACTTTCTCCAACTTATTCAGCTAATAAATGGAAGTATAATGAGCAGACCTATGTTTCTCCGATATTAGTCCTGCACTCCTTCTACGTAACCATCCTGCAAGTTGTTACACCATCATCCTCAACGCTACCATTGATGAGCATCTACTCAATATGCCCACACTTTCTTTGACATACTCCATATAAAACAATTGTTTACCCACATTTTACCGTTTTCTTAGTTCTGCTTTCCTTCATGCACCTCATACTCTTCATCTGGAATCATTTTCCATCTGCTTAAAGTATATATTTTTTTTTTTTGCGGTACGCGGGCCTCTCACTGTTGCGGCCTCTCCCGTTGCGGAGCACAGGCTCCGGACGCGCAGGCTCCGCGGCCATGGCTCACGGGCCCAGCCGCTCCGCGGCATGTGGGATCTTCCCGGACCGGGGCACGAACCCGTGTCCCCGGCAACGGCAGGCGGACTCTCAACAAATGCGCCACCAGGGAAGCCCTAAAGTATATTCTTCAGAACTCTTTTAGTGAAGGTCTACTGGTGGCAAATTTTCTGGTTTTGTTTACCTTAAACAAAAGCTGTATTTAATCCCCATTCCTAGAATATATTTGCACTAGGTATAGACTTCTAGGTTGACTATTTTTTTCTCTGCACGTTTAAGATACCATCCACTGTGTTCTGACTTCCACTGTTTCTGTTGAAAAGTCAACGGCCAGCCTGTCCCTCCTTTATGTATTATCTGTCTTTTCTCATTAACAAAACTAAATCTGCTTCTAAAATCTTCTCTGGTTTTGGTGCCCTGCAGTTTCATTGTGTTATGTTTTCTTTTAATTTAACTTGCTTGGAATGTATTGGGCTTCTGAGAATTTTTCTTTCCTCAATTCTGGAAAGTTTTCAACAGTTATCCCTTCACACTGCTGGCTTTGCCCCATTCCCTCCCCTCTCCCCTGTGTCCCTTCATCTCCCTCTCTCTCTTCTTTTCTCTTCTTCTCTCCTTCCTTTCTGCGGCTGTGATTAGACTACATTTGGACTCTATCTTTTAGACCTCTTTACCTCTTGTTCATATTTTCCATATCTTTGTCTTTTTGAGCTAACTATCAATAATTTCCTTGTTTTTACCTTCAAATTCACTAATTCTTTTTTTATTGAAGTATAGTTGATTTACAATGTTTCAAGTGTACAGAAAAGTGATTCAGTTTTATATATAGGTATATATACATATATTCCTTTTCAGACACTAATTCTTTCTTAAGCTTTTTCTAAACTGCTATTAAATCTGTCCATTGAGTTTTTAACTACAATTCTTAAATATTTTTTACATTTTAGGAGTTCATTTTCTAACCTACTTGCTTCCTACTCGTTTTAAATTTCCCATTTTATTTCTTAAACATATTAAACATAATTTTGTGCATTCTTTATATAATACTGATATCTGAAGTTGTTGAAAGATGTATTATGCAGAATCTCATTCTGCTCTCTCTCTCTCTCTCTCTCTCTCTCTCTCTCTCTCTCTCTCTCTCCCTCTCTCTCTCTCTCTCATTTTCTTGTCTGTCTAGTGATTTTTACATTGAAGTTGCTCATTTTCCATGGAACTCTGGAAAGTTTTTAAAAGCCTGGGATGAAAGTGGTTTCTTCTGGAGAGCAGGTTTGCTCTGTTCTGTCAGGTACCTGGAATCACTGCCAGTATGAGGCCACTTTAAGCTAAAGCCTCAGCTTGAAATTCTTTGGGATCCCAGGTTGTGTGAATTCGGGCTACAACATTCCTTGGTTACAAATTCTCAGAGGAAGCTTCATTTTCCCTCTCACCCAGCACCACAGTCCAAGACAGGCATTCTCCCGCTCAGTCTCAGTAGGGAAGGATTGATTTCTAGTTCTCTCTTACATGGCGGTGTGCCCTTCCGCACTCCTAGCTTCATACCAAACTTCGTATCTTGAGCAGGTCCTGAACTGCATCGTCTTACTCCCTTGCCTCAGGGTATACAAAATCAATTCTCAACTTCACCTGGTTCAACAAATGTCCCTGAGTCAAAAGCTAGCTTTAAGCCTCTGCTGACCTTCCTGAGTCTCTATCTTCACTTACAGCCTGGCCTGATATACCTTATTTTCTCACCAGCTCATGGATGCATTTAAGATTTTTTTCAATCCAAGATTTTTAGTTGTTTCCAGTAAGAGAATTGTCCATTTTGTCCACAGTGTTGCCTGAAATAGAAGTTCCTGGGCCTCGATGTTCCTTCAAAATTGGCTACTACCCGTGCCCCCCAGGGGTTATTGGGAAGACCAAATGAGCTAACAGTTTTTAAGATAATTAGTAAACCAATGATTCTGCTGTGAGAAACAGACAGGGTCAAACACCTCAGACAGCAATGAGGACGTACGCAGAGGCCCGCAGTCCAGGGCTCCAAGTGGATCCAACTCTAAGGAAAGGCAGTCATTCGGTGCCAATCAACCCTCAGCATCTTAGTGCCATGACACTCCATCCCCTACAAGCAGAGACTGTGGGGATACAGGCTTCAGAGATGAGGTGGCATAGGAGCCAAACTTGAGGGGGCTTCAGATGGAGTTGATGGGGAGAGACTGGGGCAGGGCATCCCAGGCAGAGCCAACAGCATGGACAAAAGCACAGAGGCCTGCAAAGGCAAGGTGAATGCAGGGAACCGGCCCGTGAGGGCAGTGATGGCTGAGGTTAGAAAGCAAGGCTGGACATTTAGGTTGCTTCCATGTCCTGGCTATTGTAAAATAGTGCTTCTATGAACATTGGGGTACATGTGAAAAGAATCTAAGAAAAAGAGTGGATATATGTATATGTATAACTGATTCACTTTGCTGTACACCTGAAACTAGCACAACATTGTAAATCAACTCTACTCTAGTAAAAATTTAAAAGAAAAAAAAAAAAAAAAAGCAAGGCTGGGCCTGTATGGTTGATGCCTGGAAGACCAGGCCAAGCAGTTCCCACTCTACCCTCAGGCACTTGCAGGTTTGCGAACAACACCATCAGGAAAACTGAGGAAGCTATCTGTTTCACTCATTAGTTTATGTCCAACACCCAGCATATTTCAGACACTCGACAAACATTTGATGAATGAATGGATGAGTGAATAAATGAATGAATGAGTGAAGCCTGTTGGCCTGGTCTCTTTAAATTGTGGCCATATAATATGTCTTTTCTAGTTTAGCCTGGATTTGTTTGGAGCTACATATGTGGATGGAATATTAAATAATTTCAATAAACATTTCCAAGCATGCATTCGGTGGTTCCGAGTGACCCAGGCTGCCGTTGGTGACACACTGACGGTCCCTGAATTCCCTTCCTGTCCTTGAAGAGCTTCTCCGGACATTCCCAGGCACCTTCCTGACAAGTTTCATCTTGTTGCTGTCTTTTTCAGCCCAGCACAGCTCCTCAGTTAGGCGTCTGGGGAGCAGATCCCATCCCCTATCCACAGGGACAAGTTCACAACCAAGGCTGAGCCTGCTGGTCACCGTGATTGGTCCAGACATGGCTGTGGGACGCAAGGCCAGTTGGGCCCTTCCCCAGAGTGTCTTCTGGATAGACCCAGTGGAGAAGAGTAGTCTTTGCTCTCAGGTCACTAACTGGGAGAGCATGATTCCAGAACTGTCTGGGGCCATGCGCGCACATGGAGGCAGCAGGCAGAGAGGAACTGAGATGCTTAAAAGATGGAGAGCCAGCCAGCCAGCCATGCTGCCGCAGCCCCCATCTCCAGGCGCTCTGAGGCCAGCGGTACCCTGCCCTGGAGGGTGTTTATCACATGAACTCTTTTCCACCTTAAGCCAGTTTGAGTTGGAATTCTGTCACTAGCAATCAAAAGGATTTCATCTCATTCAGAACACTGTGCATGGCGTGTTACTTTGAAGATATTTGTTTACTCATTCATTTATTTATTAAACCATTTGTTGACTAAATACAGGCAGTTTTCCACCAATTTCCTCAAGCAACTGGTAGCACAGAATTTTTCCAGATATTATGTCCACCTGCCCTTCTTCCAGGAGCTTCTGTCAGGACCTCGTGCCAGGTATGCTGGCTGTCCAGGGACACATGAGATGATGGGAAAATAAGGATAACCTGGCCACCAAGCATTGCCTGTGTGTGTGTGTGTGTGTGTGTGTGTGTGTGTGTGTGTGTGTGTGTTGCAAGTGTATTGTGTGTGTGCACGAGCTGCTGCTGATCTTTTCCAGGCTGATCTGGCTCTGAATCCCCACCACCACACACACACACACACACACACACACACACACACACACACACA
>NW_021703778.1:168769128-168805424 GCF_005190385.1 Monodon monoceros
CACACACACACACACACACACACACACACACACACACACACACAACTGGGTGGGGGCAGCTCACCCTGAGGAGATGCCCAGGGCTCCACCAAAGCGCAAGCTCCCTCCTCTCTAAGTTCACCCAGCAAGCAACCTCAGCAAGGTGAGCCTGTCACACCTTCCCCTCATCTTCCAAGTGAAGACACTGAGGCTCAGAGAGGTTCAGAACGTGCCCAGGATCACACAGCTCCCAGGAGATGGAGCTGGAAACCGAGCCCAAGTTTCCCAGCTCGCATCTAGGGCATTTCTGCTGGAGACTGTGAAGTCTGTGGGTGAAGACGAAGGGGGAAGACCTGGATGCAGGCAGCACCCATTCAGATACTTATTGCTGAGTACCCTCAGGTAATTAGTCACCGCTCTGAGCCTCAGTTTTCACCTTTTTAGAGCATGGGAATGTGCTTGGTCCGTGCCTGGTGCATGTTAACTACTACCATTTTTACAAGATGGAAAACTAACGGGTTGGGGGTGGAGGTGCTTGAGGAAAGCGGGGCAGGCAGGACTATAAAGGGGCAGCCCGAGGGGGCTTCTTTGCCACAAGGGAAGAGCTCTGATCTTGACTGTGAGGGCGGCGGCATGAATCTACGCGTGAGATAAAATGTCACAGAATTACACCCAAAAACTAGCCCAAAAGACCAGTGCGGGCAAAAGGTGGTGCAGTCTGAGTGGGGGTTTGTAACGTAGTTCACCACATTGTGCCAACCAATCTCCTGGTGTTGCTAATGGACAGAATTTTGTCACATTTCGCCATTGGAGGAAGCTGGGTGATGGGTAAATGGGACCACTCTTCTATTTTTGCAATTTCTTGTGAGTAATTATTCCAAAATAAAAAATAATTTTTTAAGATGTATAGGCCAAAAAAACCCCACAAAACCCTCAGAGGTACAGGTGGTGCCTATGACCTTGTTGTTGTAGGTATCTTGCAACATAACTTTCACTCATCACTACTTTGAAATTACAGTAGTTGGTAGATCTACTAGTTGGCTAGATCTTGTAACTTACGTGCATTCGTAAAGAAACACAGGTGTTTCTGTATCTCACATTTGCTTTTAAACATCTTGATAACTGTATTTCGGTATGATCAGTTTCCTCTGTAATCTCCTGGCTTTATATTATACGTTAAGAAAACGGGGTTCTGAGAAGGTGGTCCTTCTGCTTCCCTAGCTCCATAGCACAGAAAAGATCAGGAACCTTGCCTGGGGTGTGGAGTGTAAGCTAGCCACATGGTCCAGATGAGGAAACTAAGACCAAGGGTTTAGTGGCATCACGAGGTCTCTGATTCCCAGAGTCACTTGGAAGGAAAGTATTCCCTCCAGGAAAAGAAGAAAACTCTCCCCGTTGCCACTGGCCACCTCTGGGTGGGTGTTTACTCTGCCGGGTGGGGTCCATCTGGGTCCACTCTGGGGCCGCATGGTGGCCTTTGAGACAGAGAACAATGCCACATTGTGGCCCTGGCTTCAGATAAAAGAGAAACTTGGCCCGATTGCCCAGGCAAGAGTGACTGTCCTCTTCCTATTAATACAGGAGGGCGTGCTCCTTGCCCACACCCTCACCACTTTTCGCCGTTGACGGTTGTGTAGAATGTGATCCCACTGCCTTCTAATGGATGGTCAAAGGCCAGTGTGCCGGGCACTTTTATTGTCAGCTGCCTCAGTAATCTTTAACCTCCCACTGGCCAAAGGGCTGAAACCCAGAAAGACAAAACAAACATGGGTTGGGCACCAGAGTTGAGTGACTCAAGTGATGCAAGGCTAGAGGAAACCAGCTCATCCCCCCAACTCTCGCTGGATGCCGGTCGAGATGCTGGGGGACAAGTGCCCCAGACCCACCCACTGGGATGCCATCAACATCTCCCTTGCTGGCAGCGGGAAGCAGGACCCCTGGCTAGAGCTGTTAGCTTGTCACCACAGGTTCAGGGAAGGAGAGCAAATGCCACACTAGCCATGGTCACCCCCACCCAACCTGTGACCAAAATGTGAGGATGGCTGGACCCACTCCAGGAGCAAACACTTCTGCTGGGGTCAGTCAAGGAGGGAAAGGGGCTCAGCGGGCAGTGGCCTGTGTGTGCATCGGGGAGGCCCGCACTGACCCAGCTCCACCATTCATCTGAGCATCCTCTTGGAGCCTCAGTTTCCCCGCCTGTGAACTTGGGACACTAATATCTCCTCTCAGCATCAGCACCATCTCCTGCCATTTGCTGAGCATTTGCCACCACCAGGGACATAATTTACTTCAATTCTCACAGTTCAAGGAGTGGCCTTCACTGTCCCCATTTTGCAAACAGGAAACCAGAGTGCGGACAGGTAGACTTGCCCAATGGCGACACCGAGATCTGAACTCAAGTCTCTATGATTCCAAGGCTGTCCCCTTCCCACTCAACTGCACGTGGGGTGCCCTCTCAGCGAACATGACCCCATGCCTGGTGGCTGTCAGGTAGGAATCTTAGCTCCATTTGACAGATGAAGACGCTGAGGCTCAGTCCCTGAGTAAAGGGGGAGTGGGTTCTGCTTGAAGCCCGAGTCATTTGATTCCACGTCCTCTTACTTCCTCTCAGACTGAGGAGGGCTACCCACACCCACGGGCAACTCTTCTCATCACCATCATGAGAAGGTGTGGACGTAGACCCAGGGCCTGAATCCATTTCAAGGTGCAAAGACAGAGGCCCAGGAGTCCCTAATGGTCCCCGGTGACACCGGTGTGCCTGTCCCTATCAGTGGCCCTGCTCTCTGATCAGAGCAGTTGTCACTATGCAGGGAAAGGTCAGACAAGGAGAAAGGGATGGAATCCAACCCCCATTCCTGCCTCGGAGAGGCAGGGGCTGAGGAGGTAGGCACAGTGTTATTTGTCTGAATTGGATTCCTTAATCCCTTTGGCCACAAAGCTGGGTCCCTGCTGTGCTGGTAGAATTTCGCCCCTCTCTGGCCATCCCAGGCTGGGGCTCCAGCCAAGCCCTCACCAGCCCCACTAATAAAGTTACTTTCTGTGCCAGGGGCAGAAGGTCAGGAAAAGCCAGCAGCAGTTTGAAGAAGGTTATGGTCTTGCGATCCGCACCAGGGTGGGGCATGGGGAGGGAGAAAGATAAGAGTGGACGATAAAAAAATAGGCAGAAAGAGACAGTTGGGAGGGGGGTGCTGGCACCAGAGCGTGGCCCCCGGCAGTGCTATCTCTTTATGACCTATAAAGGGCACATAAACTGGCACAAATGCCAGCCTTATCTCCCCCTCCGGCTCTGTAAATGATCATCCAGAGGCCACCACTGGCCTCAGAAACGACAGCTGCGTTGGTCACACTGTGGGAACCGAGCCATCGGGCAAAGGGAAGCCCAGGACGCAGGGGCTCCGCTCAGCTCTGCCCTCGGGCTGGAAGGTCCTCGCCCAGGCATCCCCACTCTGGGAGCCTCAGGGCCCACGGCTGCTGAGCAACAGGGCCCTTGATGTTTCCGATGAAATGGGTTGTATCTTAGGTCAGGGCAGACCCTGCACAGGTGATGGTCCAGGTGGGACAGGGAGCTCATTCCCTTTAGATGGTGCAGGCTGTCAGGGGTCAGGCTTTGTAGTGTAAAGCATCTCTGGATGGCAAGGGTCACAGCAGGAAAAAATGTCTGTTTGTGACAGGTGCTTTGTCCATTTTTGTGAGTAACTTAGCAGCATGCGAAACGACCATAGCACACCATGAATGCACGGTAAGTGGCCAATGCTGTTACTATTCATTATAATCCGTGCATCAGGCCTATGAGATGTGCCTTCTATCTGGGGCCCAAGACAATGTGCCACGCAGGCCTCCAATCTCAGGCGGCTCCATTGACCTACACCTCCCCGCCCCCTGCAGCACTCTGGAATCCGTCATCGCTGCATTTGCACTACGGCTGAGTCCTGGCTTCCCATGGGCTGCTCCCAGCATGGCAGGGTCCTCACACCCACCTCAGAGGCTCACAGGCACGGGGCCCTCTCTTTCTAGGGTCTTTCTGAAATACCGGGAATGTCACGGATATGGAACAGGGCTTTTCCTGGTGCCCTGGCATCGGCAGCCAGGGCCCAGAGCCACCCGGAGCTTAGGTGACTGACCACTGGGCATCCTCCAGGTGCCAGCACCCTCCCATCGCACAATCCATTCTCCCTCTCAGTCCTGCCCTGTGCCGTCACTTCCTGTTGGGTCCAGCCAATGGGAAGCCCCAATTGGGGGTGGGAGGGCGGGCAGAGGGAGGGGCCGGGGCACTTCTTGGCTTTCTTAGATTTGTCCTAGCGTGACTGGCTCGACCAGCACTTTTGTCGGGTGCCACCACCCGCGCCTCCAGCTGGGCTCCCCACTTCCCCTTGCTGTTGGCCCCTGGGTGCAGCAATGTCCTCTTGGTTCCTTTAACCCAGCTCACACCTCTGTAAAACATCCCCAAATTACTTTCCCTCCCTACATAGGACTCTACTACCCACGGGACCTTGCTGGATGAGGACCAAAGCCCCACCCTCAGCGAGGCAGGCAGACTGGCGGCAGCCGGGTTGCCCTTGACCATCACCCCAGGCAACCACAGGAGATGACCTCCTCCCTCCCCCACCTGCCTGCCAGAGCTCCCTCTCCTGGCTGGTCATCTTTGGGGGCAATAGGTGGGCTGCCCTGCCCCGGCCGGGCCTCTCTGGGGAGACGAGAGAGAGCGAGAAAGACCAGCAGTGGCAAAGAGAAGAAGCAGAGGAGGACTGTTCGGCGTGGGGGACCATGTGAGTGTCTCCCAAAGGCCAAGAGGACAACTGAGCTAGTGATGGGGTCTGAGCTCTTGCTGCCTCCTTACCTGAGACAACTACCTGGGAGAGAGAGGATGCTGGCAGGCAGCCAGAGGCAGGGGAGGACCTGCTGCCTGGAGCTGGGCTGCGGGCAGGACAAGGTGAATATCCCTGCCAGGAAGCTGTGCCTGGCGGGGGGGGGGGGGGGGGGCGGACCCTGCACTCACCCCTCCCCCATGAGAGCCAGCGTCTGGACTGGGCTGGCCACCCAGGGGACATCAAATGTCCCATCAGATGGGAGGGCAACCCTGCTCTGGGTGTGACACTGGAGTTCTCAGCGGCACTGAATTTTGCCCAAGAGACCAAGGGGTTAAAAGAGGGCAAGGGCGATGTGACACGGTCCAGACGGGGCCAGAGAGTGGAGAAAAGCAAAGCCATTTGTGCTTGGGCCCAGCCCAGCTGGAAGTGGTCCGTAAACCTATTACAGCCACATCAGGCCAGGTCCCCAGGTTTATAGAACAGGGTTTGAAAAACCTAAGAGGAAATTATCCTGACTAGTAAAGCTGGAAGTAAGACGATGACTGGGCACCCTCTGCCTGCCCCCGACACCTCCTTCCTCCCTGTGTTCTTTCCCCTCCTCTGGACGCATGTCACTGCATCCCTGTCTTGTGCTGATGCTACGGCACTACAGGAATAGACGTCATTACCAGTGCTATTCGTGCACGGGTACAGCAGAGCGATCTACAGGACATGCTGCCTTGTGACCGTGGTATAGTGCGCGGCGGGGAGAGCACCCCCTAGAGGCGAGAAGGGTTTAAACTTGAAAGTCAGAAGATGTGGGTACCCGACTGTGAGTCCTACACACTTTAGCGCGTTTAATTCTCACAACAGCCCCAGTGCCTCCCTCACTGCGTGACCCTGAACCTCAGTTCCCTCATCTATAAAATGGGGCTCATAATACCTACATGACGGTCTTAGACTAAGGGTTAAGGGGATCGGTGTCCAGAGGGCTTTGGAAACGGAGCATCTGTGAACTTCTGTCTCCCGGATGGGCCATGTGCCCTCCGAGTGCACAGACCTGCCCTGTTTATCTTGCTACCCCAGTTCTGTGGATAAAGCCTGACATGGGGTGATGGGAACCCCTGGGAAATTATTCTACTTTTTTTCATATAGATAATTTGGGGGGCTGTGATTTTGAAGTAAAAGATCAAAACCACATTTGATCTGGAAGCCTAGTTTCGAGGCCTGGAAGCCTGCTTCTAGATCACAGCTAGAGCTGCATCTTACGGAAGGTCAGGTGACAGGGATTTGCTGCAGCGTGACAGAACAGCATGAATGAAGCCTCAGTGAATGAACAAAATTGGAATTAAGGTGAAACACTCCCCCCACACACACCCATTTTAAAGCTCGTCAAGAAATCTTATGTCAGTGGCCGGGGGGTGGGCAGAGGGCTCTGTAAACTGTGTCCGGGGCACGACCTTAGCTGGTAAACCCTCCTCCAGGTGCCCTGGTCCATGTAGCCCTGGCTGGAGGGAGGTCTGTGGACCTGGAGCTCCGGGGGACCAGCCACCCCGTGCGGAGAGCCAGCAGGTGCTGCGAGGACAGCAAGGTGGGTGGAAGGCCCACCTGGAGGGGCTCAAGGGGGACAGGGAACAGATGGGCTGGGAACGGTCAGTCCCAGAGGTGAGGTGTCTTCTCAGTGGCCCAGGAGCCCCCCGGGCAGCTTTGAGGTGTGGGCTGTGATGCTGTCACATGAGCCTCGGCAGAGGAAAACCCCTCCCCCAGTGCTGGGGGCTGACCTTCCGGAGTCAGAGCCTGTGGCCGCTGGCTGACCACACAGCTGGGCACCGGGCAGGGCCTTTGTGGAGGGGGTGAGAAAACGCCCTGAGCTCAGCCTGGGCTGGGCTCTCACCTCCGCCCACCCATGTGCCCCCTGCTTCCCCTTCCTCTCTGGACTGTCCTCATCTGTGGGGCCCTGACTGTCACTCTGTCTGTGCCCGTGGGAAGGCATCCAGGAGGGGGGACAGCTCGCCCAGACCAGACAGAGCTCGACAACGGGTCACCGTCCTGGCTGCATTCTGAGTACAGCCTAGGAGGCTTCCTTCTCCCCACGGCATCTCCCATGGTGATGCCCAGACCCCAGACCCCACCCCCTCTGCTGTTCCTGTCCTGCCCGCCCTGCTCAGCAGACGGGCCAGAGGACCCGAGGGTCAGACAGCGGCAGACACCTGGCCCTCCTCAGCCCTGTGCATGCTGCCGCCACGTGGCACTGCCACCAAACCACCGGTGTCGGCTGCCCACTGGCGGGTCGTCAGCAGATTGCAGGGCACAAGCCGCCACCAAGACCTGGGCACACGGCCGGCTGCCCGGGGAGCACGCGCAGCCTCAGACACACCTGGGCGCCACCAGGGCTGCTCTGCTGGGCCTCGGCCTTTCATGCATCCACTCACTCACCACCGGTTTGTTGAGTGTGCTGGCGGGCATGTGCACACACACACTCGTACTTGTGTTTCACACTCACACACGCCCCATCCCCCAGGCACACTGAGAGCCTCAGGGAAGGAGAGTGAAGATTTCCGGGGCCCACTGCGTGTTGTATCTGGAACCCCCCTTCTCTCTCTCCCCACTGCCCACCCCCTCCTCTCCCCTCCCCCAGCCCAGCCCTTGAGAAGGGAGGGTGTCCCCTTCCTCAGACAGTCCTGAGACCCCCTACCCAGTTCACGTCCCACCATGAGCAGGACACGCCTCTCTGCCAGCAGCCTCCCTGTTGCCCTGGCCTGGCTACTGGGGAAGCCTCTTCGGGAATCAAGGTGGCTCCGTGTGCCTGGACACAGACCCTGGCCTCAGGCTGCTCACCTGGGTTCAAACCCTGGCCTCACCCACCTATAGCTTCCCGTGTTAACCTCAAGCAAAACTCTAACACCTGTGAACCTCCATTTGGTTGTGTTTCAACATCTCAGATACATGCATGGGTGGAAACACAGCTCCATCACCCCTCCTACTCCAGCCTAATTCCAGCTAACTTCAAATGCCACTTCCTCCTGGAAGCCCTCCTTGAGCATTCCAGGCAGAGTCAGTGACTTTCCCCTCTGACCACATTGTCCTCTATCACCTCCTATCTCTGTGTCTCTCCCCACGTGCTGTGACTGCCTGAGGACAGGGGTTGCGGTGACCCAGGTGCCCACTGCTGGAGGCCACGCAGAGCCAGGCCATAGGGACGCCAGTCCCTGGAAGGCACCGGAGGGAACAGAAAGGAAACGGGAACAGCAGGCTGTGGAGGGGCGGCTGCCTCTCCCAGCAACGTGGAAGATGCTGGGCTTTCCATATGTTGCGTGCTTCTCCCCTCCTGCAGCATTCGCCAGGGAGCGAACTTTGGGTTTGGCAGCGACCCCAGGACTCCGTGTTTGTCTGTCTGTTCCTTCCAAAGCTTCAGGAAGCATCCTCCTGCCCAACGAAGTTTGGATCCTGGGGACTCTGTGAAGGGGGCTCCCCTTCCCAAGGCGGTTCTCCCTCCCAGGCACCCCCGTTTCCTGCTGGCGGGAAGGTCTGGAAAGGGTCCATCTGGCCCAAGCCAAGATCCCCTGCCCTGGCCTCTGCCTGGGAGGCTGGCTCCCTCCGAGTGGACTGCCAGCCCTGGCTTTGTCCTCTGACGTCCCAGCCCCGCTCCTCCCTGGGCGCTGGCACTGACTCTTGACTCCTGACCTCGTCCTGTGGCTGTGTCTGTACCCCCCACGAATCTTCCACCTGCTGGAGCCCTAACCCTGGCCCCTGGCCTCCAAAACCACCCTGCTGGGGTGAAGAGAGCAGGGCACAAATTGAGACGTTGAGATTTGAGGTTGGCCTGCTGGGTCACCGTGGGACCTGGGCCTCTGTATTCTCATCCGCAAAGTGGGGACAGTAGCTCTGACCCAGCAAGCGCTGTGGAGCACGCGTGCCCGGCTCCATCCCTCCCACAACACTGCCTCTGTTGCCCTGTGCACACCTGTGCCCAGACTCTGGCCAGGCCCAGCCGGGACTGTCCTTTCCCCTCCTTCTCCATTACAGTGTCTCCTCCTCCAGGAAGCCCTCCTGTTGCCCAGCCTCAGAGGTGGCTCCCCCCTCAGGCCCCTCCACCTAGCATCAAGCCTGAGAACCATCAGACTCCCTGATCCTCTTCATACTCCTCCCCTCTATTCATTTCTTATCTTCCCATATCTGAAGGCAAAGAGGGGTTTGACCCACATGCCAAGCAATGCATGCAGCCTGGGTTCTCACGGGTGTCCCAGGCCTCGGGGGATTTGGGAGGCCTGACTCTTTCCCTTTCAGCTGCAAATCACTTCCCCTCTCTCAGCCTCAGTTTCCCCATCTGTACAATGGGGATGAAATGGGTGCCGCCTTCCAGAGTGCGGTGAGGACTCCTGAAGGAACACACGAGGGCTCACTGGCTACCCCGGCACAGGGCAAGTATTTCATAAATGGCAACTTAGAAAACAAGCCTCTTCCTCCTCCACCTGTCTTCCTGGGAGTCAGCCCCATTTGGTCATAAGCTCCTTGATTCCCTGTCCTGGGCCATCTGTGGTGACTTGGGCGATTCTGTTGTGTTAGTTTCAGGTGTACAGCAAAGTGATTTAGTTATACGTATACATACATCGATTCTTTTTCAGATTCTTTTCCCACTTAGGTCATTACAGGATACAGTAGGTCCTTGTTGGTTATCTATTTTAGATATAGTAGCGTGTATATGTCAATCCCAAATTCCCAATTTAGCCCTCCCCTCCCCACCTTTCCCCTTTGGTAACCATAAGTTTGTTTTCTACATCCATGCTTTTAAATGTTCCTCTCACCCCAAAATATCCTCACAGGAATACCCAGAATCATGTTGACCAAATGTCTTGGGCGCCCCATGGCCCAGGCAAATTACCACATGAAACCAGGTAGAGGAGGTCTCAGCACCAGAGGGCCTGCTTACTTAGACCCTTACACCAGGCTTTGCTGAAACGCACTTTGGCATTTTCCTCTCATTTAAGACAATATAGGAAGCTGCTGGGAAGGCTCCTGGTGAGTTGGCACCTTGAGGATTCGGGCAGCCCCATCACCCCATCTCCTCAGGCTGTACTTTGCCAGACTTAGTGAATAAAAATGCAGCATATGCCCAGTTAAATATGAATTTCAGAACACTTGAAACAACTGTTTTAGTGTAAGTATGTCCCAGGCACTACTTACACAGCTTCATCTAATTTTCCTACTATTGCTTTTCCCTTATTCTGATTCCCTTGCTTCCTTCAGGTTTGGGAGATGAACAGAGAGCCTAGGTTTGGGGCCGGGTGGCCTGCCCTGCCCTGTGTTCTGCATGACTCTCCCTCAGAGTGACCCTACTGTGCGTGCAGGACCCCTGTGTGGCTTCCCACGCCCCCCGTCCTGCCAAAGGACTGTCTCTCTCTCTCTCTTTGATCGCTTGGTGCCAACTCCTGGATCAGAGCACGTTTACTGAGCAATGTCATCTACGTCCACAGCACAGGGCTCGTGGCTCCTGTTTCCCAGAGACCTGAGTTGCTCCAAGTCACTCCTCCCAGGGTGTCTGTGTGGGCCCCAGAGGTGCCTGAAGGTGCTTAAGCCCAGCGTGTGAAGAGCCTGAGACAGAAATGCTCGTGCCATGGCCACGCAGCCGGCAAGATGCTTCTGCTTAGGGGACAGACCTACAAACCTCAGACACCTTCAGATAGGCCTGCCAAGCCTGGGTCTGATCACCCACAAGAGTGTCTGCCCTGCGAGGTGGGAGAGCCGGGCTGCACCCCGTCTTCCACACAAAGTTACTGTGCAATCTTCAACGACCTGCTTCACCCTTCAAGCTTGTTTCCTCATCGCCAGAGTCCTGCTTCTCAATCTAAAGTCTGTTCTTCTACCCAAAATCCCATGACTCTCTTTATAGGCAGAACACATAAGCTGGCTGGTGTCAAGGTGAGCGGGGTAGAGAGGCTCACCCAGCCTTCAAGCTGCCCCAGAATAAACACTCATCCATTTGTTCAACAAACAGCGAAGGTTTGCTCATTGATAGAGCTTGGAACGTACTCCCCACACGCTTGAAATGCTCACAAATGCTGACTTCCAGGATGCCAACTTAGTGGTGAAAATACTGGAAAAAATGGTGTGGTCTTCCAAGATCAGACGTTTGGCCAAGGCTGTCTGGCTAACGCTGAAAGGAGCTAGTTGATCTTGACATTGGCTGGAGCCCACGTTTTGCCATTTTATGTGCAGTGTGCTTCGAGGGAAAGACAGAAGAATGAGGGACGGAGGCAGAGATGCAGAGGATCGAAGGCAGAGAGATGGATGGTGATGGAGAACGGTCTGGTCCTCCTCTGTCTCTGCCTGTACAACACAGGACACGAAGCGAATTCTTGCTGGACGGGCAGTGAATGGGTCAACCACCAACTCCCCCCACCTGCTATGAAGTTCAACATCATCTTGTTGCTGCCGAGTCTTCCCCGCAAATGACAGATTATTATCAGCCTCCCCATAAGAACAGCTTAGAAGATCTTCAGACCCTCCGCCGTAGTAATAAAAGTCATTCAAGCCATAAAGAACCATTAAACTTCAAACTAATAAGTTATCCTACACCCAATATATTAGTCCATGTTGTATAGATGGGGAAACTGAGGCTCAGAGAGGGAAAGTGACTCGCCAGTATTGCACGGGCAGGAGGGGTGGCTGACAGAGGATCCCACCCCCACTCTGGTCACTGAACTAACTGAAGAGATCTTAAAGGCACTCTGTGGCCCCATCACAGGACCCCCTGCTCCCCAAACCACCAAGACACCAGCTTCAACACTGCAGAAAGCAATGGCAGCATCTCGGCAGTCAGAAAAGCCCTGTCCATCTGCCCCTGCTTTGGGCCACATCGGGGCTTTTACATTTGCAGGATGGTGGGAGTCTCCACGCCAGTAATTATCAATCCTGTGGCTCCAAAAAACAAAGTCAATTTCAAAGGGACTCTGCCTCCAGTTTTTAAACAGTTGGGTAATGGAGAAACTCTACGCTGAGACCACACATACATCAAGATGGCTTCGGCGGCATCTGGAATCCAGGCTGCACGTGGAGCCCAGCTAACCCCCGCCGTCAAGCCCTAACACGCTGCCAGCATTTCCCCAGCTCTCCATGCTTGATAAAGGGACGGCCCAAGAGACAGAAGAGATGAATTCCAGGAATTTGGTCTTTCAACACCCAAGGAGCTGGAGCCCAGGGCAAGAAATTCCATCCTGCCTCTTCAAGTGGCTTCAGTGCTTCTGGGACATGACCGCGCTGTGCCTTCTCTTAATCTGTTCTCGTTCACTCATCCATCCACTAAGAGGCAGTGAGCACCTACTGTGTGCCGGGCCAGGGGCCACGGGAGCCCCAGAACTGTGTAGCTGTGCTTCCCCACCCCACCCTGTGCTCAAGGCCCTGTGCCCACTCTTTCAGGGCACGCATCACCCGATCATGCCCCTGCCTTTGACCTGTCTGAACCCCTCACCAGGCCGTGGACACTCATGGGCAGAGACTAACGCAGAATAAGGTCTTTGCTGATGACCAAGTTAAGATGAGGTCATGAGAGTGGACCCTAATCCAATATAATTGTGTTCTTTAAAAAGGGGAAATTTGGACACTCACACACGCACATGCACACGCACACACACGATGATGCCACGTGAAGATGAAAGCAAAAATTAGAGTGATGGGTCTACAAGCCAAGGAATGCCAAAGACCACCAGAAGCTCCGGGTGTGGCCTGGAACAGATCCTGCCTCCCAGCCTCAGAAGGGACCAGCCCAGCCGACACCCTGACCTTGGACTCTGGCCTCAGGAAGTGTGGGACATACAATCCTGTTATTTAAGCTGCTCAGTGTGTGGTTCTTTGTTACGGCAGCCTTGGCAAATGATTACAGACTCTGATAGGAATTTGGTGGTAATCGGTGTGGACAGCGGTGAGACAGCCACTTGCACCCTGCTTCCCAGGAAGAAGGGTGACCCGTCTACACAGCAGACATCCTCTAACACCTGCCGTGTTTCCTGGGCCGCCCCTGCAAGGCAGACGCTGGAACCGCCCTCTACTTTGAGATGAGGATACAGGTCAGAAGCTGGCCTGCTGAGGGGAGGTGGGATCTGAAGCCAGGCCCTCTGGCTCCAGAGCCCCCATTCCTAAACAGCCTGCCCCCTGTTTGCCGGGCAGGTGTGTGTGGGTAGCCACTCTTACCAGCTGTGCTATTTAAGCAAATGACTCACCTCTCTGGGCCTCAGTCTCCGCACCTACAACATAGAGCCCCCAACACCTTCATGGGGAGGTGGTGAGGGAAGGAGCTGGGTGAGGGATGCACCCAGGACTGAGCCTGCAGAGGTGAACTCCCTGGGGAGTCAGTAGGACAAGGACGCTGCACCGAGGGAGCTCTCAGACAAGGCTGAGAGTGCTCGGGGCCACCTGAGAGGGACAGAGCGGGGAGCAGACAGGGTGCGGCAGGGTCAGAGCAGCCACCTGCAGAGGTGTGGTCACCCCTGGCAGGAGGGCTGCGTTTTTCACAGACACTGCTGCCCACACCCTGAGTCTCGTTTCCAGGAGGCCTCTTTGCAAGCCCATGGGAAAGGGTCTTCCATCCCCTTGCCAGTGCTTGGCCCTGTGCCCTCTGACCTCGACATGCTGGGCATTCCTGGTGCCCGGGCCCCTTTGGAGGACCGAAGTGCCAGTTGCCCCTCCCCCCATTCACCCCTGGACTTTGCAGCTGATGGCCATCTCCCTGGCCCCCTGGCATGTCCAGAGACAGCTTGGGAGGGTGGAAGGGGGTGGGGGGGACAAGCACAGAGGCCCCCCTTACCACCTCCCCACCCTGCTGCTTCCCACATTGAGGTCACTAACTCTTCTAGCACCTTGCCGTCCCAGCCTTAAGCCCCACTGGAAAGGAGCCCACCCCCCAGCGCTTTGGGGTGTCCTTCCGAAATACGTGCCTAGCACGGTGCACACCCACGCCGCCAGTGACTACCCAAGGCCCTCGGGAGAGAGGCCAAAGCCCCCGCCTGGCTCTCAGTCTCCGCCACCCGCCACCACCGTTGATGGGGACCCGCCAGTCACGCGTGAGCGCCTGATGCCCCCAAGCACTCCTAGGACCTCCCCTCCCCCACAGCCTTTGCACCTGCGGTTTCTTCTGCCCAGGACGCTCTTCCTGTCCTCCTCCACCTGCGGAAGCCCTGCGCTTGCTTCATTCATTCAACACCCCTGGATGCTGTGCAGGCTCCCTCAGAGCCCCGGGAGGGGCTCCCACCTTCCCACCCACTCCACTCTGCACCCCATGGAGGTCAGATTGAGTTCCCTAAAATGTGTCAAAGAGCAAATGCCTCTCCTGCTCAAGAACCATCGATGGCTCCCACTGCCTTCCCCCTACCTGAGTCTGCTGCCCACCATCCCGCCGCTCCCAAGCATGCTCCAAGCTTGCTCTATGCCCTCCTTGGGGCTGGACACACCTGGGTTTCCATTTCGGTTCCCCTGTGACCTTGGATGTGTCACTTGCTCACTGAACAGCTGTCCCTCGCTGTCAATGGGAAGGTTCAACTATTTGAGTCTCTAAGCTCCCTTATGGCTCTGAGGTCATGATGCCGAAGGAAAAGCACGTTGTGAATGTCCCTTCACAGGGCACCACGCACTCGGGAAAGGGTCTCTCCAGCTGCCCGCAGCCAGCAAGCGCTGGTGATCATGAGGGGCTCATGCTCGTGACCCTGCTGTGGGACCTGCAGAAACTGCTAACCTTTGGAGTCTCCGAGAGAATTAAAATAGGAAACCGTCTCTGCCTCCCACATGGGGTAGACAGTTTTCACAGTTCACACACGGCACTTTGGCTCAGAGAACCTCGGCTGCCGTTCCAGCATTTTCAGACGTGACGACCAAGACTTTAAAATGGATAAAAAAGGAAAGGTGAGTGGTGATGCCGGCAGGATGTCTGCTCACCAGGGCCCCCACCTGTCCACCAGAACATGTCCTCTTGGTTCTGAACAGGTCCGAGGTGGGACATGCACACACACACACACACACACGGGTGAACATGCACACAAACGTGCTCACAAAGAAACGCATGTAAACACACAAACTCACAAACACCCACAAACCCCCACACAGCCAAACACACACATACACCCCCTCCCACCCACAGGCACGTCTACCAACCACACGCATGACAGGTGTCCTGGGTGCCCGCACCCATGCGCGTGTACACACCTCCCTCCTCGGGGTGATGTCCATTCCCCCGGACCTCCCCCTCCTGATTCCGGCCTGCCTCTAAGAGAATCTATGGGGTGACACACAAAGACACCAAGACACCCACACCCACGCACCTTCTCTGCTACCTAAGATGCACACGCAGCACGCAGATGTGCCCACGTGAACATCTCCTCAGGGTGGGTGCTCTGTGGAGAGGACGGAGCTCAGGCTTCAGGGCTCCTCGTTTGCAGGGTCCTTCGAGGGTCTGGCACAAGCGGAGGGTGGGTGGGAATGGGCAGCGACAGAAACCAAGGCTGGGCGCCAGGCCAGGGCAAGGCTGTTTGGCATCCATCCCACGAGGAGAAGGAGGAATTCAGATGCCCTGCACTCAGGCACAGAGCCGGTCCTGGGCGGGCCCTGGAGGGCACTGACCCCCATCATTCTGCCAACGAAGAAACCGAAGCCCAGTGTTGGGAAAGATGCCCCCAGGCTGGCCATCTTTCCACACCCAGTGTCCTCGCCTCTGGGGCCCAGACACGGTGGCCCTTCCTCTTAGCTGCCAGCCTGGTGTTAGGAAGAACTTCAGGGCGTGACCTCGGTCCACTCGAAACGCTGTTCTCCTGGAAGTGTCATCTGTTCAGTGGACAAATCTTGATGGAGCCCTCCTCTGCGCCAGGCCCCCAGGGTATGGAAATGAAAGGCGCCATCTAGAAGCTGGAGGCCTGGGATCAGCCTGAGCGAGGGAGGCCGCAGAGCAGAGCCGGGAGTCGGGGCAGGAGAGGCAGTCAGGAGGGGGACGCTGGAGGGGACGGGACAGGAGGGCGCACAGGAGCTACAAGTGGTTTGGCAGGGCTGGAGCCCCACAGGGGTGGAGCGGGTGCTGGCACGTGGCGTCAGCTTGCCTGAGTGCAGGGTGGGCTCCTGGCACGTGCAGCAAATCTTCTGGAGCTCCTGGCTCCAAGAGCCCAGAGGAGGAACTTCCCCCAGTTCCTAGCTAACAGTTTGCTTTCTGGGCAACCTTTACCATCTCCGAGTTACGTGCTCGGAGGAGATTTCAGGGTGTCACGCTGACATTTCTACTCCTCCAAGCTGCTTGTCACCTCCGTGCTTTATTTCCATGCGGCATAGAAGAGGGTGGTGTCTGGCCAGCCGTGGAGCCCAAGGAGTGGGTCTGGCCTTTTCTTGGGGAACATTTGAAAGGCTCTTGGAAGAACCCCGAATGCATATGGGAGGGGGCTGCCGGACCCACTGGAAAAGCTCCAGAGCAGGAGAGAAGAGAGTTCCAGACACCATGGGGACTTGCTGAGCCTCCAATCTAAGGAAAGCACCTCCTGGCGGGCTCCCCGTGACCAAGGGGTCGAGGTGGACAGGGCTGTAAGTCTGTGAAAGGTGACTGCCTGTCAGAAGCAGTGGACTTAGGGGCCAGCGGGCAGGACCTGAGTTTTGGTCGTGGCCCCCCTCTTTCTAGCTGTGGGATGCTTGTCTGCTTGACAAGGGCTCTGAGCTTCAGTCTCGATACCTCCAAAACTGGGATAATAATAAATAGCTTCCAGGGGTCCTGTGCTCTGTAAAATGTCCACGGTTTGTAAAGTGGAAAAAACCATCTGTACATGAAGGATGATCATTTTCCTCAATGACAAACAGGTTGGAAGGATGGACCTGAATCCCTGTGTCACCACCAGAAGCAGAGCCACCCACTAAAGGAGTTTGCTTGCCCAGGGCCGATGGAGGCGGGACCCCTCCCATCTTCATGAAGCCACTGGATTTGGTGCGGGCCACGTTTGTTAGCACAGCTCAACCGTCACCCTGACTCACACATGCTCCTTTGCTGTTCACCCTCACCGGATGGTACTTCATCCTCTAAGCATCGTTTCACCTGAACTGTGAAAGGAGCAGAAACCAGCCTGGAGGGGGCTGTGGGTGGAGCCTGAGGAAACGGAGTGAACATAACAATTCTTACAAGATGTCTTCACTGGAAGGTCATGCAGAGTCAAGGCGTTTTTTAAAAAGATCTTAAGCTTATTTAAATATTGATGGGAAGGAACAAGATGTGGGGAGGGGCCAAGGTGAATGTATAGGAGAGGGGTAATTCATTGATTGCATAAGGTCCCTGAGAAGGGAAGGAGATAAGATTTGATGCACAGGTGGAGGAATCAGCCGTATGTAGGAGAGTAGACCCGTCTCAGGGAGCTGCTATGGGTATTTAATAATATAAACCGGGCTTCCCTGGTGGTGCAGCGGTTGAGAGTCCGCCTGCCAATGCAGGGGATGCGGGTTCGTACCCCGGTCCGGGAAGATCCCACATGCCGCGGAGTGGCTGGGCCCGTCAGCCATGGCCGCTGAGCCTGCGTGTCCGGAGCCTGTGCTCCTCAACGGGAGAGGTCCGTGTACCGAAAAAAAAAAAAGTAATAATAATATAAACCATGTCAAGTCTTCAGCAAGGTGGACTGCACATAGTAAAAACTATTCTGTGTTAAATATATTATCTGAGAATGAGAATAAATGTTCATTTGGGTCAAAAGCCTTTCAGACATCTATTGAGATAATCATATATCTTTTCTTATATAACCCACTGATACAACTTCTCATACTAATAGATGTTCCTTAACATTAAACCATTCTTACATTCCCAGAACAAAGTCTACTGGACTTGGATGAATAATTAAGATGCTGTTGAATTTGACTTGTGAGGAGTTTATTTAGAATTTCACATCTGCTTTCTCAAGTGAGACTGGTCGATCATTTCATTTTGAGGTTACCTTTGATAGATTTTTGGTGACAAGATTATTTTAACTTTGCAAGATCATTTGGGTAAATTTTGGTCTTTTTATTGAAATACAGTTTAGTTACAGTGTTGTGTTAATTTATTGTCTACAGCAAAACGATCCAGTTTATATATATATATATATATATATATATATTTTATTCTTTTCCATTATGGTTTATCATAGAATATTGAATATAGTTCCCTGTGCTATATAGTAGGACTTTGTTGTTTACCCACGCTACATATAATAGTTTGCATCTGCTAACCCCAAATTCCCACTCCATCACTCTCACACACACACCCCTTGGCAACCACAAGTCTGTTCTCTATGTCTGTGAGTCTGTTTCTGTTTCATAAAAGTTCATTTATGTCATATTTTAGATTCCACATATAAATGATATCAATTTTGGTCTTTTCTATGCTTTGGAAAAGTTACTCATCTGTTCCTTAAATAACCTAAACAACTTACATATAAAACTACCTAGCCCACAGCCTTCTTTTGAAAGTATTTTTATAAAACCTTCAATGTCGACTTACAATTATTAATATTTTTGAAGTTTTTGATATCTTCTCAAAATTTTTGGTAAGTTGCAGTACTCCAGATAATTGCTTATTTTCACTGAGATTTTGAAAGTATTCATATAATTATATATATTATTCTTTTTGTAAACCACCCCTCTGAAGTTCTGCCCTCTTTGTCATATTGTTTGTATTTTGTACGTTGTTATTTAATTAAAGTCACCAGATTACTGAAGCTTATTTTTTCAAATTGACTCACATTTATAGGTCAGCTCTGTTTTTTACTGCATTAAGTTTGGATTGACATATATACACTAATATGTATAAAATGGATAACTAATAAGAACCTGCTGTATAAAAAAATAAATTAAATAAAATTCAAAGAAAGAAGTTTGGCTTCATCTTTTTTGTTTTATTGGGGCTGCTTTTCCCTCCTTTCCTAATTTATGGAATTGAATGCTTAAATCATACACATTTTAGCTCTCTTTTTGGATAAATAATTCATTTAATAACTATGACTCTGCCTGGGAGAATAGCTTTATTCTTATTAGGTAGAGAGTTTTTATTTTCATTACTTTCAAAATATTCTGTAAATGTATTTTATCCCTCTATGTTCCCATTGTTATTAAAAATACTTTTTTAAAAGAAATAGTTATTTATGGTTTAATTTTGTTTTGATCAGAAAATGTGATCTGTGAAATTTATGTTTTGGGGAACACAGTAAGATTTTTACGACCTAGCATATGCTCAACCCTGGTCAATGTCCCACAGATGCTGGAAAATAAAGCGATTTCTTTACTTGTGTGTGATTTTACTTGTGTGTGAAAAGGTAGACACTTTATTGATATTATCATTCAGACAGTCTTTGCCTTTTATTAAAATATTCAACATTTACAGCCTTCTTTCTGTCATCTTATTCTATGCTTTCTGTTTCTTAGTTCCCTTATTATTCTTTGTTTTCTATTTCTTGCTATCTATGTAAAGTGATGCTCACTTTTACCTGTCCCTGTGGAGAAGGAGGAGGGAGGGATGATGGAGGAAATGTTTAGGCGTGGTCATTTGCTCACAATCTCAGGTGAGGTGACGGCTACACTGTTGCACACCTATGCCAAAATGTAAATTGTACATCTGAAATATGTGCAGTTATGTCTGTTATACCTTAATAAAGCCGTTTTTTAAAATGCCTGCCACATTGTTCCAAAAGATCTGAATACTCATTGGAGATCAACCCATGGACCTCAGGCTCCCTCCCCGGCAGTGGCCCAGCTTTGTGCAAACATTACATTTGTATGGATCTTCCTCTTTCCTACAAATGTGAAAAACCCTTCTACAGTGGCTTTTTTTCATCTAATATATTTTGGTGCAAATTTTTAGTGCCATTAGTGATCTCCTTTAAGAT
This sequence comes from Monodon monoceros, assembly GCF_005190385.1. Lineage (NCBI taxonomy): Eukaryota > Metazoa > Chordata > Mammalia > Artiodactyla > Monodontidae > Monodon > Monodon monoceros. The sequence continues at coordinate 168,788,753 of NW_021703778.1, forward strand.
AATCAAATGCTTATAGGCTTATATCAAGCTTATAGGCTTATATCAAATCAGGCTTATATCAAGAACAAATGTAAGAACAACGTAATACGGCTTGACGGATCACTATGTACTTTTAGTAATTCATCCTGCTTTCCTTCCTCCCTGCCCTTCCCCAAGTCTTTGTTGTTTCAATTGGGGGTTACAGATGAAGCTTATTTAAAGAAACATTTTTTTTTATTTTATAAATTTTTTTTCATGGTTTTTTTTTTTTTTTTTGCATTCTATTGTGTGGCCCAGTTTACAGCAGCATTTATACATACACTTGTATGTTTAGTTGGTTTTCATGCTTCTTTTTTTTTTTTTTTTAATTTATTTATTTGGTTGTACTGGGTCTTAGTTGCGGCATGTGGGATGTAGTTCCCTGACCAGGGATCGAACCTTGGCCCCCTGCATTGGGAGTGCAGAGTCTTAGCCACTGGACCACCAGGGAAGTTCCTGGTTTCCATGTTCTCGCCAGCCCTTTTATACTACTGGTTTCCATTCTTGAGATCTTCATTTGGACTCATCTCTCAGTTGGCTATACACTGTTGGATAATTTTTTAAGGTAACATAAGCTGTATCTCTCCCAGTCTCTGCCTATCCAAGAATATTTGCCTGTAACCTTTGCTCACGAATGACACTTGGCTGGGGACGTAACTTTTGGTCCACAAATTTTTCCCCTCAAAATCCTGAAGAGAGCATTTATTTTCTTCTAGTGTTGAGTATTCAGAGGAGAAATCTGGAATGAGCCTGTTTGTTCTTTCTTTGTAGGTAGCCTGTTTCTTTAATACCTCTCTGCTTAGTAAAGAATACTTGGGAAACACAAAGAAAAATAACTGATTGCCTATAATTACACCAAACATAGATAAGATTGTTAATACTTTGGTGTCTGTCTTTTTGATCTTTTTTCCCCTATATCAGATACAGGGAGTTCCCTGGTGGCCTAGTGGTTAGGATTCCGGGCTTCCACTGCTGTGGCTCGGGTTTGATCCCTGGTTAGAGAACTGAGCTCCTGCAAGCTGCACAGCACAGCTAAAAAAAAAAAAAAAAACAATCACACATACACGCCTGAACTGAGAAGAAGACCTACAGATAAAAATGTACCAGAAATGTTTGGTTGAAATTTTTCAGCCCTTTGGAAGAGAATTAGTAAGTGAATCTTCTCTGAATGCCATTTTTATTAACAGAAAATCAATTTCTCCTTGAGCTCATACACTTAATTTTAAACAAATATTTAAAGAATACCTATGGGAATGGGGGCACGTATTAATTACTAACCTGTATGTGCCGATCACATGCCTCACCATCATTACGTGTGGGGGCACCAGCATCCACTCGGGGCTGAAGGCGGAAACCTGGGGACCCCCATCTCCCGTCCCTCACACCCTCCACGTCTGACCAGTGGGAAGCCCTGTCCTGCCCAGTCGGCCTCCTTGCTGTCTCCTCCTCTCCTTTCCTGCTGCCCCTGCCCTAGTTGAGGTTGCCCCATCTCTCACAGTGACCACTTTGCTCCCAGCACGCTCACTCCAGGTGTATCACACGAATCCCAGCTCCCTGATACTTCACCAGGGCCCCTGGGTCTTTGCATTTCACATGCTCTTCCATCTTCCAGAATGTTCTTACATTCCATAACCATCTCCTCCCCATCACCTCCTCTCCGGAGTCCTAGTTATCCCCAAAGAGTATTCCTCTGCCGTCCCAGTTCACCATTATTTCTATACTTTGACCAAAGACCACCTCCTCCAGGAAGTCTTCCCTGACTCCCTCTGAACTTCCCAGCACTTTCTCCATCCTTCCCAGAAATACTTGTTACCTTGGAAGATGATTTTTAAAGTTGTTTTTAATACCCTTTCCAAACCAAAACTCAGTGTGTGTGATCTTTCTGGGACAAATGTTCTCTGGTAGGGAAAAAAAAACGTTGAATGAGCTTGGAAATTTTATGGGAAGTCTAGGATAGGTGGTTGCTAGATTGTTCTTCCTCCTCTAAGACAAAATATAACAAAATAGGGCCAGACCTGCTTAACCATTCACAACCCTTTGAGCCTCAAGTTTTCCATCTGGGAAGTGGGGATAGTAATGTTGTCACTGGGAGTACTTGGTAGGAGAAAGAAGAACAGGAGATAATGGGGTTATAATGAATGAAATGGGCTTTGAAAATTACAAACTCTGTCAGTGCTAGATAATAAATCCCCTGTGATCAGCTCCACGAGTGTCTCCTCTTTTTGTCCCCTCCGTCCCCCATGTCCCTGTTATGGAACACTCAGAAAATCCCCTCCACCCGGCCTGAGAATTTCCATCATCACCATGTAACCATTTCCCCCTCTTATGGAAAACAGATGGGATTAACAGATTGTATCTATTGTCTCTTGTTCTTAAGCAAGGTACACAAGGATCTGTGTGTCCCCTTACAGAAGACAGGCAGGCTCTATCACTGCCACAGGGAAGGGAACATGTGAGGTCTGCAAATACCCTCAGAGTTCCTCTCTGTTTAGAAATCAAGCTTGCTTGGTGTATCAGTAAGGATCGTGTTCAACCACATGTGACTGAAGATCCAAAATAACAGCGACTTGAACACAAGAGAAATGTGTTTCTCTTTCACACTAAAGAGATCCAGAAGTAGGAAATACAGAACTGATATGAGGGACACAGGGCCATCAAGAACCTTGGTTCTTTCTAGCACGCTGCTCCACCTTCACTAAAGTGTGACCCTCGTGATCTAAAATGGCTGCTAGGGTTCCATCTATCACATCCATGTTCCAGACAGCAGGACAAAGGAAGCATCAAAGAAGGGCACGCTCCTAACTTTTTAAGATGAATTCCTGGAAGTCCCACAGGACACTACTGTTCATATTCCGCTTGGCCATAAATTACTCACTTAGCTACAAGGGAAGCTGGGAAACAGTCTTTGGGATGGATAGCTATGTGCGAGGTAAAAATCAAGACACTGAGATGGCCCCGTGTAAGGTTAGCTAGTAGAAGATTCCAGGGACTCCTGAAAGGAGAAAGCATGGTAAGGAACAAGAGATCTTACCAGGTGATTTTGGTTTCTTGGGTGGGGGGGTGCAGAGCTGGTTGCTGGAACACTATCTGATCAGCCACCCTGGCACAAAAAAAGAGCATCTAAAAAGCCATACCTGGGAGTCCCAGCCAATCTATGTTGGGACCATCGTTCTCTAGTGGCTGTGACGAAGGCCCGCAGCCTCAAGGGGGATTGTCTGAGTCAGATTCAGTTGTGACACAAGGACCAAAGCCTTTGCTGAGTCCCTGCCTAGAGTATTTGGATCATGACCAAAGGCGACTTTAGGAAGGGAAGCACGACCTTTCACTCCAGGACCCACAGGGATGATGAACTCTGAGTCTGATTAATTTGAGTAGTAAAAGACCTGTGTGTTCATTTTGTATCCCAAGTGCTAGATGAGAAAGACTCAGTTGTACTTGGAAGTGTGGAACTTGGTCTCAGTGTTCGTGGGACCTGAGCTCCTTTTTTGCTGGGGAATCCTCACGTATAAAAGCAGGAGGGTGTGATGGGGGAAACTGGGACAGATTTCGCGTGTGCCTCCATTAGCCTCACACTTTCGTCTTAGACAAACAGAGAGCCGGTGCCGTAAAGTACGGAGCCCAGAAGGGCACTTACAGGTCACGTGCGCACACACACACTCACACACACACAGCCTTCCTTCTCAGATGAGGAACAAAGCCAGAGAGGGAAAGACCTGGCCAAGGTGGCCCAGGATGGAATCCGTTGTCAGGAGGTAACCCAAGAGGGAGGTAACCATGAGAAGACTGCCCAAAAGCCACGAATGTGGGGAGATTAACTGACTGCCATTTGACCTGGAAGGTGGCGGAGGTAATTCTTCCCGGAGGCAGATAAGCCAGTCCCTAAGGAAGCGGGGCCCATCGAGGGACTCTCTGATGACCATCACGCCACGGGGCTTGCTCCAACCCCTGGAGCCCGTTCAGAATTCAGCAGCAAATGGGAAAATCTGCAGAGATGCAGACATGGCCACCCAGCTTCCCAAGCAGAGGGGCGTGACCAAGTGGGACCACATGTGACTATGGGGCAAATCAATCGGTGCTGAAAAAGTGCCAAGTCAGGTGCCCCAAAGTCCTCCATGTCTGCCCTGAAGGGCCAGACATGCAGCTGGACATGTGCACTGATGGGAAGGACCCTGCCCTGGCATCCAAGGACCTGCCCTGGACACCTGAGGAATCTTAGGCAGGTCTTACAATGTCCCTGAGACTCTGCCCTCATCCACGAACCGGGGCCTCTGGACTTCCTGATCTCCAAGTCCCATCGCAGCTCTGTGAGTTCTGCTCTCTGCAGGGAGGTCGGTGGAGAGAGACCTAAGCCTACCAGGGGAAGGAAGGATGTGGCAGGGAGGCAGGAGGGAAGCATCCAGCCATCTGTGTGTCTGAACCTAGATTTCAGTCTCCGCGTAGCCATTACTCCTCTGTGCCTCTTTCCTCCCTGCCCTCTACATCACTGGATAATTGTGAGGATAGAAGCATAATGCTTTGCCAGCTGTCAGACACTAAAGTGCCACGCACAGGTGGGCATTTTTCAATTTGTATTTTTAGTTAATTGGATGGAGAATCAAGAGATGCCTGTCTTGCAATCTTGGGTGAGGCCCTTCTTTCTGGCCTCCGTTCCTCGTTGCTCCAGTGAGAGGCTGGTCCACTGGAAGAGCCCAAAGGCTCCTGCGCTCATGTATCATCTCCTCTGTGAACCAGGTACTGTCTCACCTGAGCCTCAAACACCTGAGGAGGTAGATGGGGTTAGCGCTGGACTCCTACGTGCTCGGACTCCAAAGCCTGCGCTGAGCATAGTGCTGGGCTGATGTGGCCCACTTCCCATCTCCAGTCCTGCAGGGGCGGTGGGAGAGGGCGTGCTTGTATTCCAGTATTTAGGACTGCCCACTACGTTATTACATTTGTGTTTTATTTGTCTCTAAGCGCCACATTGATGAGTAAACCTCCGTCTTGTGCATCCTGGCTTTAGTTCGTTTAGGTGTCCATCTTGGCTTGCTTGCATTGCAAGCCATTTCAGGTAGATGGAAAGGAGCGAATCCTATGCTATCTGCCCATCTTGACTCCATCCCCCTATTCAGGCAGCGTATTTTTTTTAACCCCTGAGGGCTATCCTCTAGGGGTATAGAGCAAACAAAGACTTCGTAAAATACTGTGGAATTTTGCCAGGGTTTCAAACATCTGGAACTGCCACATGGTATTTGTTGGGGTTCTAGGCAATGTCTTGGGTAACGTTTGTGGGGGTCCCAGAAATCCTGATGGAGTTCCAGGAGGGCTGGTGGAGGACCACCGGTCATTTCACAAGTTGGGGGAGAGATCCCACGGGCTGGGAACTGGGTTGGAAAGCCACGAAGATCAAGTTTAAGAATGGGGTAGATGCAAAGGGCTCGGCATGCCAAGATTCAGAGTTGGCCAAGCCCAGGCCAGATACCCAAGGAAGAGCAGAATCGGTCCACGCGAAGGATCTAAGAGGAGGGAGGGCCTGCATGAGAGCCTTTCTAAAAGACAATGAAGAAAGAGGTCCTGCCTTTGGGCTCTAAGAGGCCTGGCCAGAGAAGCCAGGTCCCACCTTCCAGGTGGGCACAGTTGGGCAGAAGTCCCCAAAGGGAATCAGAGACCATGACAGGGAGTGACATTTAGAAGATGTACGTGGATCTGGAAGGTTAAGTTCATAAAAGGGAAAACATGTTTTAGTATACCCCTGAACCATGAATCTCCTAATACTATCCTTTTATGCTTATTCTTTCAACTCCCAACCCCCCTGTGATTCAGGGTCCCACCACTCCACTCCTTCTGCCTCTTTCTGCCCCAGGACTCAGCCCTGTGCACAGAGGCCTCACGTATCAGGCTGGCTGGCATCACCAAGACCCCCATGACAGTAATCGTGGAACCAGAGCGTTATTCCATATTCCAAAGGTATGAATGGAAGTTCAGTTGAACCCATGTTTCCAGCCTCACCAACAAACTAAAAGAGCACATGACTTTGCTTTAGGGGACCTCCATCAGCCTGGCTACGTCAGCACCCATTAGCAGTTTTACGCATCTTTGGTTAAAAACCCCGAGAGCAAATCAAATATCACCTTAACATTTTATTGTGTTCAGTAGACATTTTTTTCCCGAAACATGGGTTTCCTGGTATGGTTGGGGTAAGTTAAGCCAAAAGGAAACCACTGGCCTTTGTCTGTGGCCTAACCCCCTACTGAACCCTGGGGTCAGGAGAGCAGAAGCCCCAGCTCCCTCACTGCCACAGATGCCTCGTTCAAGGTGGGGAAGCTTGGTGACAGCTCCACCAATATATTCGTTTAATGAACAAACGTGGGGCCCATGTGGCACTGTTTCCTGTTCCTACCTTCTAATGAAAGCCCACAGCCCCCCACAAAGTCTCCCCGCTACACACACGCATACCCACCAGCTCAGGTATTTGGGGGACTCCCTCTGGAGGATCTTAGGCAGCCTTCTGCACAAGAACAGTAGCAGTGGGACAGTCACAGGGTGGCCCCACCTTTCCCCTCTGGTTCCAGCCCCTCCACCACATATCCGCCCCCCGCCTGATATCAGCACCCCAGAAAGACACCCACTGCTCCTGCAGGTCGCCCTGCATTTCCTGGGCACCGCTGTCTGCTAACTGCCCCCCACATTCCCCCCCGCTGGGACCCTGAAGGCATGCAAGATTCTCCAGGCTTCTCAGAGAGCTCTGGATGGAGGCAGAGGAAGGACCCTCTCCTGGGGGGAGGCTCGTGGACCCAGGCCTCATCTGCATTGCCTGTTATTCTGACGACTGAAGTCTGGGTGAAGGAAGTTGATATTTTCACTAGGTTACTCACCAACAGCGTGCCAGCGGAAATTAACAACGGCCATCTGAGTGGCATCCATTCGTGCACCGAACGGGCATCTTTTGACCAACACCGTGCTAGGTGTTTCAGGTAGGTGAATTAGACTCACAAGGAATGAAATACATCAATAAATAATTCAGAAGAGTAAATTTTGTTGTTGTTGTTGTTGTTGTTTTTTGCGGTACGCAGGCCTCTCACTGTTGTGGCCTCTCCCGTTGCGGAGCACAGGCTCCGGACGCGCAGGCTCAGCGGCCACGGCTCACGGGCCCAGCCGCTCCGCAGCACGTGGGATCTTCCCAGACCGGGACACGAACCCGTGTCCCCTGCATCGGCAGGCGGACTCCCGACCACCGCGCCACCAGGGAAGCCCAGAAGAGTACATTATTTTAGAGCAGAGGTTGGCAAACTTTTTCTGCAAATGGCCAGAAAGGAACTATCTGGGGCTTTGTGGGTCATGCGGTCTCTGTCACTACTCGACTCTGCTGCTGTGCGCAGCATGACAGCAGCCAAAGCGAATGGGTGTGTGTTTCAATAAAACTTTATTTATAAAAATAGGCAGCGGGCTGGATTCAGCCCTCAGGCTATGGTTTAGAGTAACATGAGCTGCTGCCATGCATTGATTTCTGGTCCGTGGGCAGCTCCCCTCTAAGTTTTGATTCAGACCCTCAGAGTTTGGTGAATACCTGGCCTTCTGCACAGACAGGTGACAAGGAAATTACCAGACGTATTTATAAGGCACAGAGGTGCTGATTAAGTCTAGAAAGGACTGAGGTTTTTGTTTTTGTTTTGGGTTTTTTTTTTTTACATCTTTATTGGAGCATAATTGCTTTACAATGGTGTGTTAGTTTCTGCTTTATAACAAAGTGAATCAGCTCTACATGTACATATATCCCCATATCTCTTCCCTCTTGCATCTCCCTCCCTCCCACCCTCCCTATCCCACCCCTCTAGGTGGTCACAAAGCACCAGGCTGATCTCCCTGTGCTATGCAGCTGCTTCCCACTAGCTATCTACCTTACGTTTGGTAGTGTATATACGTCCATGCCACTCTCTCGCTTTGTCACAGAGGTTTTAAAAGAGTCACCGAAGTCACTCAGCCGCCAGAGGGTGAAAAGAGTGTTCGTTCTTCACTAAGAACAGGAGGAAGAGGAGTGAAGCGGGGATGGGGCAGAGGAGAGGGCCGGCCCTGAGTAAGGGGGCTTTGCAGGCAATGCTCAAGGGCCCAGGCTTCATCTTGAAGACAACAGAGAACCAGAAGGGGAGCGAGATGATTAGGTGTGGATCATATGGTACCCCTGTGGTCAGCAGAGGACGGCTTAGAGAGGAGCACGACTGGAGGCCAGGGAATCAAAGAGCTCTTCAGCAGTACTGAGGACCAGAAAGCAAGAGGTTCTAGATCATCTTAGGATGTGACTCCACGAAATTCCCGGATGGGGTTGTAGGTGGGCAGCTTTCCTGGTTGGGTGAGTGGGTGGGTGGTAGAGCCTTCGCAGAGATCAGGAAGCCAAGGGGAGCAGATGTGGGGAGAGGGGATGAGATTTTTGGACGTGCTGAATTGTCGGTGTCGGAGGATGTCCAGGTGATGAGAATGCTGGGCCCGGCGGGCTGCCGGCCAAGGTCCTGGAAATCATTTCACAAACCGAACCAGCAGGGCGTGAGGCCACCAGCCAACACTTGTGCCGAGGAGCTGTCTGGAGAGAGACGGGCTGGGTGCAGTGCGGGGGACGGGTCACGATTTACACCGAAGAATATTGATTTCAAACAGGTGGAAAATACGAGCCGTCGAGGGTAGACAGGAAAAAGACCTCGACACCCATTCATCAGGGGCCGCGGATCAAGGAGACCAGATGTTGCTGCACAAAAAATGCAAAGAATTTCATAATTTATCCCCCAGACAAGAAGGGCCTGTTAAGGTCAGGGCAGGCAGCCTAGAGTTGCTGGTCGGCCGGGAACTCTCCGGCAGGGCTGGGGTGGTGTGACCACGCGTTACCAATGGATGCCAGGTGGTGTCAGACACACACCTCCATAAACACCTGCACTGAGGGCAAAGATGCCTCCACGGACAAGCCGCAACATCTGAATCCAAGTGTCCAAAGCTGGGCTCCTGGAGGGAGCCTGGATGACCCGGGCACTCCGAATACCCCTCCTCTCTGGTGCACTTGTGACCTGAAAACCCAGTGTCACTAAAGTCCCCCACTGGGGGCCAGGCCCATCCGTGTTGTTGAGTCCTCACCACTGCCCAGGCTGTAGGGCTCACTCCTGCCATTTGTGGGGGGAGGGGGGGGGGGACAACGGGCGGAGAAGGAAGGAATTTGCCCAGTTCCTACTGCTGGAACCAACACAGCACATTTCCACACAAGCTTTGGAGTTAGGACTGAGGATCAAATGAATTCTTTTTCTAAGATGTTTCAAGAATGAATGTCTGGTCAGTTAAAACCCACTTGAACTCCCAAACCCAAGTTCCTTCTTTTAAACTGTACTGTTTCCCTAGGTACATGTGATGGTGTATAAGAGGCACCTGGGTGTTTTACACATGCAGCGTTGCTCGTTATTTCCTTCTGAATAAGATACAAACCAGAGTTATGGCCTCTACCATCAGGCACAACAAAGTCTCATGTCCTGCAAAAACAAGGACTCTCAGCTGGTGGGGCCTGGATTCAAACTGAGCCTGTGACACACAGGAGGAGACACCAAGGAGTGGGAGCTGAGAATCCCCAGTGGCCCAAATTCTCAGCAACGCATCCGAAGAATCCTACACCAAGACCAAGTGGGATTTTCCCTGGGAGGCATGGATGGTTCAACATACACAAATCAATGTGATATACCACATTAATAGAATGAAAGATAAAAATCATGTGATCATCTCAATAGATGAGGAAAAAGCACTTGACAAAAAGCAATATCCTTTCATGATAAAAATCCTCAACAAACTTGGTAGAGAAGAAACATACATACGCATAATAAAGGCCATCAATGACAAGTGCACAGCTAACATCATCCTCAACAGTGAAAGTCTGAAAGCTTTTCCCCTCAGATCAGGAATAAGACAAGGGTGCACACTCTCACCACTACTATTCAACATGGCCCTGGAAGTCCTAGCCACAGCAATTAGGCAAGAAAAAGAAATAAAATGCATCTAAATCAGAAAGGAGGAAGTAAAATTGTCATTATCTGCAGACGACGTGGTCTTAAATATAGAAAATCCTATAGACCCCTCAACAACTGTTAGGCTCAAAAAAACTGTTAGAACTAATCTACAAATTCAGTAAAGTTGTAGGATGTAAAATCAACATACAGAAATCAGTTGCGTTTCTGCACACTAACAACAAAACATCTGAAAAAGAAATTTTAAAACTATCCCATTCACTATAGCATCAAAAACAATAAAATACTCAGGAGTAAATTTAACCAAAGACATGAAAGATCTGTACAAAGCTACAAGGCTTTGACGAAAGAAAGTGAAGAAGGCGCAAACAAGTGGAAAGATATCCCGGGTGCATGGACTGGAAGAATTAATATTGTTAAAATGTCCAATACTACCCAAAGCCATCTATGGATTCAATGCAATCCTATCAAAATTCCAACTGGCTCCTATTTCTCTTTGAAGGGGACCTCATTAAAAGTCATCAGCCCATCACAGTCCCCTCGCCTGTCCTCCAAGGGACACTACCGGTCTACTCGGCCCATCAAGAGCTCTGTGGGGACACGGTCTGAATCACACTGCCCAGGCGAGGAGATGCCGACGGCAGTGGGGTCTGCGCTCGAGCCCCCAGAAAGCAACAATGACGAGAGCCTAAGAGCTTGTCAGGGAAGGGGACCTGGGAATGACCATCTATGGGCCAGAAATTCCCCTGGAGGGAAGGGTCACTGCTCTTCCATGCCCACCTCTGGGTCTGGCAGGCATATGTGGCAGTGGCAGGGGCAAGGGGGGGCCAGTGGGACAGGAGGATGGAGGAACACCGAGGAGGGAGGAAGGAGGCCCCCAGGGGCAAGGCGTTGGAAGGAAGCGCAGATTCCAGGTGGGGAGACGCAGACCTCTGGGCAGCGGAGGGTCTGGGGGTGGCTGACTCAGTGATTTTCAGGGAGGAGAACCCCTGGCCAAGTTGTGTGTGGGGCCTGGCCCCCGCCCTTCAGGCTCATCACTTCCTTTGCTGGGTGCCCACGGCCCCTGGGCATCCTCTCCCATAACCCTGACTTCAGGGTACCACATCATTGCCCGTTTTCTGTCTCCCTCCAGGCTGGGCTCTCCATGTGTTCACACCATTACTGAGAAGGAACAGATGGGCTTTTCCAGAAGTTGGAGGGGCAGGGGGTTGGAATGGGGCGGAACGGACGAGGAGGCGGAATGAGGTGGGCTTCCTTCTCCTCTGCCCCCCACAGGCCCCCTTAGTCCCGAGCTAGCGGCTGGGCCCCAGTGAGGGAGCCAGCAGACAGCAGCGTCCTGCCTACCGGGAGCAGTGACTCAGCCACCATCTGTTATTTAATGAGAGGATGACAAGCCAATTGGCGTGTTTCCCCCGCTTCTCTTTAATATGGCAAATCGAGAAATGTGACTTTCTTGATCTATATTTTAATGATTCTGACTCGCTCACTCTTACTTCTCTTAATTCATCAGTAAATAAAGCTGTGATTTGCCCAGGAATCCCTACTGGGGTTTCTTCTGATTTTGCTTCAGGAGTTTGGGTCTTTTGGGGGGAGTAGGAGGGTTTTGCCAGGTTACACCCTTCCTGACTCTGCCACTGGAAGGGGCCAAGTTCAACCCCAGGGTGCTCCTTGAATCAGAAAGAAATGGGGCCCAGGAAGGCCCCCCCAACCCAGCCCACTTGAGAGAGGCCAGGCCACCGTAGCGGGTGACAAGCTGGCCTTGCCATGCGTTTGAAGTCTGAGGCTGTACTGTCCCAGGTGGGCTCCGCAGCCAACCCTGCACGACCCTGGATGGGTCCTTCTCCCCCTCAGGCCTTGGGTTCTCAGGCTGTAGGAGGGAGGCCCGGTTGATCCCAGAGGTCCTGTGATTCGGCGGTGCAGGTCGGGGTTCTTCTGGACAGATTTTCTGGTGGTTTGGATGAGCACCATGTTCTTGCTTTCCCTGCTCACTCCTCATATGACCTCAGGCAAGTTCCCCATGTGGGGACCGAGCCTTCCGCTCTGGGCTGTGCCCAGGGAAGGGTGACAGTGCCCACGCTCCTCTCAGAGCCCAGAGGAACGCGTGCAGCCTCCCCTGGGAGAAGGAAGCTCCCGGGGAGGGCAGCTGGGTCCATTAGCAACACGCTCCTCCTGGCTGGCAGGAGGGGGCTCAGGTCTGTGATGGGAGAGGTGCTCCTCTCCCCGGGCCCCTGCTCTCTTTGATCCCCTAACCCCTCTGGAGTTTTGTAGTAGCTTCAAGCTCAGGAGGCCACCCACCTAGTGAGGACATGGGTTCGGGAGGGTGACAAACCAGGGTTTGGATCTGTTTGTCGGCTGTGTGACCCTGGGCCAGAGACCCCTCTGAGACTCAGTTTCCCTATCTGTTCAGCAGGGCTGAAAACCCCACTCACCACTGGCAGAAATAATGTGAAAAGTCAGGGGAGGGACTGCTGGGTTCGCCCCGCTGGTGACAAGTTCGGCCATAGTGCCCAGGTGCTGTGCCCCTCTGCTCCCAGCAGAAGCCACCAGACCCCTCCCTGGACGGAGGGCCCTGGGGTTGGGGGCGGGGGCCTGGGGGGGGGGGCTGGGATCTGGCCACGTGCTCTGCCTCAGTCCAAGAGCCATGCTCACGTGACCATCGGCAGCGGATTGATGAAATTAAGCACAGATGGCTACTTTGTTGTTGTTCTTTGAACTGACAGCTGCTGGTATAAAAATAAATTAAATTAAATTTCACATAAGTCAGACTTTTCTGTATTTTTTTTAAAATGATCTAAGTTTTTTTGTGTGGTTGTCATTAAATTGTTTTCTTTCTTTTTAACATACGGAGGCAGAGAAAACTCCAGGGCAGCAGAAACAAGAATGAGAAGGCGAATGCCCCAGGGCGACCCCTAGATTTGGAGAAAAGTCCCATCCTACCTTCCCACAGCCCCACCTCCCTTTCCCCAAGGTTTTTGAAAGACCACAGAGCTGCAGGGTTAAAAAAAAAAAAAAAAAAAAGTCTTGGCTCCTTTGTCCCAAGAGGCATGGGCCAGGGAGTCAATTGGTGCGAATTTGAAGCCAGGCTCTGCAGCCAGTGTCTGTGCCCTTGAGAAGTCGTTCAGCTGCTCCACGTCCCTGTCCCTACCTGTAAAGGAGAGAAGTGATGATGCCTCCCCAGGAGGTACCTAAGTGCTCAGAATTCTTGGCTTGTCATCACCTGTATGACCTGGGAATATAGAGAATCCTCACACGGAAGGATTATTATGAAGGTTAAATGCAAGAGGAAATATGGAAAGAAGCCCCCAGCAACCCCTGTCCCCTGGCAGGCTCTCAAAACCACTCCCCGTGGCTGGCCTCACCCACCCACTCAACCCCCCTCCTGCCTCCCTTCCCCATACCCTGTGCTCTGGGTCCATGGTGGGCACAGCCGCTCAACACACAGGAGAAGGAGTGGGCAGCCCTCTATCTCCCGCCCCTGGTGTCTCCATCACCCTCCCTACGGCTATGTTCTTGGACAGCCCACCTACTGGCCACAGCCAAGTGGTCCAGCGGGGAGCACCTGGCCCAGGCAGGCCAATCAGAGCCCTTCCCTGAGGTTTTTGTAACGAGAGAGAGAGGTTGATCTTGTATACGGTGGTAAGCTGTGAATCTTTGGAGAAGGTGGTCTGGAGAGAGAGGATGAGGCTAGTCCACAAAGAGGCGGAGATGGGGAGAAAAGCCCAGGGGCCTTTCATTCCCTGGGCTCACTCTTTTCCTGCATTTCTGCTGCACCCTCACCCTTCCCACAATTCAGCTGTTCACCTCGGCTGTGGACTTCTTTCCGCTTAAGCTGGCTCCAGCTTGGTGGCTGTCACTGCAGCCAAAATACCCTATTCGTCCCTCCCAGACCAGTGGAGGAGAAAGTATACACTACTGACAATAGCCGTAGGGAGAACCCACAAAGGGTCGTAGGAGGGGTGAGATAAAAAGCGGTGGGCACCCTGGAAGAGAGAGACCAATGCTGACAGGGAGTCTGAAAGCTTTCTGTAAGGAGGTGGTACTAGAAGTGAGATGGGAGAAACAGGGCAGCTCTGGACATATGGAGAGGCGGAGGGGGCCTTCCATGCAGTGGGAGCAGTGTGGGCAATGGCACAGAGGTGGGAAAGACAGGCACGTGTTACATACGTGGTGAAACAGTGGGAAAATACACTAGAGAAGTGCGCAGGGTCAGAACATAAAAGGCCTAAATGCCATTCTAAGGGATAAATGTTTGTCTACAGTCAGGAATCGCGAGAACACACATACCCCACACAGGCTGCTCTTACCTCTCAGGCCCCTGGCAGACACTTCTCATTGATCCAAGCATTCCTCCTTACTGAGGTGGGACATGGCATCAGAATCCTTTTTTTTGGCTGCGTTGGGTCTTCGTTGCTGCACGCGGGCTTTCTCTAGTTGCAGCGAGTGGAGGCTACTCTTCGTTGCGGTGCCCGGGCTTCTCATTGCGGTGGTTTCTCTTTGTTGCACAGCACAGGCCCTAGGCGCACGGGCTTCAGTAGTTGTGGCGCACGGGCTCAGTAGTTGTGGCTCGTGGGCTCTAGAACGCAGGCTCAGTAGTTGTGGCGCACGGGCTTAGTTGCTCCACGGCATGTGGGATCTTCCCAAACCAGGGCTCGAACCCGTGTCCCCTGCATTGGCAGGCGGATTCTTAACCACTATGCCACCAGGGAAGCCCCAGAATCCTTCTTAAGAATTAACGCTCCGGGCTGATGGGAGGTGGCACGTAGGGTAAAATCTATTTGCCACCTGTGTCGCCCTTGATGGGGAGGCTACTACTCTGCGTCCAGGGGGTGGTTTGGTCCTGTCTGGTGTTAGCAGGGGCAGTGACAAGCCAGTCAGTACTGGTTTTGGACAAGGCCCTGTCCTTTCTTAGATCTCCAATGGCTGTCCAACAAACAAGGGAAATGGACAAGACCAGTGGCTTTCAAGTCTGTTTGTTTTAAGTTGTTGAAACCTTTACTCAAATTCCACAATGCTCCCCCACCACAAGTATACTAAAAATCATGCTCATCTAGGGAGAGGTGACAGAACCACTTTGGTTATGAACAGCTCCCTGATCTGAAGGCCAAGGTGCCTGAGGCTTCTCCCCCGAGGGTGGGCAGAAAGGAATAAACCAGGACTCCTGGGTTCCCAGGGCAGGAAAGAGGGAAGGGCAGCTGAGAAAGGGACGTGGTCCCATGAAGAGCCCCAGCCAGCCTGGTTCTGATGGAGCACCAGGGGCTGTGGGTCCCCTGGACTGTGGCCGCCTGTGGGTTGAAGGGCTGAGCCCCAAATGCTGCGGCCCGTGCTTGGCCTGGGAAGCGAGGCTCAGGTCTTCTCCCGTGGGCAGCAGTGGCCCTGCGTCCTCAGCAGATGGACAGGATGGTTCCGGACAGCCCAGACCACCCCAGGAAGGAGCGCGGCGCCCAGGGCCAGATGCTGTCCAACTGGGCCGAGAAAGAGGACAGACTGGCACCCCATTCAGGATGCCTGAGTATCAGACTCGGTGGACTCTGGGAAAAGGAGAGCGAAGTCCAAGGGCAGGCCCCAGACATCCCACTGATGCCATTTTGTTTCACTAGAAGAATGACACAACACGGCCACGTTTGCATTGGAGTTGGTGGAGCAGTTCTTACTAGTTTTATGCAAAACAGGAAATAAATTGCTTTTATTAGAGAAAGATGAAAGACCGCTCCTGAATCTCCCTCCTGCCTGCCTGCCCCCGTAAGGTGGTCCCCTGAGATCCAGAGAACTTCTGAGAGCTCTCCCCACACCCATCTGCACACTCCAGATTCCATTTTCAGGGGGCCCTGGAAAGGGACCTGGACTAGAAGTCAGAAAACCAGGGCTCCTGGTCCCCTCTGCTGAGTAATGACTAAGTAGCCTTGCAATGGTGACATCTGATAGAACCGTCTGCAAGGTCAAAAATACCCCACACTGCAGTGTCCGGTACGCTAGTCCCCGGCCATTCGTGCTTACTAAGCACATGGAATGTGGCTAACACAACCGAGGAACAGAACATTTTACACTTTACTGCGTTTTAACTTAAATAGCCACATACAGCTACCACACGGGCAACCCAGCTTCAAATTCTGAGCCTCTGTTTTCCCATCTATAAAATGGGCCTGTGAATCCCTATCTCTCAGGGGATTTGAGGGATGGAATGCGATAAATGGATAGGAAGGAACTTCATGAACTAAAAACTGGTGAAGAAATACAAAGGATGCCACTCAGCAACCTGTGGTTCATTTCTTTCTCCCTAACTAATAATCCCGGTGACATACTGGGCACTGGGTGTGAGCCTGCAGTGCAGCTTGAAACAGACTCTGAAGTTCAGTCATGTGCTATGATTGTGCCAAGTGCAACGAGGGATAAGGACAGTCTGGTCAATAACTGGCGATGGTGTGGGTTCGTGTTCCTTGGAGAGCAGCCACTTATGATCAGTCCAGATGCCCTAGGTAGACATCTTGGGCCGGGCCTTTTCCCGCCCCAGGACATTAGCCCAACCCCAAAGCTCCCAGATGCGACCACTGGTGCCAAGTCCTCAGGCCTCTGCTGCTGCCCAGCATCTGGGTAACTCGATGGAGGACAGGGCTCTCCCATTCTGGTGACAATGCATTACTCAGCAGGAACTGTGCCCAAGGGGTCCCCTCCCACGGGGGTCTGAAAAATCA